>NW_019154160.1:1130405-1246856 GCF_002288905.1 Enhydra lutris kenyoni
TCACACACACACACACACACACACACACACACACACACACACACACACCCTGCATGGAGCGCCGAGCAGGAGCAGGTGTAGAGAACCCATGACCAGCCTCACCTGTTGGTCCTCGCCCAGCCGCCTCTCATGAAGACCCATCGGCCTGGCTTGAGAAAGAGGCTGATGGATCGGCGCATCGTTTGGGCAGAAGATGCCCTGGGAAGCCCTGGGAAAGGAGCGTTTCCAGCAGAAGCTGGTGTGCGGATCACGAGGCTGGGCTCCAGGCAGCACTGCCCCGTGCAGTGGCCCTTCTCCATCCCTGGACTTTAGTCCCCTGAGTGGAGAGTGGGATCTGGGCTGCCCTCCCAACATGGGATTGTGGGAAGCAAAGTGGGTTCCAAGTTGGATCTGGGGACTTTTTGTTTCTCCTCTCCTGCTACGAGCATCTTTCTTGTCTTCTTCTCCTGGCACCCTTAGCTTCCCTTCCTTTCCTCTGTCTCTGCGGGAAGGGTAGGAGGGGGCTTGCCAGGGACATCCAAGAATATTCTCTTCCCAACTGAGCTCTGCCCATCCTGGATCTTTCTCGTGTGTTTAGGGGGTGTTTTCTTACGTAACCGCCCTGTTCTGCAAACACTCCGTATCCCGGATGCACGCTTGGTTGTATTAAGGCCTCATGTCTGCTGGCGAGTCTGAGACGCCAGCTTTTCTGGAGTGTCTTTAGAACCCCCCCCGCCGCTCCCCCCTCATTTTTGACCCTTGTCCCCAAATGTTCTCCCTCCAGTAACTGGGATTTGTATCCTTTTTGTGGACAGGCATCTCCAAGCCTAGGGGCCCCCGAGGAGCTGGGAAGTGGCTTTGAGGGGTGTCTGTGGCCGTCCTGTTGTCAGATTTGTGGAAGAGAAAACAGAAAAGGAAAGTGGCTCCTCCCTTACATTAAAAATAAAGAAGATTTAAAATTTCTATTTAAGAGAGCTTTCCTCTCTTCTCTGAAAATAAATGCACAATTGTCTTGAAAACCCTCCAAGCCGAAAATACACAGTACTGATGTTCCCACTCCATTAGGCTCCTTCCCAGAACGAGGATCGCTAACCTGGAAGGAGCCATCCCCGTGAGATGACGTCAGCATTTGTGAGTTCGTCCTGTGCATCTTCTAGGGGAGGGGTCCACCGCTTTCACGGGAGTGTCAGTGGGGTTTGGGACTCAATGAAGATTAAGAGCCACTGCCCTGGGTCACTTTTGACCCTTGTCTTTTATCCCTGCGGACAATCCGTCCCCAAATTCTTTCTCTGCAGTGCCCCCCAGACCCAGCCTGTCCCTGCTTGTCCAGGTGATGCCAGCTCGGAGACTCGTGCCCCTTCCTGCTCCCAGTCTCTCTCACCTGCGGTTTCCCTCCTGTGTGATGTGGCCACAACGTTAGTCCTCAGGTGCCTGGCTTTGTGGCATGTTCTCCACCTCTGACCTTTACCATGATGTTTACGGCAGGGCGCTCTGGGGCCAGCCGCCCCAGCCTACTACAGCTCCCCTCCCAAATTTCTTACAGGACTGGGAGGACCAGACCTCCCTGGGTTTTCATCCTGGTTCTGCCTCTCCATAGCTGTGTGGCCTTTGGCAGATTACTTAACCTCTCTGAGCCTTGATCTCCTCTTGTGAAAATGGGGATAACATGTCTCTGTCATCCTGTTTTTGGTGAGAATCGAAAAGGGAGGATACCTGTAACAGACCTGGCATGTTGGGGACGCAAGGTTTTCCCCCTTTTCCTTCCCCTCCCCTGCTGTGCATGGCGTGAGGGTGTGGGGCGGGGGTTGTCAGGATTGTGTCCTCAGAAGGCAGTGGGAAGTGAAGGGAGGGATGTATTTTAAAAAGCAAGGTGGGGTCTGGGGTTTAAGAGAGGTGCTCTGGGGTGGCCTTCCAACTTCAACCTTCTTCCCAGTGTCTGCTGTGGTGATCCAATGGGCTCTACCTGGACCCCAGAGATAAGCCCGAGGACGTTCTAGAAAACCGGCAGTTGTCCTTTCATATTAATGTCCACGCCCCTGAATGGCCCTTTGTCCCGGGATCACTTGGAGTCAAAATTGTCCCAGACTGTGTCTAGACTGTGTTGGAGTAAATGACTAGGAAGAGGAGCCCTCTTGACGTCCCTGCTCTCCCCAAGTCCCTCTGCCTCCTTCCATTTGGCATTTTCATTCCTGGTCTGCACCAGAAATGGAGATTGCATTTGCCAGTTGATTTGTGAAAATCACAGAACCATTATCTTCCACAGAGTAACTTCTTAAAACACAGTCAATTTTTTCCCTATGAATAGTCTGTCGATAGCTCTTCTTGTGTCTGTAAAGTGCCATGGGCTCCTTGGAAGAAACGTGTTAAAAAGGTTTTATTATTCTTGTCATTATCATTATTTATTAGCATAGGACTCTTAAAACAGCAGTAACTATGGAATGCTATTATTATTATTATTATTATTTTGCTTTGGTTACATCTGAGTCTTATGATAGCAAGGTGTGATGTCTCAAAGACCAAGTCACAGGAGGAAAATAAAATCTCTCCATGTCTGTGTGCCTCTGGTCATCTGAAGAGTTTGCAGCTTTCACGGACATTAATTCATTAATTCCCCAGGGTCACAGAGACATGAGCATGAATGTTCCCAGCTTTAGAGATAGGGAACCACCTTGGAGTTCCCAGGAGAAAGTTCCCTTGCACTGTGGGACTACTTGAGACTTTTGGGAAGTGCTGACAACGTCCTTTCTGGTAGCACAACAGGAGCCCTGAAAGCCGACACACTTTGCTGGCCAGTAGCTGTTGGAAGGGCAGGAACGATTATGTCCCTTCCTACCCCTTCCTCACCCTGCTCCAGACACAGTAACAACCCACGGTGCCACTGGACGCATCGCTGGTCCCACACGACCAGGTTGACGACATCACGTGGAAACATGCCAGAAATAAACAAGGTGCCAACTGCCCCAACGAACTCAACAGTTGCCCATCTTGTCGGCTGAGAGAAAACTCCTGTCTCTCAAGGTTGGATTTGGAGTTCTTGGGCAATCTTGGATCTTCGTGTGAACACAATCCTGCCTCCTCAGTCCTTCCAGGATTTGTGGCACGGGGCCCCGACATCCACCTGTCCATATGCAGTGGTATGACAAGGAAATGCAGTGAGCCGCACAGACTGTGGGCTGGGAGGCATGCAGGCCTTGGTTTCAACCCTAACGTACCTCTTCCTTGCTATGTGATCTGGGGCAAAGTATTTTCCAAGCCTATTTCCTCATTGGCACAATGGGAACCACAATATCTTCCTTGTGGGTTTGTTGTGAAAATTGTTCTTAATAAACAGGTAGCCCCAGCCAGAGTAGGGGAGGGGTTGAGGGGCTGGGCTGGAGAGGCCCCTGCTGCCCCAGGACGAGAGCTGACTGTCTTCTCCGTGACGTAATGTTGGTTGCTTGGAACGAGACATGGTAAGAGTGTCTCCTCCATGGAAGTCGGCAAACGCTACAAAGGTGGGCTTACTTTTTTGTCTCCCCAGAGCCTGCTTATCAGCACGTTCCAACATAGTAGACACTCAGTAAATATAGCTAATGATTAGTAAACTCAGGTAAAACCCGTGTTGATTCCAAATGTAGAAATAGAATACATCCATTATATGGAACACAAAATCACTGCTTGTTTTACAAGAAAAGTATATCACATCTGCCCAAAATTGATCACCCAGAAAGATGAATGTGTGGCCTCCTTTGGTACGCGGAGCTTGTCATTTAGATCTATTGCTTTTGCTTATTGAACTCGGGAGCATATTTTGTGTTGCTTTTAGTGACTCTAGTAATTGTTTGGCTGATAAGAATGTGCTGGCTAATACCCAAATTGACAGGAAAAAATAAACAAACAAACAAACAAACAAAGAGTTTTGGAAGTAGCTTTCAGTCCTTCCCTGAACAAACAGCTCGTCAATCAACAAACATCCCAAACTGCGCTTGATTCTACAACAGATATGAGAAATTTGCAGAACGATTCTCGAATGTATGGAGTTCATAGTCTGCGAGGGGTAGCTGGAAAGAAGACATGGACGTGTGATGTGCCTTACAAAGCGAATGTCTTTTGCAAATACATTATATGCTACAATTTGCTTCCGCATCTAGAAAGCTCAGCACAGAGGAATGAAGTGAGTGTTTTCAGATTACACATCTAGTAAGAAGCAAAACTTCAGTTTGAACTCAGACAAGATCCTAGAGTTTCTCAGTCCTAATTATTAGATGCTGGGATTAAAAACAAGCTAAATTTTGTAAATGGATAATTCGAGAGTAGACAGATCAGAGGCTAATTACGTGATCCTGGACAACAAACGCAGGGAGAGTGAGAATTGAAAGGGGGCAGGAAGGGGCGCCTGGGTGGCTCAGTAGGTTAAGCGTCTGTCTTCCGCTCACGTCATGATCCCAGAGTCCTTAGATCGAGTCCCGCATAAGGCTCTGCGCTCAGCAGGGAGTCTGCTTCTCTCGCTCTGCCCTTCCTCCTCCTTGTACTCTTTCCCTCTCTCTCAACTAAATAAAATCTTATAAAAAAAGAAAGGGAAAGAAGGAAAGGGGTAGGAATCACCATGTGGATCACAACTGCTGTGGGGGAAGCCCCATGGAAAAAATGACATTTTTCCTGCGTCTCAATGGACCAGTTACACATTTTTGTGACATTTTGCTCAACCATGAATGCAACCAGGTCTGCCCATCTTTGGCCCAGATGCAGCAAGCCATCTGCTCTGACTGGTAGGACCAATAGGGAAGGGTGGAGTGTGCAGTATGGTGACAGAGAAGGCCTCTGCTCCATTCTCCGACCATCCTACAACATCAGCAGAAAGCCAGGCAACCCAGTCTTGTGATATGAGAAGCCCAGTCTCTCTTTCTTATTATGCGAATCTCTCTCAGCTTTTCTCCTTATTCCCCACCTTCTTTCCCGGCCTAATTTTTTTTTTTTTTTAACATCAATGGGCTTTTCTGACTGTAGCCAACCCAAACACGACTCCAAATAATAAATATTGGAACAAGAATGGCGACGCCACTGTTTTGCTGGGGGCAGGCAATCCTTCATTTCATACATCATTTACTACCGTACTAGGGAGCAATTCCACAAAGCCAGGAAGGATTTAGAAAGTTAAGAAAGGAGGGGAAAATGCACCAACCACATCACTACTCTATCTCCATTATCTTGTAAAGTTTATTGATGCACAACAAGAGGCAATTTATAATGGCGCCGTGACTGTGCTGATTTACACAAGGAAGAGCAACATGGTGCTAACCAGCGTTTTGGGAGCATTTCGTATCTGTCACAGGCTTTATTGGAAGTGTGGCGATTTTTCTCTGTGACCCAAATCTGGGTTTTCCAGAGCGCAGTTTGAATGGAAAGCCAGCAGCTATGTACTGCGGATGTCCAAGGTGGCCCCGGAGACAGTCTGGGGGTCTTCGTGGCCGAGAAGTAAGAGAAACTTGCCAGTTCGCTCTGGCAGCCGCACTCCATCCTTGCGCCAGGATCGGGGAGCCTGTCCGCAGGGGGAGGGAGGGATGGGGAGACAGAGGCGGGTGGGAGGCGCCTCTGCAGCTGCTCCACTCCGCTCAAGAACCCCTGGTGTCTGCTCCATCCCTCCCCCACCCCCCCAGAACACAGAAGTCCTCTCAATGTCCCTCGCTTTCCCCGACGGTAATCCCCCGACACATGTGACAAGTCCACGTGGGTGACCCGGAAATCACACCCAGAAGAAGTCTCTTGACCATCTGTGGTCCACTTTCCAGACCACCTGCCTGTCCCTGGCCCCTGTCCCGACCAGTCACAAAGCTCTGAGGTTTGCAAACTGGAGTTGTGGCCACTGCTGACATGCCTTGCCTGCCTTCCCCGCCTCCCTCCTGAGACATTGGGGACCCGAGGAATGGCCTCGGGGCACCTTGAGGGCTGTTGGAATGGAGTTCTCAGTTTCTTGTCCCATAGAGGAAACAAAAAAAGCCAGAGGTTGGGGAGCCAGCCATAGTCACTTCTCTGCGCCGCCCCCTACCCTCAGCTTAGCCTTTTGGGGGCCCTTCAGGGCAGGTCCGGGGGGTCTGCTCACCAGGAGTCCCGAGGGCTTCTTGTCCTGCCCACCTCCCGCTGTCCCTCATCTCAGGAAGATCTCATTTGTCTCTGTCCCCAGGAGCTCCTGGGGTGGCCTGGGTGTCCCTGAGCAAAATCCCATTCTGTGAGTCCTGCGGATCTGCGGCAGGTGACCTAGCTGACAGAGTCACTCCCCTCCCTCTTCCTAAGAATTTAGCTGCAAGCATTCCTTTTCCTACCCCTCTTCCCCGGCCTCCCCAACCTCTTCTAACTGTTCTGCTAGGAACCAAACCCACGCCGCGGAAGTTGCCAGCAGACGGCTTGGTCCTCAGAGGACTTGAATTTGAACTTGGTGAGACCCCTCCGGTATGTTACTCAAGACCTCAATTTCTCAACGGCAATGTGGGGATATTCTTGTATCTGTCCAGTGGTCTGCTCGAAAATGTTGAACCACTAGTTCTAAAAGAGAGGAAGGAAGGAAGGAAGGAAGGTAGTTAGTTCCGATGTGATAGCATTCGCCAGTGTCTGTGGTGTAAATACTTGCATCATGGCTAATTATAAGCCAGCTCACCCTGATGTCACTGACCGTGGATCTGGGGAGAGGGGACCCTCTGAGAGCTGGCTCCAGCCCACGCCTGACCCTGTCCAGTGAAGTTATGGGAAGCTTTAGCCGGGGAAGGCATAGGCAGCTCCGAGCACAGCAGCTGGCATACAGCTTATAGTGGTTGTGCCTCACACCAGCCGGGGTTCCCAGTTTGGGGGCTTCTCTTCTTGCCCTTTGAAAGCAGCTAATGGATCTTCCTGTGAGGAAGCCAATTGCAAATGATTTTTAAATATTATGAGTCTCTCTTTGCTGGCTTCTGATCAATTGTTCTAAGCAACCTTCTTGGCAATAACCCAGGGCCAGCACATGGGCCTTGGGGTGGCGTTGGAAAGGGAGTCATCCAGGCCTCGGAGAGGGGATCTGTGTCTCGAGAGCCACACCAAGCTGCCTGGGCTGGCACCCCTGCTCATGTGCCAACCCTGCCACATGCAAAACATTGTCTTCCTTTTAGCAAGTTCTGTGTTTGTGTCTTTCCTAAGCAACAGTTTTGCTGCCGGCCACATCCGACAAAGGAACAAAGTCACATTGTTCAAAGCAAACAACTCCAGTATCAGCTGGAACGAACAGACAATCACACTCCCGGACCTTAATCTTCAAACCCAGCCGGACAAAGCAGACTGAAAAGACTCAAGGCCACAAGGCAGCAACACACACCTTTATCTGCTTTCAAAGGGTGTCTGTCAAGTTCAGGTCTTCTGTGGACTGCTCCCCCACCGCCCGACTGTTACTAATATCCTTTTAGAAACCTGAAAATAGCATGTCTTTCCTTATGGGTGGGTCCTGTTCCGGGTGACTATGATGGATTTTTTCCCCTTGCTACCCCCAGGTTTAGAGGAGGACAAAAAGGTTTCTTTCGCATCTCTGTTCAGTTTTTTAAGGTCCCGTAGTGAGACTGTCGTTCTACCTTTTTAAACTCGGTCTCCCCATCTCTTGGCCCAGACAAGCCTTCTAGATTCTTCTACCATTTCGACATCCTATGAGTCTGTGAGCCATAGCCCCTTTTCTGGTCTCCTGCCCAGAGGCTGCCGGGCGCTGACTGGCAGGAGGATGGACCGAGTGGAAATTGCCCACACGTGGTTTACTACTTGCACACTTGCACGACAACACATGGTTCCCAGCCCTCCGAATTCACGATCCTGGGCCCTCAAACCCTCTAGAACCTTCTAGAGAACCGGGCATTGGGACAGCGGAGAGGCAGGAAGGCACAGGACACAGCAACCTGCAGAGGTGGGCCCTTGGAGAGGCTAAGTATCTCACCAAGGTGCCGAGGTTGGAATGAAAATGAAACCTTTCCAGCCAGGCCGGGTTCCGCGGTATTGCCTCTTGCACACATTAAAAAAAAAAAAAAAAAGAGACTCTGCTTACTTGTCAAGCACCTGGTTAGGAATTGCTCCAGACCCACTCGGGGACTGTTAACTGCGGTGCGAAGGGCCGACCGGGAAGGCGGGTGAATCAGTCGCTGTGATGGCCTGGCCTGGCCTGGGAAGAGATGACTTTGCCTGGAGGGCAGCAGAGGTGGGCCCTTAAAGACCCCAAGGAGGCAGAGCTGAGCCTTGAGAAATGAGCAGGATTTCTCCAGACAGAGGAGTGGGAGGGAGGGAGCTCTAGGAAGAGGGAACAGCTTGGGCCAAGGGGCAGAGACACGAAGTGCCCACCAGACTGTGGACATACATGGCCTTCACTGGGCATATGGCTACACTTCCTGCACAGAAAGTGAAAGAAGGCATGGTTTTGAGCTCACCTATCCATTAAAAAAAAATTATTTCAGGGCTCTCTGGGGTTCTAGGTCTGTGATGAGCACCGTGATCGACCCAAGAGGAGCACACGATGCTCCCCAGCTGACCCACGCTCCTCCTTCCTTTATTTTCCAGATTCTTCTCTGGTCCCTGCTTTAAAGACTGCCATGACCTGAAGGGACAGTGCTGTCCTCACAACTCTCAGCGCCACGATAAACTTCACCATTGGTCAGGACTTGCTATAACCCTTCCATTTTCTTGAACTCTTATTTACTATTTATTTATTTGCTTATTTGTTTATTCAATCGTTAGAGAGAGAACACGTGAGAGTAGGCTGGGGAGGGGAAGAGGGAGAGAGAGAATCCCAAGCAGACTCCCTGCAGAGCACGGAGCCTGACACGGGGCTCGATCTCACGACCTTGAGATCATGACCTGAGCAGAAACCAAGAGTCAGAGGCTGAACTGACTGAGCCACCTCAGTAAAAAAACAGCGCCCCATTATTTACATTTTTTTAAAAAAAGATTTTATTTATTTATTTGACACAGAGAGAGAGATACAAGTAGGCAGAGAGGCCGGCAGAGAGAGAGGAGGAAGCAGGTTCCCCACCAAGCAGAGAGCCTGATGCGGGGCTCGATCCCAGGACCCTGAGATCATGACCTGAGCTGAAGGCAGAGGCTTAACCCACTGAGCCACCCAGGTGCCCCCCGTTATTTACATTTTTAAAGTACTATTTAGTTCTCTAGCTATTTTTAAATCAACTTAATTAGGGTATAATTTATGTACAATAAGATGCCCAGGATTGAAATGTATACAGTTTGATGATACATGCATATACCGCACAAACATAGTCACCGCCCCAACACAATAAAACATCCTGTCGCTTCAGAGAGCTCCCGAGTGCCCCTTGCCCTCATGGCCAACCCCTTCACCACCCAGCCAGCCAGCCCAGGCCCCCACTGACCCGATCCCTGTGATCCTAGCTCCATTTTCCCTCTTCCAGAATGTCATATGAACGGAATCAGATGGTAGATGGTCTTTTGTGCCTGGATTCTTTTGCTCAACGTTGCTTTGATTGTTTCTTTTGTTTGTTTGGGATTTATCCACGTCGAATGTATCTGTAGATTGTTAATGTTCATCGTTGAGGAGTCGTATATTACATAAGTACAGAATTATTTTTTCATCTCTTCCTCTACTAAGGGACATTTAGGTGGTTTTCTCCATGCATTTTTCTGGTCTTGCCTCTCCAGCCAGACTGTGAGCCTAAGGGTGGGAATGTGTCTCTCATACTCTGTACCCACTCCAAAACACCTTACCCAAGGCCCTTTTGGATTGGATTCTCAAATGTGTTGCTTCATTGAATTATATTTGTGGATAAGATGTGGTCCCTGCCTGTTAAAGTCTTATAATCTAATTACGGAGGCTGCTACAAACATGAATCAATTACTCCAAGGCAATACATTCATCTCTTCGTTCAGCAAGTGTTTATTTTAGGGAAGAGAGAGGACATGTCTATGAATATCTAAAAACACAGCACAGAAAGTAAAATGTGGCGTAAAAGAAATTCGGAAGAGGATCCACGGAAACGGAGAATAAAGTGGTGTCTTTTGCTGAGCCGCTCGGTGAAATCTGGGAGAAGGAGCAAACGTACAGGTCTCAGAAGGGGGACGGACTGTGGACTGACCACGTAGGGCTCATCAGCGGCAGAGGGAAGGGGAGCGAAGTCACAGAAGCAGCACTGGGCATGGCCGGAAGCAGCTGGTTGGTGGGTGTGAGCAGAGTGTGAGACATGGAGGGCGAGACGGGGGGCTGGGAAGATAGGACAGGCTCACACTACACAGAGGGCCTTGAATGCCAAGCTAGGAAACCCAAATGCAAGTTGAACACGTATTACAAGCCCGTCAAACACTTACTCGATGCTATCCCCCCTATAAGGCAAAACCCCCTCCATCTCGGAATTGTTACATCAGTGACACAGGAGAAGGACTGAAGCTGATAGGGGTAAGTAATTGAACATGGTCACACCAGAGGTGAACGTCAGAGTCAGGACTCAGCCCTGATTTCTGATAACTGTGGTCTTTCTGCACAGCAGGTGGTAAAACATGGGAGGTGCAAACATCCCAGAGTGTAAAGGCCAGAGAGAGCCTTTTTTTGTTCAAGTCATAGAAATAGGGTTTTGTTGTTTGTTTCTACGGGATTGAAATGTGGTAAAATTCTTACTGTCAATGATACTACATGATACTTTGAGAACTTTATATGGTCCAAGGGATTTCATATTCATTATGTCGTTAGACCCTCATAATAATCCTGACAGCTCAGCCGGTCAGGTTTTGTTCCTATCGTTAGCAGTATTAGTACCACTATTATTCCAGAATTTTCAGGGGAAAACCCCCAAGACCCCAAAGAGTTAAGAACCTTTCCGAAGGAACTGCAGATGACTAGCCAGGACACAAAGCCGCCTCTCTCGCATGGATTTCCATATTGGAAAATAAGGAGGAAGGATTCTATTGGATAGAAATGACTGGAAGACCAACATCACTGAACCAAACCAGCTGGTCTCAAGCCCTCCCCAACCCCCTTCCCGGTGCACTGTTGGCCTATGGGCAATCTGAGAAGAGTTTAGAACAAGTCTGAAGCAGAGCTTTATTTTGAACACGTGTGAGTCAGATGTCTTTTCTGTAACAACAGAGAGTTGAAGATGTGGGTCACCAAGCTTTCTGCCAGTGTCAACATTTGTCCTTCTCCAATCCTCAGGGCCACAGTCAGAACCGGGAGGGACCCCTATGTCATTTTGCAAGGGTGCGAGACGCACGGACCATCCCTGCACAGTGGCCTCACCTCTGCCCACTCACTCCCCCCAGCCCGACGCTTCTTCCTGCCCCTGCGGTGGTGAGCTCTCCGCCTGCACGGGGTCCCAAACCGACCGGGCCGGTGCACACTGTGAACCAAGGCTTCGCTGGGAACAAAGAGGGTTTCCAGAGGGGATGGCCCCAAGGAGCTCACCTATGTGGTCATTTTGCCTCAGGTAAATCCTGAACAACCAGGAACAAAAGAGAAAGAGGCCATGACCTACCGCAAGGAAACATCGCCGTCAGACAGAGCTTCTAAAGAACCATCTGGAGGGGGCCAAGCCTCCCACATGGCAGGGGCGTGGGGGCGGTCCCTTTCCAAGAATCTACTGCCTAGCTTGGAATGTCCCAAAAAGTTTATTTGCTTCTGTGTGCACATGATCTCTGAGGCAGTTTGCTAAACACATTAATGAATCATCTACTACCCCCATTTTTTGCCACCTGCTTCCTCTGTAACCCAGGACAACCTGACTTCCACCAGCCCAGTCAAGCCCACCCCAAACACGCAGGGCTCTGGGTAGAAATACTGGTCTTCCTCACCTTGCATAGTCACTCTCCTTTTGAAATATACACACTCTGTGAAGGGACTCTAGAAATAAATCTTAGCTCAAAGAAAATAAAATTCTCTACACATGAATTAGTTTCTACACTCCCAACCAGCAACCAGGCAGTCAGCAAATAACGGTTGCCCTTGGTCATCGCTGGGAAGATAAAGGACTATCAAAACAGGGGCCAGCTGCGTGCGGGTCTGTCATTGCCCTGTGCCTCGTAGGAAGATGCAAACAGCAATCTTTGGCCGTAAAAACCATCCTGTCTATTTGGTCCTGGACAGAGTTTGCGTAAGTTCTAAGACCAAAAGTCACAGCAAAATGAAACCTTGCATATGAACACTGACCTTTCAATCACTTGAGAAAGACACCCTCTCTCCCTCTCTCTCTCTCTCATGAACACAGCCGCTTGCTAAGAGCAATCTTGAGCTGGGAGCTTGAGGAATTGCTGTAGGTAGGAAGAAACGTCAGCTCTGGAATTCAATTAACTGTCACCATGGAGGCTGGCATCAGGATGAGTCACTCCCCTTCAGCAAATGGGCATGGGGGCTGCGAGCCTCCAAGACGAACGGTGATTGATAAGCCGCTGCAGGACCAGGACTCTGGCTTCCCAGTCTCCTTCCCTCACCCACACACATTTCCCATGAGCACTCAGTCAAGAGATAGTGGCAGAGCCTGTGTGAGTACATGGGAGATGCTGTCAAGAATTTTTCTTGTAGTCTCTTCTTTCATTTGTAAGTTTCACGGGCTTCAAAGCTCCTGAAGAGCAGGGACCCCCGCCTTATTATTTCTTCTCTCGCGGTTCACATCCAGATTCATGCTCAAGGGGAGAAGAAAAAAATGCTACCTGATGTCCCAGGTGTCAGGCACTATTATTAGCCCCACCTGCTAGATGAGGAAGAAACGTGCCGGGAGGAGCTGGGGCTCAGTCCCAGAAAGAATGCCGAGTGCACCTGCTCTCACCGCTGGCTGTGCTGCCCCTCAAAGAGCAGTCACCCCATTTCTCTCTTTGCTGTGGGAAGTAAAGTGTGGGCCTGAGAATGGCGAAGGCATGTTCCCCCGTTCTATATGACAGCGTGCGTCCGATCTACACATAGTCTATAGAAGTCTGTACAACACTTGATAGGGAAAACGTGACTTTGCTCTTTCCTTGGTCATGCAGTGAGTCAGGCTAGGGCAGATTGGTTTAGTTAGTTTTTGATGTTAGTTCCCCCCAGCTCCCCCACTCATCTTCCAGAATCCTCTGGCCCTCATTTCACTTTTGTATGTGCAGATACAATCTGTGACACAATTGAAAGGTAAAAGAAATATCTTAGTGAAGGATAGAAAATTTCACCCCCAAACATGGTTGCACTTAAAATTGCCCAAGAACTGAAGGTGAATGTTAAAACATAAGAATAAAAATTCAGTATGAATTTGTCCACAGTGCTTAGAAGGAACATGTTGGAAATGTCACGTGTGTGTGTCTGTGCGCACGCGCATGTGAGTACCAAGCCAGCGTGGTCAACGGGCAGATGCCCAACATTCGAGGGGCAAAAAGAATGCAGTCAGGTACTCTGACCACGTGGGAAATAGCTGCTGTGAAAGCTTTGGCCATCTCATTCACATGTTTTGTAAACTTCAGGTAGAGGAGAAACAACAGCCAGAAGAATGGCCCCCGGGCGGCATCCTAACGCAGACTTGAACTGGGATATCGTGGCTGGAAACTGCGGAAGAAGTCGTCTGAGGTTGGGTCGGCTTGATGTTGGAGCTTCCCCGTCCTTCCTAGCGTCTCTTGTTTTTGCTTTCTTTGCCTTTGTCCTTGCTCTCTGTCCCCGTTTCCCTACAAAACCAAACACGCTTGCTATCCCAGCTTCACAAAGAGAAACTGATTCCAAGAGGAAATCACTTCACAGCAAGTGAGCCCTGGGAAGAATTCAAGACTGAGGAGCCCTTGTAATGAGATTAAGGGAAAAATGCTTTTGTGCAAGTAACTCAGACCCGTCCTCAGTACGTGAAAGGAGCCAAAACAAACACGGGCATTGTTTTGGGAAGGAAAAGGTTAACAAGCTATGAAAACAAAATTAGAGATATTTTCAAAGCCTGACCCTCAGCAGAATGAGTAGAATGTGGTCTGCCGATGCCGCAGCACTTCCCTCCCCCTGACATTTATCCTGCAGCTGGGGGAGGGGGGGGCAGCTGGGGGGGGCAGCCTCCACTGTGACGTTCCCAGCAGATGATGCGGGAGCAGCACTCCGCAGGACGGCCGCACCGCCTCCATTGGGCAGAGGCACAAAGGTCTGAGTCCAGGGGAGAAAGACGCCTCGCTCCTTGGCCCCCTTCTTAGAAATGAGCTTAGAAAACATTCTTTGTGGAACATGTCGACCTCGAGCACATGTTCTCATCCGCCCTCTGGTTGGCAAATGGAAAAATTCTGAGCTTGTTTCCAGACTTTGTGGTCTAGTAATGACCCTCAGGACAAGGCCAGTGCCTTAGTTTCCCCATCCAAGCAGTTGATGTTCATTGGGTACCCGCTGTGTACCAGCTGAGGGCTGCCTGCTGTGGGTATAAAGTTGAAGGGCCCATCCTTGTCTTTACGGGTCTCACAGACCAGGAGGACAGGGATATGCAAAGTTATCATCGTCGTATAGAAAGCCTGTATACATAATGTTTCTCAATGGGGAAAGTTTTCATTGGCTTCCAGATCTAACAGTGATGGGGGTAATGTCAGTGGACATTCAATACGCAAGGAGAATGGTGTGTGTGTGTGTGTGTGTGTGTGTGTGTATGTGGTCTGACACCCATCACCCTCTGTCAGGAGTGTCCCCTGGTTCTTTGGAGCCTGTAAACCTCCTTCCACATTCTAAGCTGGGGCAGTGACAGAGGCTGCCACCCTTAAGTACAGAGGAGCCAAGGCAGTGGCGTGTACGGAAGAGCCAAGATGAACTACTAGGGGAGTTTCCTTGTCCCTCTCCCCCCAAAAACCTTGCCAGTGCCCACCAAGGCCCAGGCATCTTTGTTTAACTCAATGCACACCGACCACCTTAGTCATACATCCTGCTGGTGATGACGGTGAGAGGTTTTATAAACAGAATCAAGAGCCCAAGACAAAAACGATGAGAACGTCGAGATGTCTATGGTGGGTTTAATGACAAGGCACCCAGTTTTCTCCAACAAGACTTAAAATCTTGCTTGTCGTCCTGAGGTCTCAGCTCTGCTTTGCTGAGAAGCGTTTTATATGCGCGCTCTGAACTTTGTGCAGACTGAGATGGTGCGGCCGATTCTCAAAGTCTCCATGATTATTTTATACCTGAGACTTCACAGCCTTGGCTGGTGATTTTCCAAGATCTGAATTGATGAGATTCTTTCCCACACATCAAAAAGTAGAGATATCAAAAGGTGCGCGGAACAGCGTGGGCTCAGAGTGGAATGGCGCTGCGGGCGGTAACTTAACCTCATAAAGCAGGAGCTCCAACCCTTGGGTGACAGCTCTGTCCTTTTTCTGAGTCTTGTAGCAATGAGTCAAGAAATTTGGAAGCACTTTAATGTCAGTCTGGTGTGGAGCAGGTAGAACAGCGATGCTTCCCATCCCTTCTTAATTCAGAAAAAGAACCACCGATAATCACCCGTTGGCCCTCTGGCTAACTTCTGGTCAATGACTAGGTCCCTGGAGTTTTGTTAACCTAATGCGAAGTTAATCAGGCTTTTTATTTCCAGATCTATATGAAAATTTTAATTCTCCGTGCAGATAAAGTAGTCATTTCAAATGTCCTTTATCCTTCAGACGTAAGGTTTCTTTGAATGTTATTCAGTGAGCTCTTGACTACCTGGAACAAAAATTACTAATGCTAGCCCAGCTTCCTCTTCTGCTTCTGGGTGATTTTCCTCCTTTTTTCCTGCCCACCCAGGTCAGGAATTTCTATTGTACTGAATAACATGGGACTTAATCCATGAGGTGTTTTATGTGAAATAAGACGTTTGGTATCGTTTTTTTGTTCCCCTGGTGAATGAAGCTTACACCTGAAATTCTTAAAAGTCATCCGTATTTATAGATGTCCTAAAATATTTCCCGCATTCAAAATATACCCAAAGGCCTTCTTGATATCTCTGCGAGGTATATAGACATCTTAAACTCAGCATGTCTAGAATGGAGTTCCTCGCCAAGCACCGGGGCCCCTCCCCCACAAACCTGCCCCACCCCCAGCCTTCCCATCTCAGTGGGTGGGAACATCTTCCTTCCAGCTGTTCGAGTCCCAAACCTTGAAGGCATACTGACTTTTCTCGTTCTCTTAGCCCCTCCATCTACACTGTTGGGAAACCTCCCTTCCTCAGAATACATCCAGAATCTGACTGCTGCTCATCAGCTGACGAACCATCACCCTTGCCCACTGTCATGTCACCGTGGATCGTAGCTGTGACCTCCAACAGGCGTTCTTGCTTCCAGCCTTGACACCAACACTACTCTCAACACACCAGCCGTGACTCTTTGAAAACGTAAAGGAGGTAGTGTTACACCTGCTCGGAGCCCCTCAAGGACTCTGGCTACCCGGGGACGCCGTAATCAACACATGTCCTGTGGAGCCTTCGTCCCATCTGTTCTTTCGATTTGCACTCTTGCCCTGACAGTGCTGGGGCTAAGTCCCTCCCTGAGCACAAGTTCCCTTCTCACCTGCGTGGTGGGCCCACCCTGACCTTTACTGAACTCGCCGGCCTCACTGGCCTCACCTGCCTCCTCAGCCCTCTTCTCCCACTCTGGTTTTGGGGACTTTTTTTTTTTTTTCCATAGCACTCCTTCTCCCCTCCCGTGGGGTCCAGAATCTTCATTTACTGATACACCCCTGGCATCTGAAGCAGCTTCTGCTATCCTAGGTATTCAATACCTGTTTGTCGAATGAATGGATGGCTCAGGGAGCCCGTGCTTGGTGTTGCAAAGGGCAGGGGTCTGCAACTCTGTGGACCAGGTTGAGGTCCTGCCACTTACTAGCTGTGGGACCTTGGGCAAATCTCTTTCTTCACCTTTTCGAGCCAGTATGACTATAGAGTGCCTAAGATAGCGCCTGACGTCTGTAAACATTCAATAAATGGCACTTCATGGTACTGTAATTACTGTCGTCTACACCAACAGCTGCTATAACCCGGCAATGACCTCAAAGGAGTGCCTACGGAAGCTCACCTTCCCACGTCGGACCATAAAGTAAGGACTCGGTGAATGGTCTCCGGCACCTGCCATGCTTCCCTCTTGCCCATCCCTGTGGCTCCTCTATTTAGCAAGAGGGAGGTGGTGAGAAGGTGTGTCGATAATTTGCTCAGTGACATTGAGCTCCGATCCCCACAACTTAAACGGCAACCCTGAGAGCAGGTCAGTGGCTGGCAGACAGAGCCCGGCTCCTTCTTCCTCTCCTCCCCCCTCTAGCTGGTTCCAACTGGCTTCTTCGTCATCATTACACTCCAAGGAGGCAGCAAGGGGCAGCAGAACGGCCTGGTTTTCAGAATCAGACATGATGGGGTCCAGTCTGAGCTCTGCTGCTTGCTCACTTTTCCTATCTGTAAAATGGGCACGATAAGATTCTCTCCAGTGGAATTTATAGGAGAATTAAATGGAATACCAGGTACCTCATCCCCATCCACTGGGTGCTCAGTGTATCCTAGAAGAACCTGGTGACTTGAGAGGACTATCCCTCCCGTGCGATAATCAGCACTTTTTGCGTTTTTGAGAAGGAAGTGACTCGGTAGTTGAAACGTCTTCTCCTGATGAAGGTAGAGCTAGTCCAGGAGAAATGGAACATGCTCTGGTGGGTGACCGGTTCTCCCTCAGGCCTCTTCATGTCTGAGATCTGTGACTGCAGTGACGTCGCTCTCCTCTCCTTGCCACCCGCCAACCCCCCACCCTATAAGTTGCCCGATTCGGCTCTTGGCATTGCAGAAACAGAGCTCTGCCTCCCTGTGCCTGGTCACACTGCCAAGTCGTCACTGTAGGACGAAGGCACAGAACAAAGGAACACTCAGAGAACTCACACCAAGTAGAAATGGGAGAGAAGCAGGAAATTTAGTAAATCCAAATTACAGATGCAAGGTTGACTGCAGCAACATTGAATATGCAAGTATAATAAAGCATGTTTGGAGGAAACATCCCCCAGCCTTCTGCTTTATTTAGGGAAGACAGGCTTGGAGAGACACAGAATGATGGACAGGTGTAAGGACGGAAAAGAAGGTGGGGAAGGTCTGAGAGCTCTGGGCATGCCCCATGACGGCTCAGCACACAGGCTTAGGGCCGGGGCAGGGGTTTAAAAAAAAATTCATCTGAAAAAAAAACAAAAACAAAAACTGCTTCCAGAAATACAGAAAGCCTAGGCCCAGACTCGCACTGCTGTTTTCGTGCTGTTTCCCTGTGATTCTTTGCACCCCCTCCCCTCCCAAAGTGGTCCAGAACCAGAGTGTGTTGCCATGGCAACGGGCTCAGTAGGGGAGCCACTCAGCGTTACCCAGTAATTCACATCTGTGCTCGCTTCTCTCCCTCCCCTCTCTCCCCACCTCTCTTTTTATCCGTAAGTGGAGAGCAGCTCAGGAGTGACGACACCCTGAAGCTGATGGTTCTGGAAGGAGGGAAGAGGAGACCTTCTTTTGGGGAGCTATCCCTCCCCCGAAGTTCCTTTTCACTCCCCGCGGGTTGCACTCCCTCACCTGTCGGTGGAAGGAGCTGCCTCAGGCAGGTGGGGCCTCTGGGGAAGGCTGGGAACCAGCCGCAGCATCTGACCTTTGCACAGGAGAACTTCTTCTTTAAAGGCTATGGAATTAGGGAATTAGCCTGCGGACTTTTACAAGCTCCCCTGACTTCTTGGGTTTGGGCAGGTGGGTGGGGGGCAGGAAAGGCGAGATGGAGTTCTCCCAGCCTCGACAGCTGAGCGCCCACAGCCTTCCCTTGGCCTTCCCTTCGCTTCCTTCTCTTCTCTCTCATCTGCTTCTCTTTCTTTCTTGTTTGCAAATTCTCGTCCTGCTGTCCATACCAGAGTCCAAAGCAATGGATGACGAAACAGGCCTGGTCAAGGATGGGGCTCATTCAAGGTTGATTTGGGGAGAGGCCAACTGGAGAGGCAATCGTTCTGCCCCTTTGCTCCTACCTCCCGCTCTGTTTTTGCAGAGTTCTGTGAAGTCACAAATACCCGGTTCACCTCCTCTCTGCTGCTTCTCCTCCCTGTAACAGTTAACTACCCGTGCCTTCTGCTCTGTGCCTGACGGAGCATGAGGAAGGAAACCAGCAGCTCTCAAAGAACTGGTCCCTGCAGAAAAAGTTATTTGTAAGTGCCATCAAAATCTGAAAATGATGAGGTTATTATTGTAATGGCATGTTTTTCAGGAGACTCTTTGCTGGTGTCGCCGAGAGCTTGGATCACTTCATCTCTGTGTAGCTCTGCTTTCCCTGTTCTTGCTTTCTAAAAAAGTCTGTCTCTTTATTTCTTAAATGAGCCATCTATTCATATGATTGCGATTTAAAAATATTGTAAAGAATTTATTGTGAGAAGTCTCCCTCCCGCTCCTCTGCCCCAGACGCCCGTTCTCCTTCTGAGAGCCGAGTACTGTCATCGGTTTTTACTGGACACATTCAAAGGCTCAGAGGCAAATGCATGTGTGCATTTTCTTTTCTTTTTCCTTTTAATCCTAGGTCCTAAAAAGTAGGGTTGCAGGACTGAGATGGTCCTACCCAGGGAACATCCCCCGACTTGTTTGGGATCCAGTTTACTTTATTAATGAAGTCTATACTTGATTCAACTCTCTGTGTACAGACAAAATAAGCAACTTCTTGGATAATCACAGACTTTTTTTTTTTTTTTTAATTTTAAGAATCACCTCCCTCCCCTGTCATTTCCCAGGATGACAGAGAAGGGACACAGTGAGCCAGGTTGTGCGTGTTGTTCTCCGCCTGGCAAGGAGCAGGTGTTCACTCATCGTTGCCAGGTGAAGATGGCAGGGGTGGTGGGAGGCAACCGTCGCCAGCCGAGAGCCAGCCCACTTGGGAGAACCAGGATCCCTCCGACAAGCTGCGAGGCTGGAGAGAGCGCTGACTGCCTTTCTCCCAGGAGCTAGGCTGCTAGGCCACCCCTAGGCTTCCTTCTCGAAGGAGAGAACCCGCAGTCTGCAGGTGGCTGGGGAGCAAGGGGAGAATGGACCAGACGGCTGACTCAACTTGAAGGGGCTCCCTCCATATTTCAGTCAAAGCTGCTCAAAATGGCTCTTGTGGGCAGACAGGGCCTGAGTCAGCCAGTCTGTGGCCCTCACTGAGTGCTCCCTGGGTCCACAGCCCCCGGCCCGGAGCCGAGAAACCAGACACGAGAAGCCTCGCGTTCAGTCCCTCCCCGAGCTGTTGCGAAGCGGAGGGAAACAGGACAGACGTGCCTGAGAAAGACTCAGGAGCCCATTAATATGACCACAGAGACCGGACGGATAAACAGGCAGGGCTGACTCTGACGGAGGCCCAGGCCTGGGACGGAGCGTCCCTCCACGCCGCTAGCTGAGCTATCCTCGCACGCTTCTAAGGCTGTCCAAACCTCAGTTTCCTCATTTGTGACGTGGGGACAATCCCCACGTCTCACAATTGTGGTGAGATCAGAAAATGCAAAATGCCTTCCAGGAGCAGGCACAGGGCAGACACTCCACCAGGGGTGGTATTTATTACTATTCTGACAATCATTCTAGAATACGCCTCTGGAGAGCCATAGGGAAGCATTTCGTGTTTCTGTTGCCTCCGCCCCCTTCGGCAGGTGAATCTCTTTCCTTTCTCCCATCTCACCTCTGAGCCTGGTCTGGTGGTCTTCCCAGCAAGGCCGGGCCTGGGTGAGATGCACCTCCCAGGAGGATGGTGGGGACCGGTGTTGGCGCCATTGGGCCAAGTCGAATGGGAGGGTCCTTGCTGTGTGTTCCGTCCCTGGAGCCCGTGGGCTGAGGGGCAGAGCTGGGATCAGAGGCCAGGAGATGGAGCCAAGGGTCAGATGCCAGCAGCAGCCAGGCTCTGCATGATGTAGGGCTGAGAAGCCAAAAAGTGGCCATGTGGTGCTTGCTGGGTTAAATGAGAGAAGCTTCTGGCAAGGTGTATCTTTTCTGTGAGGCCACTGAGAGCCAGAAATGTTGGAGCAGTCTCCTTCAGTTAGCTCTACTCAAGCTCTGTGGTGGGAGAGCTTGGGAGGATGGCACATGGGGGAAGGCGCTGCCTCCCAATCGAGTGGAGCATTGCCAAGGCTCGTGCTAGAGCCCCTGTGGCAGCAACAGTCCTGTGGAGGCCATCATCAGAGCTCTCCGCCTTGCTGGGACCAAGAACGTGCCTCCTAGCCAGTTCTCCTGCCTCCCTTTGGGCTCCCGCACACACACCTTATTCACACAACCACCAAGTGATGGCCAAACACCGCAGACCAAACCCAACCCAGCCCTCAAGGCCCTCCAGCCTTGGTTGGTTTCCATACCAGCCAGGACATACACTGGAAGTCCTCCCTACCTTCCTCCCGAGTCACCTTTGCTCTGATTTATACACAGCAGACCCATTCCTGCCCTGAGGCCCTGACCCAGCAGGTCCCTTGTCCAGGAATGCTGCTCCCCACACCTTGTAGAGCTGGCTCCCTCCCCCATCCAGGATTGAAGGTCACCTCTGCAGAGAGGCCTTCCCTGCCTGCCCAGGTGCCGTCCCATCCTGTTTTGGTTCTCTGCTCTGCCGGCTAGACTGGGAACTCCCTGGGAGTGGGCCCAGGGCCCAAGGGGACATTTAGGTTCCCAGGGAGGTTCTCCTTGGTGGCCCAGGGTGGGGACAGCATCGTGTCTACCACGTCCAACGAAGGACCTGAAAGCACACTTGAAAAAGCCGGATTTCCATAGGAGGTGTGCCAATGGGAGAAGCAGCCTGGGAGATTAGGAACCAAAAAGATGCCAAACCTGGGAGATTAGGAGCCAAACAATGCCTCGTAGAGGCGAGCTGGGATGGAGAGGACAGCATCCTGACAGAACCAGGCCCCACAAGGCCCCCTGCACAGGGCTGGGTGGGCTGGGTGGGCTGAGAATCCCAACCAAGCTCCGTCTCTGTCGCAACACCCTCTGCCTATCTCAAGAGCCCTGTCGAGAGCGCTTTCCCACCAAAAGTTTGAAATGCCTGTCAATAGTGCTCTTCTTCAATCTCGGCGGTTGCTGCATGACCAGCTGGGCGTCTAAATATTTTTGGTGAGTTCTAATGCGCCGTGTCGATGCGAATATAGACCAATAGGCCAGTTCTTGCGTTGCTCGCCAGAGACGATGCCGGAAAGAAATGTGTGTGGATTTTCATGATTTGTCCCCAGTTAAGGCCCCAGGTCCCGGTCCCTCTAAAATCGTGACTCAGCACAGGAAACGTGGTACCAGTTTTTGCCTATTCACTCTTGTTCTTTCCCTTTTCCCTCCCCTGCTGGTCTTACCGCATTCCTTTTTGATGGTGAAAGACTCAGACCAGCGAGCGCCGCAGACCATGGGCCCGCGGGTCTTTTCTGCCTTCGTCGCCATCAGAAGGTGGAGCGGGTCCCGTGAAAGGCTGGGTACCCTGCTTGTTCCTGGTGGTTCCTTTTGTTTGCTCTTCGTGTTTCTGTGGTTTGGTTTTGAAATCAGGAACATGCGCAGGGAGAATGAGCCTTGCCTCTCCCTCTGAGGTCAGAGCTTTGACAGTGTTTTGGAAATTGTAAAGTGCACACATGATAAGGAATTTGGTTGGTGGGGGTTCCTTCTTCCTGGCGGGGACTGATCCCAGGCTGGCCTGTTCCTTCTGTCGTGATAAAGCTGCCAGGCTTTCCTGACCATCCAGTCCAGGGACTGTACGTCTCCAGGAGAGGCAAGCCTGGGGCTTCCCCTGCCCTAGCTGGGAAGGAAGGCAGGAAAAGAAGGCTGCCCTGGAGGGAGAAAACACACCTAAGAGCCTCTCTCACAATGAGTCCTTGTCTCAGAAGCCCACGTTCTCTGGGGTGCCGGCGGCGGCAATGCAGGTTGGGTCCAGTTCCCAGATTTCACTTAGCTCATCCACTGATTTCCATCAATAGCCCCTACTGTGGCCTAAAATACAGCTATAGCTTCTTCCCTTGGAGTCAGGCCGAATATCTCAGGGTTTGGATGTGCCATGGAGAGTCTTTCCTCACCCCTATTGCAACCTTGGAGAAGCTGAGCCTCAGGAAGGCAGAGTCTGTCCTTGTTGCCAAGCAGATTGGGGTTGCCGTGGACAGTTGCGCAGGGTGGGCATGCAATAAATGTCTCTGGGGGAACTTGACGAGGACCACATTTCTGCTCAACTGTAGCTGGTGAGTGTGGGCAGAAATCCCCATCTGGAGACAAGGCACCATCCTCCTTAATCACAGGTCATACTTCTAAATCAGAAATTCTCCCAAAGAATCAAGGCATGCTGTCTCCATCGCATTTCCTGATAGGGGTCACATTTCCCTCCATTTGGCTTTGCACATAGGCAAGGTTCAATGAATGTGCATGAGGTGGGAAAAATGCTTGCAGCCAAAGCCAGCCTGTGAACTGCGGGAAGAACTCCATGGGCCTAACATAAACTCTAACAGATACAAAACAACATAGATGCTAAGGTGATCTGTGACTCGGGGAATAGGAGACTGGCCCAGCATTGCCCATCCACATCTGTGGAAGGGGAGGGAGCGCACGTCAGGGCTGGATAGACAGATGCCTTTATTCCTTCTGCTTGGTATTTCCCTCAGTTACAGGGGGATGACGGTGACACACACATTTGCCTTTTCCTGATTATACACAGTGTCGCTTGGTAAAAACCTACGCGGTCTGCAAGGATACCTTCCGGCTGAACATTAGAGCCTTTTCTATTATGTTTAAAAACAAAAAACCAAGACCAACCCCTCCCTGCCATTGCACATAAAGTGGTAGAAAGGTGCAGGGTGGCCCTGAGACCACCTGGCTTTCTGCTGTCTTTAAGGCTAAGCTCGGTCATCTGAGGAGCCGTGTCGCTGTTCCTGAGTCCAGACGACATAGGGAAGCCCATGTGCCTCTCGGGGGCTCACCCTTCCCTTAATGTTCAGTCCGGCAAGAAGAGATGTTTGGGACTTCCCACAGGACACTGTGTCCTGCCGGTTACAGGGACACGGGGGAAAGCTGAAATGCAGCCTCGGCCCTCCAAGAGCTCACATGGTGGCTGAAGAAGCAAGATGAGCCCAGAGGCCACCAAGCATGGCACCAGCCCTTAGGGAACCCACCCCAGGGACTTCTGCAGCAGGATCTGCTCCCCGGACACATGTAGGACCTGTAGGGACAGAGCCCTGGGTCCTGCCGTGCAGACTCTGAGAATCCGGCTCATTCACTGGCAGAGTTAATAAATGTTTCTCTCCTCCTCCCCCTACCACCCCCCCTGCTGCGCCCCGAACCTGCGGGCCTCTGCCATCCGCCCTACCCATCTGGCACCCCATCCATTGCCACGGGCCATTGTGAAGTTTCTGGCCTGTAGCTCTCCCTTAATCATCAAATGTTTTAGAGATGTCACCTACCTAAGGGGGGAAATTGAGACAACCAGAGAAGTGTGAGATTTGCCCAAGGTCACCAGGCTCCCCGTTTATGGGAGGGGCCTTGCTGGGCCTTGAGAAGCCAGCCCGAGGCCAGAGGAAAGAGCAGGCAGGCCCCAGAGCTAAGCCCGCGGGCCCGACCCTCCAGGGAGGTTCACTCAGCGGCTGCTTCCCCTCTAGAGCCCCGAGGCCCCTGTCTGCACACATGTGAGGGAAACATCCCTTTTCCCCTTCCGGTCCTGTCCCACGTTGGTCACAGACGGGCAGATGGAAGCGCTGTGTGACCTCAGCCCAGATTTATGCACCAAGACTCACTCTGTGGCCAGAAAGTACATTCCTAGTTTTCACAGATGCCTTCTTGTGTAAGTACAGAAGGACCAGGAAGCAACCCAAGAATCTGGGCCCGGCCTGTGGTCACATGAGACATTCCTCCTGGCATTCCGGGTTGGGCTTCCTTGGGGAAGGAGCCAGGTAGCGTCCTCTGTGGGTCTTTATCTGGGCCTACCTCATGGGTGGTCTTCAGGGCCTGTAGAGAACTTGGGCCCTAGGACCACTCCTACCCCTCATCCTCATCTGAGAAGGGAGAAGGACAGCCACTGTCCCTGAGATCTTCTGGGATGTGGGGAGGGTCATAGGCCCAGGGTGGGTGTGCATGGGGCCTTGCGCACAAAGATAGCAGAGCTCTCCTCTCCATCTGGTCTGGTGGCACTCGTAAAACCAGCTGTACAGATAAGAAAGATGAACCTGTTGACTAATCCTAGGTGGCACGATTTTAAATATGACTCTACCCAAAGATTCACGTGTGCGTGCGTCAGCTGACCTGCCTTGTGACTGCCTGCCCCAGGAAGATACACGATTTAGGACAGTGTATTAGGAACTGTCAAACATTCGGGCAAACCCTCGAGTGTCTTTCAAAATCCTCAAAACCAGTTTGATAAATGGCAGTTTTCCTAATTCCCTCCTGCTAGAAACAGCCGCGGAGGCTTCTTAGGGCACAGCTAATTCTGTGAGCTCCAAAACATTGATTTGGGGATGGCTATTATAAGCAGCTCCCCGCACCTGGGTCAGTCTTCAAACTCACCACACCCATCTGGCTGGAGCCCTAAAGACGTGGATACAAAGGGCCACAGTCTTTCCCTCCCCAGGCAAATAACCCATCCTAAGCCCCTAGAGCTGAAGATGCCCGGACTCCCGGGAGAGCTGTTTGCAGGAGAGGGGGGTGAGCAAGGGGGTATGTGCGGGGGTGTGGGGTGCTGGTGCTGGCAAGGCCTCATCTTTTATCCCCCTCTCTGGTTCAGGCTCAAGCTCCGGGTAAGGAGGAGGAGTCCTGTACCCATGACAGTCACCGTGCTACTTTGGAGACCACCTCGGAGGTTGGAGTGTTCTTTACATGGTCATCCTAGAATCCTTCACCGGGCCAACCACCAGGCCCCACAACGCCACGAAATCCACATGAGAGCCTGATCTGAATTTCCGACCCTTGGCTTTCACGGACATACAAAGGCTTCTCCCAGTGACAGGGCTAGTGACGAGTCTCACTTGTCTGTCTGCAAGGATAGTGTCTTAAATGCTTCCCAGGACGGCCGTGAAGTGCTGGGATGACCAAAGGCAAAGGTAGAACCTCTCTGTACTTTGATTTTTAGGGCAGGCTTTGCGTCTGTATGTCATTATTTTTTTACCATGCAGGTGAGGCAAGAAATTAAATTGGGCTTCTTAATGAGGGAGGATAACCAGGCCCAGAAATACAGGATCGCAGGAGAGCTGGAGAAGCTAATGTGTTTGCAGGTACCGTTCATGCTTTAGGCCTCTGTTGCTGGGTGTTCCTCCTGCTACACACACAGACACACACATGCACGCACACGTGCACACACAGACACACACGCATGCGCAGGCACACAGACACACGCACACAGACATGCACATGCATGCACACGCGCACACACAGACACACACGCATGCGCAGGCACACAGACAGACACATACATGCACGCACACATAGACACACACGCGTGTGCAGGCACACAGACACACGCACACACACAGAGACACACACATGCACACACAGAGACACACATGTACATACAAACACACGTACAGACACGCACGTGCATGCACACACAGGCATACGTACAGGCACACAATGCACACACACAGAGACACACGCACACACACACAGACACACTACAGATAGATCTGTTTTTGCTTTCCCTTGGTTTCTCAGGAAAGAAAAATCCCCCAGGATCTTCCTTTTCTGTCTGCCTGACAAACCTAATAGGAAACGTACATTAATCTCTACGTGAGGGTAATGGTTTTTCTGCTGTTTCATGTGTGCCCCGTCAAATTCATGGATCCTGAGGAAGGAGGAGCCCCTGGGGGAACCAGATTCACCTCTGTGGGGCCAGGTGACCCACCCCGTGGGGTGCTGGGTGAGGCAGACAAGGGGTCGTTGCTACCCTGGGGTGGGGGGGAGTCCGTCTGTCCCCCCGCACCACTTGGCCTTCTCTGAGACGGAGAATGGAACACCGCCCGTCCGAACACGAGGCTGGGAACTGGATCTCCACCCTCCTGGAGGTGAGGAAGGTGGCTTCAGACAGCCCAGCCCCAGGCTGGTCTTCCAGGCAGCACCCGGAGAGACAGGCAGAGCGAATGGGGTTGGGGACCTGCCGCCTTTCATGGGACCAGACGTCTCGTGATACCAGGTCTCCAGTGTGCCGAAGGGACCCCATGTTGCTTCTTGAGAGTCACTAGTGAGCGTTTCCTTCACGGCAGTCAGCTCCAGGGACTGGGCCAGGCCCTCCACACGTCAGGGCGGCTACACCACCGACCCTAGGAGCTGGTCCCCTGCTCCGAGGCCAGAGGGGTGCTTGCCCCTGCTTCGGAGTCCCCTGTGGAGATAGGGGACGGCAATGTCGTGGTTTTGCTTCTAGCACCAGACCACCCTTCCGTCTCCTAAGTCACAAGAAAGTGGAGTTTGTCTTCAGACCAGGTCGGCCCGTCAGCAAGTGTTTATTTGCTCTGTCTTCTCCACCTGCCACAGAAATGTGTCCCTTGCTAACCTCCTGCTCCCACCCTCCCGGGCTCTGCTACTCCCTCGGGACCATAGGGCCGTGGGTGCTGTTTAAAGGAACTCACCTCCTCACGTCACCACCTACCCATGGCTACGTCCTTGGCTCTGGTGACAGTGAGGGCAGGGGCGGGGGCACAGGGGCTGAGGGGTCCGGGGAGGCAGAAAGGGGCTGAGATTCTGCCTAACAGGGATGGGTGAGGGGAACTGCCCTCTGAAGGTCACTGCTCTGCCTGGGGGCATCCCCCAAAGAGGTCATGGCACCCCCACCTGCCCAGGGAGCCCCATGATTCTCGAGAAAGGTACTCGGGCCTGGGATAGAAGCAGAGAGGAGCAGGAACGGGGATTCTGGGTTCTGTCTCCTACTTGCCAACCTATTCCTCCATGACCTTGAGCTGTTTCCTGCCTGGCACTTCTGCTGCCCACAGGGGAGGCAGGCGGGCCCGCTCTCGCAAGGCAGAGGAGTCCCTTTCAGAGGGCCGGTTGTGGCCCAGCCGCTGCAGATGGAGGCCCTGGCAGGCCTCGTGACAGTGGCCCCTGCTTTGGCCTTTCCAGCTTCCAACTGAAGACGCCAGGAAATGGCCAAGTCAGCCCCTGCTGCGACACCTTCTAGAACCAGAAGAGGCCCTTTCCGAGAATCTTGCCAAGCCCTGAGGGTGAGGAGTGTCACATTGTGCAGTGGGGAACGCGGGCAACGGGGCCTCCACTTCTAAGTAACCTTTACCTCGGAAGCCGGCCAGCCCTCTGCCTGGAGACTGGCCTTTGATCACGACTTGTCACCTCTCAGGAGATGTTCCACTTTCCAAGCAGGTGAAAAATGAACCCGATTACAAATAGTCGCCTGGACTCTTCACAGAGTCCCCTAGTAAAGCGAAACAACCCATGCTCTGCCAAGTGGCAGAAAGGCCTGCCCTGCCCCTCGGTTCCAGGACCCAGTGGCCAGTCAGGTTCCCACTGCGCCAAAGGCCGCGGCACCCTCTGGCGGGGCACCCCACAACCCCCCCCTCCGCCACGGCCTGGAACCCCGGGGTCATGGCCAGGCTCTGCTCTGGCCGCCCTCACAGCCCTCCCGGCCTTGGCCACTGGCTCTGGGGTTCACTTTGGTGACTAGGGGCCACGGTGACCGTCCGTACCCCTCCTCCTCCTTCCAGCCCTCTCTAGGGCTCCATAGCCCCGGGTTTCTGGAGCTTTCTCAAAACTGTGGACACATTCCCAGTGGAAATCATGACATTTTCCGTTTCACATTACGTCCTCCACAATGCCTCAGGAAAGGAGAGGGAGAGAGGGTGGGGGCGGGGGGGTGGGGAGGCACCCGGGGCCTGGAAGCCAGGCCCTCTGTCTGCCGACAGTGGGCCCAGGCCTCCGCGTATCCCGGAGTCACCTCCCCGCGCTCGGCGGCCAGCCTTCCAGCATGTTCGTCTCCAGTCGGGGGCCGGATGGGTCGGGGAGCGGCCTCTTCGGTCGGCTCCCGTGGCACAGCTGGGGCAAGGCGTGCCTCTCCACTTGGCTGTGTGTGCGTGTGCGTGTGCATGTGTGTGTGTGTGTGTTTTAAACTTTACTTTCCACTGCCATGGTAACTGTTCCATGTTTGGCAAAGGGAAAGAGGGGAAAAAAAGCCTCGGAGAGAAGAAAAGGAGCTCTCAGCGCGGGGCTGGCGGCCCGCCAGGGTAATCATGCCGCGGAGCTGAAATGAGGCCTCTGGCGGGCAGCCAAGTTACAAAGAACAAAGCTGTCAGTTCCTAATGTTGGCGGCAAAGCTTGTTTGGCACCCTTATATGGTTTCCCAGAACTCCCTGCCTTGGCCGCCTTCCATTCCCTTCAGGGCAGCAAACAGGATTAGCACAGCTCCGAAGTTGTTTTTCTCCGCTCTCCTCCAACTGTTCCAGTGACATCATCCCGCTGTATCCATTGGCCAGCAGGGCGGTTTTTTTTTCCCTCTCTCTCTCTCCACCTCCCCCTGCCCGCCTGCCCTCCCTCCCTCCTGCCCTCCCTCGCTCTCTCCTTCAATCTCTCTCTCTCTCTCTCTCTCTCTCTCTCTCACACACACACACACACACACACACACACACCCCTCCACTCCCACTTCCTTCCTGTAACCGCCCCCTCTCCCCTGACTTTCTTGAAACGCCGTGTTTTAGGTCATTCTTCTTGTCCAGCTTCCCCGTTAAATGAAAAACGCCCCGGCGCTTGTACATTTAGCTGAATCAAGCCAGACGTTGTATTTTATTTTTATAACTGAATTCCTGTGAGATAAAAATCTCATTTTCCTTCGCAGGCTGTAATCAGCACTCGCAGGGCTGTGGTTTCCAACGGCCCCATCTCCCGCTTCCTTATGAAGCTCCGCTGAGAAATCAGCTTGGCTCCCAGTCAGGTTTAAAGGGCCCGCGGCCGGGCCCACGTTGCTGCTTCTCCCTCCCTCCTTCTCTCTCTCTCTCTCTCTCACACACACACACACACAGACATGCACACGCAGCCTCAGCTACACAGACAAAGGGCGTAAAGCTACCCACCAAGACAGAGGAACACACAATCAGGACACAGCGTCATCGCTCTCCATTTGGAGAAGGAAAATAGGTGACTACACGGAAGCCAAAAGCTGTTTCCGAAAAGGCTGGTTGAAAACAGCAGGCAGGCAAGCGTTATGCAACTCATGGCTGGGTTCACGAAAGAAACTGAGGTTCCCGACGGCACAAATGTGCCCCCGCCCCCCCACCCCACACCTCCCCACCTCTCTCTGATTCATGAACTAGTTTTCAGATTCATGAATCACTCGGGAGCCAGCAAGAGAAAAATGAGTAGTATTGATCTCATTTCAATTGAAATTGGCTCATTAGGGCCATTCTGGCTGCGAATGGCTTTCCACCACCAGACACTGGCCGGCATCCGAGGTCTGCAGGCCGGCGCCCCCACCTGCGGGCGGGGCAGGAATCCTGGGGTGAAGCCTTCTGCAGAGGGTTCCCCTTCTCGTTATCATCAAATGGGTATAATAAGATCTTATTATTAGATGGTGAAGGGACCGTGGCTGGACGCCATCGCCTTCCTGCAGCGGATCTGTTGCCTGCTTTGATGTCCTCCCTCCTTCTTTGTTTTCGCTTTTAATAAATCTTTGAAGAGGCATCTCGGGGCAAATTCTTTTTTGGATTTCTGGTGACTTCTCAAGGTCTACCTAAAATAGAAATTCACCTTCTACTGAGTGACTGCAACGGCCAGTCCGACTAGGACGTCTTCAGGTTTCTTTGTTTGAAGGCTAAAAAGCCACTTTTACCTTCTGTGCTCTCTTCAGCAAAGAAGGACTGGTGGGTACGGCTCTTCTAGATTTGGGGTGATCTGATTTATGTAAGGAAAGGCTATCTACCCACTGGGATAACTGCTTTCATAGGGACACGGGGCTCTGGGATTTTATGAAATGGGCGTTTTCCCTTCCCAAATCAAGTAATTAATGCTTCTTTTACCAACCGTCGGGGGAATGGGCAACACAGAGAGAGACTTGAAGTCCCCAGGCAGGTTCATAAGGGCTGCCCACCGGGAACCTGATTCCTCCAACCGCCTCTCCTCTCTCTGCTTGAGTTCCAACTCAACCATCTTCCCTCTTGACAGCCCCCCACCCGCCCCCCGCCGCCCAGCCCAACATGTCAGACCCATCCTCACGGTCGAGAAATCTTCTCTTCCTCTCCGTAACACCGCTCATGTGTGAGCAGATCCTCGTAGGCCATTGGCCTCAATTTACGCTTCAAACGGTATTTTGTGTGCTTTCTGCCCCCAAGTCCTCCCACCCCTACCCTCCCACCCCTGAGAGATTTACAACAATTGACTGGACAAATGCTTTTCAGAAACGCTACAGAAGTTGGCAGCCACCTCCCAAAAGGGATTCGATGCTAATCTGCATAATTTTGGATCCAAGAGTTTAGAAATGAGATTCTTATCCATTTACTTCAGACACACAGTCGCGCCATAAGATGCATTTTCCTTGGCAGGGATTCGATGATGTGACCTTCCTCCCTTTAATGCCTGCAGTGCCCAGAGAAACTGAGAGCAGTCCAAGAAGGGGAAAGAAGATGTGTTTGTGTGAATTTCAATCAGCAATTGGTTCAGAGGCAAAAAAAAAAAAAAAAAAAAAAAAGAGAACTGCTCTGCATTTCCGTGAGTTCTGCGTGAAGGTGCCTTTCGGCTCCCAGCCGTCTAAGCATTTTGGGGCTGAACCCGCAGCCAACCACAGTCCTGGGCCTGCAGGGCCCCAGGGGTTAAAAATCACTCCCACAAATTTGCTGGCTGGCCTCAGAGCAAATGGGGATAGTGGGTTGGCTCATGTTTTGCATTAACTCGTTTGCTTTTTTTCCACTGCAGCCTCCCATTCTGTGATAAACCTGAGTTGCTAGGAAAGCTTTATGTAACACCCACTGGTCTCAGCTCCTCAGAACAGCAAGTGTTCTGTTTCCAGAGTTCCCCATAAACCTGGCAGCACATCAAAACCTCTGTTTCATAACAGACCAGAAATAGGATTTTCTAATAACATTCCAAGGACTGGACTTATCGTGCAGAGGTCTGGACTTTTATGAATTGTTAACGGTTAACTGCACAGAGACCCCCACGACGCCCACCCTGCTATCTTTGGGGTCAAGGAGGGGAGGGGACGTCGGAAGAATGTGGTTTCTACCTCCACGATCTGTTACTTTGTGACCCGAGGACCCTTTCAGAGAATTTGCTAAATAATCTCAAACATATTGAGGATCTTACTCATGTTTTAAAAAAAGAAAAAGGAAAAAAATAAAAAAAAACCACCTTCCTCCTGCTTCTTCCTTCATTCATGGAGAATGTGGTTTCCTTTTATTCGGTTGCCAGACATGCTGTCAGTTGCAGATTTAACCCCAAGCTTTCCTTTGGGAGAGGGCAGCTCTCTTCGAGGGACACACCTAGCTCGGGGCACCCAGGCGTCCTCGTGCAAGCGACGAGCCGCACGTTACAACTTCACCTCACGAATTGTGGGCTGGTGGGAGGATGGCGGAGAGGTGGCCTCGCTGTCCTCCCTTGCAGCCCTCGGCCGTCCACCCCGCCTAGTCAGGTCCTGGTTTAGATTATGACAGGGAGTTCCCTGCACAAGGCCATTTGCAGCCTGTTTGGATGTCGCTGGGGAAACTTCTTCCCAGGGTTCCAACTGCATAACTCTCTGTTCCATTTCCATCAGTTGAGCCTTCCTTCCGGTTCTGTCTGGAACAGCATCATCAGTTAGCACGTGGGTATCACCTCGAAACAAAAGAAGCCGTAGGTGCGGCGCGGCTGGGGACAGAAGGACCCAGCATTGGCCGGGCTCACCTATGGGCAGAGCCCCCTGCGACTCCAGCAACAGAAAGCGGCCACCACAGCACATCGAGAGGATGCTCTGGTCTCCTCCTCTGTCCCCGGCACCACCCTGCCCTTCTTCCCTGGGTCAGCTGTCTGGCCTCACCCCAGCAGCCGGGAGGGGTGCTCATTCCCCTGACTGGGATCCCAGCTTCAGCCCCACCAGAGCCTGGAGCCCTTCAGTCCACGCTCCTGTGTGGTTTCCCTGTTTGAAGCTTCCCTGTCGTCTTTCTCCCCCCGCCACCCCAATTTCCTCAATTCCTGCACTGTAAGTCTCATACACCTTCTCATTTTGGAATACTGGCCCCCAGACGTGCCCACTCAGGCCTTTCCAGGAGAATTCTCGCTTGGTTATTTCTTCCATGGCCATTGACATCATTTCTCCAGTCTCCGGTGTTTGCAGCACGTCCCCATTTAGTTCAGAGCGAGTGGAGTTTACCTGCTGTTCACTCTTTTGTGAGAAGAGGGAGGCTCCTCTCCCCTCACCCTGTCCGCATGCGGAGCTGGGTCTTGGGGGACCCCCCCAACGCCTCCTGAGTCCTCCCCGAAGCCCTCGACCAGTAATGGCCCCAGGGAAACAGCCGTCAGAGTGGGCTTCCGGCTCCAGGCTCGGGTTTAATATCCTTGAGATCCATTTAGTGTCGGACACCTGGTTGCTATGGAGACGGTTGTCATAAAAACACACCGATCTGGAGAGAGATATAAAACCGATCCCCGTGGTACACAGTTGGACACATTAGCGCAGAGCAATGGCGAGCAGCTTATCACTTGGCTTTGTTGACACAGTGTCTCTGCCGTTCAAATCCCACCCGAGCGACTTTTCTTAGAACCAGGTCAACGCAAATCCACTTTCGGCGAATATTTCGTAAGAGGCAATCGAGGGCTTCACCTAACGCCAGCCGCCCCTACCTTCCTGCCCCCAGCTGAGTCAGCCCAGAAGAGGACACTCTTCCTTGGCACGGCTGTTCTCTGCTGTCATTGACCTGTCAGCACGCCTGGACAGGCAGGTCATGCCTGACCCTGCCGGCCCTCCCAGCTGGGGGGGACTGGGGACGGGCGACAGGTGTGTGCAGGAGGCATGGGATGCCCGGCCCGGTTTGGAGGGCCGAAGCGGAAGGGGGCCCCAGAGACCCATCCAGGACAGGGTCTATATCTGTCGTCTGCCCGCTCTGTGCTGGGTGGTTCAGTGAGAGACCTTATGAAGTGCGTTGGGGTGCCCACCGACCGTCTTCTCCTCCACCCCACCTAAATCCCCAAAGCCTGCCTCCGGTTACCACCAACTGAGGTTAATGTCTCCCTTGGTCTCATCGATGTGCAGAAACTGGTAAAACTCTTCACTCCCCTGTCTCGACGGTGCCGTGTAAGAGGCAGGCTCACATTCATTCTGCAACTCACAAAGCAGAGTGAGGGTCCTTATGAAATGTGTCTGCGGAAGGGGGTGGAAGAATGACTTGGGGTCCGTAGCTTTAGCTCTGCCATTGGCCGAGTGTACCTTGGCATAGGAAAATGGCTGGAGAGAACCGGTGAAGCGGTAGATAAGGTTTGCTTCCATACTAACAGCTCCAGCTAAAGTGTGGGCTCCCCCACCCACCATGGGCACGCCTGCATTAACCCCTGAGACCCAGGTCACCTTCTGTGCTCTCTTTTCTTTGGGGAGATTTCTTGGAGAGAATTTGTTCTTTTGGAGGGAGATTTTTGGGGGAGATTTGTTCAGACAATGGGTCTGAACTTCATCTTTGACTTGGTCTTTGATCTTCAGCAATTCCCTTGGTTTTCCGATGCCTCAGTTCCCTCCTTCTTTATTGGGAGGCGTGTTTCTGTTTCTGTTTCTATTTAAAACCAAAAGGCATTTGAAGCATCTTTTGCTTTAGTCAATCCTATCACATTGCTCCTGAGAGAGGAGGAAAAGACGAGACCCAGGCTGACGGTCTGACTCGGAGAACAAGCGATGCATTTATCGCGCATGATATTACCAGGAAACACGATATAATGTTAAGACACCTGTTCTTCGTGTCCCTGCATACTGGATGGCATTCGAAAATAACTGCCTCCACGCTCTTATACATTCTTTAGCTCGTTCCATTGAATACCCTGGGATGCGCTAACGTTAGTTCAACCTCTCATTCGCCTGTCTTCAAGTTCTCTAAATACCCCCTTAACATGTCCTTATCAATAGTTTATTGACAAAAGGGCACCTGGGTGGCTCCGTCGGTTAAACGTCTCCCTTCAGCTCAGGTCATGATCTCGGGGTCCTGGGATGGAGCCCCGAGTCTGGCTCCCTGCTCAGCCAGGAGCCTGCTTCTCCCCCTCCCTCTGCCCTTCCCTCTGCTTGTGCTCTCTCTTCCTCTCAGATAAATAAAATTTAAAAAAAAAATTGTTATCGATAGCATCTTCATTAGTTCCCAGGTGTCCTTCCCCCTTACTTTGATTTTTCTTGGTTAAAATAATTTTTTAGGGGTGCCTGGCTGGCTCAGTCAGAGGAGCATGCAACTCTTGATCTCGGGGTCATGAGTTCAAGCCCCACGTTGGATGCAGAGATGACTTAAAAATAAAATCTTAAAAAAAGAGAGATCATTAAAAAAAAAAAAAAAGCAGTTTTAAGGCTCAGCTAATATGGAGTCATTTATCTTTCAACTTCTTCTTCATTCATGAAATGGGCCTACATCTTTTTTTCCACACTCTTTCCCCGAACAAAAAAAAAAAAAGAAGGGGGGGAGTGAAAAAAACAAACACATTTTTTAAAAATTACATTACCTTTTATTATTTTACAACATGTCTTAAAAAATGCTGTTATAGGTGCCTTAACTGCTCTATTAGACCTGGAATAACAGAACACTTAGAATTAGAACACACAGACACCAACTGTAGTACCTTCTTGTACTGAACCATTACTACCGAAGGGATGTACTTTTCTAAATATGCAGATGTGCGGCAACGCAAAATAAAATGAAAACTTGTTAGTACACGTTTTTAAAAACAAACCCATTCCCCTCAGTTCCTTTGGCTGGCATTACAGTATTCTGCCTTTTTTTTTTTTTTTTTTTTTTTTGGTCTTTGTCTGCCTTCATGTATTTCCTGAAAACTTGAACTTAGTCCTGATGTTCTTTCTTGTTTTCCTTGCCCGCTGCTTCCATTTCTCAAAGAACTTCAGGATGGAGAAGCTCTCCAGATTTTTTTTTCTCTTGGGCCGGCTGAAAGCCCATGGAGCGCTTCTTGTTTCTTGCTATTTTTTTTTATCTTGTTTTCATGGGACCTGGAGTCTTGGCCCTGCAAATACGGCATCTTGTTATCTTTCTCCCGAGGCAACAGCTCACATCCTGGCAGAGCAGACACTGGCAGTGTGTGTCTTTACTTAGCTTTTATACCTTTTGTTTCAAAATGCAGGATTTCCTTATGGTTTGTTTGGGCTTTTCAAAAAGCTTATTTACTGATCCAGAAAGGTGCCAGACTCACGCCCTGAAGAATGCAGGCCAAGTTTATATGTGCCTGAAAATACACCGTCATGTCCAGGCCTATTTGATGTTTTGGGCCAATTTCGAGGCTGATTTGATTGCTGTGTGTTTTGTCCTATTGTTCGCCAAAAAAGTGGCTGTGAATAGAGGCCAAAACCTCAGCTCCCTGCCTCTTGTATAGAGAGAACAGAGCTAGAAAGTCAGACGAGGATGTTACCTCAAATGGAAAGAATGAGGATCACATTTTTAAAAAAATTGTGCTCTTGTTTATACACTGGTAGTCACCTCTAATCATTTATTTGTTTAAATTAAACTCCCTTGCCTTAATTAAAAGTTGGGCTCTGATTTTTAAAAAATTATCCAACTATGTTGAAACCCCACATTCCTCTGTTTTGTACCAAGGTCCTATCTTTATATGGTATTTACAAAACAACATTTCAAAACCAACACTTAAATCAAGACGTGAGGTCTTTCTAAGAGCAAGGATATGTGATCTTCGTGATAGAACCACAAACCAGACCCAAACGCACGAGTTCATTACAGGTTTCCTCAATTATCTCTACCCACTGTGGACCAACGTGTTTGTTTTATTTTCCTTGATGCCAACATGATATCATTGCCCGAGGAGCACTGGGGAGAGGCCACAAGAATACAGACCGGCTGCGGAGGGTGCATACACAGATGTGCACGGACAGACACAAAGAACAGACTTGTGCCTGTGCCCTCGCCGGGAAGCCGCGGGGACGGGCCCCCGCAGGACGAAGTGTTGGCATCGACTCTGCCATGTGCAGCCAGCCCTCGGTCCAGGGGCAGGTCTGGAGCTTGGATCGGGGTGATTCGACAGGATGTGATGGGGCCAAGATTTAAGGAAATTTTCCAAAAAGTCTGACTCTGTGCTGTAAAGATTGATTTAGTCATTATTTGAGAGAAAAGGAGAGAGTGGGCATTAGTGGGGGAGGAGCAGAGGGAGAGAACCTCCAGCAGACTCCCCGCTGAGCTCGGAGCCCGGTACGGGCTCCATCTCACCACCCTGAGATCATGACTTGAGCCAAAACCGAGGGTCAGATGCTTAACCGACTGACCCCATCCAGGTGTCCCCACTCTGTGCTCTGGCCGCATACTGTATGCTTCCTCCTTTACGTTAAGACAGCATCTCCAGACGGTTCTCCATAAGACTTCTTGACATATTACATCCTTTGCCCGAAAGGACCATCTCTGCCATCCCATTAACCCGATAGCCCAATGTCCAAGGTCTGACTCCAATGCCACCTTCTCTTGGAAACCTTGCTCAATCCCCACTTAAAACTGATTTCACTATTTTTTCTGGATGCCCAGAGTACAGCGCCCCGCAGTGGAAGCCTTCTCCCCTCTTCTACATTCTCTCTGTCTGCGGGCAAGCCCAATGGTGAGCTCCTTGAGAGGAAGGATTGTGTCTTTTCCCTCCGGACAATGACTGTGCTGTGTCCGGAATGTATCTTCTTGCATTTTGATGCCTGTGTCCTAGGCTTCTCTCTGGAACCATTAGATGGAAAGTTCTCTGGGCACATGGACTTTGTTTTGTTTATGTTTGTATCCCCAGTGCTGAACAGATCGTCACATGGAAGGTGCCCTAGTGTCTATTGCAAAATTGGAGTTGCACAAGGTATAGACAGAGAAGCTAAGTGTCCACGCGGTCGTCTCAACACTCCTGAGTACACATGGCCCCCCACCTCTGAGGGTTCGACTTGTGATTTTTTGTCTTTACGATGGTGTGGAAATGATACATATTCAGTAGAAAATGTCCTTGGAATTTGGATCTTTTCCTGGCCTAGCAGCACCATCATCTCTTCTGAGCTCAGTGGTGGCTCAACTCTCAGGTGACTACCTGATCGTGAGGGTCAGTAGCAGACATACTTCCCACCACTGGGCACCCCCGCAAGCCATTTTGTTTCTCACTCTCCACACAGTATGCACACAATTGCACAGATATTCAATGCTTTATTATCAAAGAGGCTTTGTGTTAGAGATGCGCTTGGCCAACTGTAGGCTCATGGGAGTGTCCTGAGCATGCTTAAGGTCATCTGGCCTGAGCTATGACATTTGTGAGTTTTCCACTCAGGGTATTTTCAACTTATGGCAGGTTTATTGGAAGTAACCCCATAGTAAGTCTAGGAAGATCTCTATATGTATCTTTCTTGCTGTTTCCACTGATTCCCCTCCTGTTCCTTTTTAGTCCAATGAAAACTGGCTTCTTCCCTTACTTGTGACTGTTGTCACTGTTCTTGCTCATTGTCTCCCCTGGAACTCTCCCCCTCCCTCGATGTCCATGCTACAACGCTGTTCTGCTTTTCCGCCTCTCATAGAAACTTGTGGGTCCAGCTGACATTGGGGTCCTGGCCTCTTGGGTCCCCTCCTCTCCTTCAGCTGCACGTGCCCCCTCAGCACCCCTACCCTAACCGTGGCCCCCACATACCTTTACATTTGAATGAGCCCCGGATTTTCAACTCTAGCAAAGACTACTCCACAGAGCTTTGGACTGTGATTCCCCCAAACATACTGGACATCTCCATGTGGATATCCTGCAGCTCCGTTAAGGTGGGTCATGTCATCATCTTCCCGCCAAAACCTGTGCCCACTCTTACCATCCTTACTGCATTCTGGGAGCATCTGTGGCTATTTTGCTCATCACTCTGCCCCCCCCCCCCCCAAACATCCGATCACCTCTGCATTGCCGTTGGTGGAATCTTTCAAAAAGATATGGTCTACACGCTACAGTGACGTCACTCTCATCCGAGACCCACATGCAAATCTGAGCCCGGCCCAGACACATGGCCTCTGAGCTCGGGCCGTGGGCTCCAGCCTTACCCAACTGCTTGTGCTCCCCTTGGGCCTCTAGCCTTGGCACCTGCTCGCCCCTCCTGGTCACCTGCTAGTTTCCCCAGATTCACTAAGACTCACCTCGGCTGCCTCATTCCAGGTTGTCCCCCTCCAGGTGACCTGATAAGCCCTTCCTTTCTGCTTCCCATCCCATTCGGACACTGTTTGTTTTTTTGTTTTTTGGGGTTTTTTTTTTTTTTGAGATTTTATTAATTGATTTGAGAAATAGAGAGCAAGCGAGCTTGAGTGGGGGGAGGGGCAGAGGGCAAGGAAAGCAGGCTCCTTGCTGAGCAGGGACCCTGACACGGGCCCCGGAGATCGTGACCTGAGCTGAAGGCAGACACTTAACCACTGAACCACCCAGGCGCCCCACCATGTAGCGCTTCTTATATTATTGGGTGCCCCTTGGGTTTCTTGTCTTCCTTGTCACCTGGGCTACGGACCCCTCAAAGTCACTGTTACCAGCAGATCTCATCTGAGGAAAAACCTTCTGTCCCTCATCTTTCCTTAACAATCAAGAGCATTTCGGGCATGTGGCCAAAGGAAAGACAAGAGCATAGAGCCCTGGGATTCTGTTCCTCCCGACGCTCTGCTGTTCCTGGGCTGACCCGCTGGAGTGGGAGCTGCAATTCAGCTGAAGCTGTCACCGGGTCCCTTGCTGTTGGCTTTGGGCTTATGTGAAAAGAAAAGTGTCATTTTCTATGTTGCTCTGTTTTTTAAAGTCTTCACAGTTATTAGATTGGAAGCTCTTTCATCTGTTCTTCTTGCTGGATGAGAGGCAAGAGGAGGGGAACCCAGAGAACCCGCTGTCCCCAATGCTTCCTGCGTATTTATTTGCACACACAGAGCCCTCGGTCCAAACCTTTACAGGCCCACCCATAAGCTCACCCAAAGGCACCCTGTCTCCCCTGTGCGCTCGCTGTCTTGCTCAGCCACGAGGGCGCCCAGCACTGTGAACTTGCCCACGTTCCTTGTCTGAGTCACTCCAATACTCCAGTCGATTTTCCCCTTGTACCCTCACAGCCATGCAGGAGCTCTCGCGACAGCCGCATTCGACACCAGATGACCAGCCTAACTCAGGACAGAGACCTCATGCCAGGAGAGCGAAAGTGATCTAACCGATCCCAGGACATCTAACAGGAGGTCTGACAGTCATCTACAAAACCGGAGTTCATGTCGCAGGGTAGGACCACCGCAGGCGACAAGGCCAAGGGTGGACCTGATACGAGGAAGAGGTGTGTGGCATGCTCTGGGCACTTCCCGTCCCTCGGCTGCAGCCCCCTGGGGCTTAGCCGTCCCAGAGGGTCACTCCTGCTCCAGTTACGTGATGGGAATTTAGGCCAGATGAGGAGTCGAAGGCAGGGCCGGGAAGCATGGCCTCTCAAACGTGTTTCTGCTCCCGCAGCCCTTGGCCTTGCCCTTCCACACGGCCTGCCCTTTCTCCGAATTATACAGGAGAAGTGTGATATGGTCCCTCTGGTTTTCAGGGATTTCCAGCGTGTTTTCCTAATACAGCAGCTATGCCCGTTATGTTTAATTCCAGATTCATCATCTCTCAGGGCAGCCTTGTGGGCTTATGGGCCGATAAAGAAGAAATGGGGCTGGGATGGGCGGCGGGCGTGAGGAACATTCCAGAGGAGAGGTGCGGCTGTAAATCTGGAAGCAGAATCATCTCTGTGAGCTAAATGGCATCCGAATTTTATTCAGGGGAGAAGCTGGCCCATGACTATGATTTCGGAGGAGAACTGTCTGAACTTCCAATGCAGTGACGCAAGGGCTTTTGCGTGGGTTTGTTTGTTTTTTAATTTTTTTTGCAATAACCGGGGAAGGTGTGCACATGGAAGTGGTGCTGTTCAGTCTGGAGTGAGGGTTGGCTGAATGATCGGCCCACAAGTGCATAACTTGTGGGCCGATCTGTGGAGGTTACAGCCCACTGTTTGCCGCCAAACAACCCACAACATGAAGACGGACTTCTGGTGTGCAGGAAACACGTGGGTTACGTCATAGAAGAGCAAAACCCCTAAAAATAGCAAACACTATACTGGATTTTCAAAGGGGTGTTTTGGAGGTAAGAAGACGATATTAGGAAAAGTGGATGAAAACCTTCATCCAGAGCGTGGGGCCTACGCCGCAGAGCAGAGCTTCTGAGAGTGTGAGCTTGGAAACGTTCCTGTTACTTGCTTCCTTGAAGATGTCCTACTGTGCTGTCCCTGGGCTGTGGAGTCTGCCATCGGTTCTTGGGCTGCTCAGAAGGTGCAATATCTGATTTCCGCGGCTACACCCTGCAGAGTCCCGTGGACATTAAGCAGTGATGGATTCTCTCACTCACATCACATCTTTCCTGGGGAACGTGTACTGAGAACATACTTTTCTCCTCCTAACACCTTTCCTTCAGGACAACTGACTCATTCCCTCTAAAGCGGGAAACCACAACAGAGACATATTCTGTAGCCAAACTGCCACTGCGTGTGGAGCAGAGAAGCAGGACAGCTGTGGGGGTGGGGTTGTCAGTCACCTCACACGAGTCATCCCACAGGATTCTGGGAGTGAAGTTCTTGGGGCCCTCTGCTCTGAGATGGACCAATGGTCTGCCTCACATCTTGGAAGGTTCTAGAAGTACCTACTGAGATGGCAAATGTGGGGGGATGACCTTCCTGGTGTTCCTCCCAACAAGAAGACCAACACGGACCCACTCCCCACTGCCATCCACGAATCCTTGCCCCTTGGAACGGAGAAGCCTCTCTACTCCCAAACCCCTTGGCGCCACTGTCCTTGCTTTGGCCCCTGTTAACCTAGACACAAGAAGAAGATGGGCCCCAAAGTGACGCTGCAAGATGGTGATCCGTGGTGAGGCGCCTGTGAAATTCCATGTTGTCCTGATGACCTAGTTCATGCCCTCAATGTGCCTGTGAAAGTGGCAGATTTCTGAAGGACCAGATCACTTGACCTTTATGTTGGTACCTCTATATAAGTTGTTTCCCTTAGGGAGCTTTTATTTTTTATTTTTTAAAGATTTATTTATTTATTCGACAGAGAGAGACACAGCAAGAAAAGGAACACAAGCAGTGGAAGAGGGAGAAGCAGGCTTCCCACCGAGCAGGAAGCCTGATGCCAGGCTCGATCCCAGGACCCTGGGATCATGCCCTGAGCCGAAGGCAGACACTTAAGCTAGACTGAGCCACCCAGGTGCCCCTCTTAAGGAGCTTTTAAAGAATACATATGCCTGGGGCCTCACCCCTACCCCCCCTTTCTCTTCCCCTCCCCGATGGTTTGAATCAGATTCTCTGGGGAGGAAAGCTGGCAATGGTGCTTTTTAGAAAGCTCCCCAGATGATTTTAATGTGCAGCCTGGGTTGAGAACTGCCAGGACAATGGTCATAGCTCTGGGAGAAGAGATAGGTGCGCACCAACGTTTAGGGGAGTTTTCATTACTTTAGGGAACTCCACTTGGGGCAGGTTTTATGTATGCCTGGGTTCTGGAAACACATCATTGAAGGAAGCACAAGCAGTCTTAGACTTTAAGGAGGCATTCGGACGGATAAAGGATCGTTTCTGAACCAGCTGGCCCTGCTGTGGGTCACGTGCGGGGAGCACAGCGCAGGGTCCCCCTGCTCTCTGGACGGCTCAGCAGGAAGGAAGGTGTAGGTGTGGAGCAGCACGACTTGTCGAGGGACTAGCCCGTGAGCTCCGGGAGAACAGGGCGTGTGGGTCCTCTCTGCTCTTTTGTGAGAGCGATCAGGAGCGTAACAAATACTGTGGCAAGAATGAATGAACGAACGAACGAAGGAACGAACACATGAGCATTGCCTTCTCGAGGGCACGGGGTGGCAGGGAGACCAACAAGAGCCCTGACATGGATGGCATTCTGGGTCATGTGATTTACCCATAATTTTTTTCTCAACTGAACCAGGAATGAGGATCTATATTTTACGAGAAAAGAAATTCTCCCCGTGTCTCACATAGTAGCAGTCGCACTTTTAGTACATTGAGAAAACGAATATAGACTAAAAAATTACTACAAATTCCGTGATTCTTAAAATGAATTTTTATTTTGATTGCATGCAAGTCATGTATTTCTTTTCTTTTCTTTTCTTTTTTAAAAGACTTTATTTATTTATTTGAAAGAGTGAGAGAGAGAGCATGAGGAGGGGAGGGTCAGAGGGAGAAGCAGACCCCCCGCTGAGCAGGGAGCCTGATGCGAGACTCGATCCTGGCACTCCAGGATCATGACCTCAGCTGAAAGGTAGTCTCTTAACTAGCTGAGCCCCCATGCAGCCCGCCAAGTCATGTATTTCTCCACAGTATCGAAGTTCAGGGAATTTTACCTTTCTTTCTTTCTTTTTTTTTTTTTTTTAAACAAATCATGACTGAGTTCCTTCTGATCAAGGTAGATTAGAACATCTCGCTCAGTCAATTGTCTGGCTTAGAATTTATGAAGAACTCCATGCTTACCATGGCCCAGCCATGTGGTCGACCCCCCCATCTCCTCTTTGGGTAGTGGATCTGCAGAGATCCCACTCGGTGGCAAACTTTGCCACCAAAATCCAAGACCAGAGTTTTGGCATTCCAGCATCCCCCCTAAATCGGCATCACCATTGCCTACCCTGGGTCCTGAATGTTCGAAGACTGGGGTCTCTTTTTTAAGGCAAACTCTACCCGCAGCGTGGTGCTCGAATTCACCACCCCTGACCAAGCCAACCAGGCTCCCTTCTGTTACCTTTCCAAGTGCAAATTCTTAGCCCTTTCCTCCCCTTCAGCTCTGCCTCTGCCCCCCCATCCCCTCCCCATCCCCATCAAAAACAAATCAAAAAACAAACTGCACAAACTGGTTTCTCTGCATTTTTCTTCCCCGTGGAACACTCCATGGTTTGGGAACTGGGGCCGGCCCTTCAGAGTCTAGGAATTTGTCTACTTTTTCTGGGGCTGGAAAGAGTCTGTCTTTCATTGTGCAGAGGAGGATACCAGGCACTTCCTGGTAGGATCTGCTAACATTTAGCAAGTACACTGTCCACTCTATGGAGACATTTCATCCACACTCCCACCCACTGAGGCAAGCAGGGTGAGGTCCTCAGTCTTACTGAAAGGAGTAGAGAGGTTAGAGGGAAATGTGGCCAAATGAGTAGAATTCGATGGAAAACTGGATTAGGGGATGAAGGAGGATGGGGATGGCCCAGCGTGACTCACAGACTCTACTTCAGTCAAAGGAGATACCATTAATAAGCTGTGGATGCAGGGGGAAAAGCCTTTACAAGCCTTATCAGTACCTTTACGGTTTTTAACCTTCCATATTTTCTTTCCATTTATATGTCTCTCATACCACATTCCCTACAAAACTGTATAAATCATTCATTCATAAGTAAACCAAACTCCTAGTATCAATGAAACCAAACCTAGCCAAAGGGATGGGACTTTGGCAATGACTGTTAAGAATGGATTATCTGAACTTCATTCTTTTAGGATTCTTTTGCAGTAACGATGAGTCAGTCTTTAAATCAGCCTCGGAAAGTGAAAGAGAAAAATCTAAGAGGCTGGGCACGTGCTCCCCGCAGGCCCAGGGGACTGGCTGTGCTTGGGCCTGGCTTCGGGGACCCGCTCCCCTGTGGTCCCTGGGTTTCCAGGTAAACAAGCATGTCTTGCCCTTTGTCGCATGCTGCTGTCCCTCTGCAGCGGAGCTGAGGCCGTGGTGTGGCCATGAACTGAATACAGTGCAAAGTTACTTTTAAATGAAAGTCTTCAATCATTCACCTGAAAGGTATTTCTATGATTCACTTAATCAATCACTCAGGGGATAATTATTTGCCTCTTCTGCACACCCCGCTGCTGTTACTTAGCAAAAAAAAAATGAAATAGAAGGAGATAGGTAGGGCAGACATTCTTTTGAGCTCAAAAGCAAAGCGCATTGTCAAACAGATGGGAGTGTGCTCCGAGGAACGCCCGCGGGTGCGGTATTTGAGGTGAGCGCTATCCCCGGGGCATCTGGGGGGATATGACAGGAGAGGTCCCCGTGCTCTGGAAGGGCACACTTGACTCAGATCGTCCCAGGTTGCACTGTCACCGCAGTTGGAGTAAGACCCATGGTCCGCCTGCTCCCTGTGCTCTCTGCAGGACCCATCCCCCACTGCCCTGCCCCCGTGGCCCTGGGAAGCTCGGGCAGGAGTTCTGGGCGCGTTCACGCAGGGTCACCCCTGCCGCCCACGGTCCATGCTGCTCACTTGCCACCATGCCTACCTGGGTCCTCCCCAGGTTCCTCAAACCTGCCTCTTGGAGGGACCCCACTCTTGGACACTCTCACTGCGTTGCGATAGGAGGTAGTGTTTCAGGGGACAGGCCCCAGGTGGGAGGGGGTTTTAATGGAAGGAGCCTGTGTGCCCCATAACACCTGCTTGGAGGGGAGGCCTGGTGGCAGCAGTGCAGGGACACTCCCGGGCTCATACACGAAAGCCAATGGCTTCAGCCCCTTTCATTTAGTCTCTGTTGCTGTCCCGGGACCCTCACCAGCAGCCCTGGGACCCCGGGCCCAAGGACGCCAACCACAGCCAAGGCAGCCCCCGTGGACACCTCAGAGGCCACGTGGGGACAGTTGGACGTGGTGTGACCCAGCTGCCCTCAGTACCAGGCCCTGTTCCTCAGCTCGGCCACAGATGTAGACCCGCAGGCCTCTGCTGGCTTCCCTGCCTCCCCTCCATGGAGCATGCCTGTGCGGCTGCCATCTTCCTCACTTGAGTTCGTGTGGCGCTGCCTCTCGGCCACCTCCTGGGCATCCACCAGACAGAGGGGGGCCATCCACTCACCAGTGAACTCCCCGACCCACGCCCCTGTTTGGCTGCTCCTTCTGTCTTCTCTTTAGCTTACTCGCCACACAGAACCAGAGTGATCATCTTAAGCCCGTTTCGGGGTTGTCCACCTCTTCACTCCCCAGTGAGTGTAGACGGGAGGCCACCCACTTTGGGGCCACGGCGCAGTACTGACTCACTCCACACCACCTTCCTCTTCCAGCACTATCCACCTGCTAGGGATCCGGAAGGGCTTCAGGTCTTGCCTCTTGCCTCAGGCCCTTTGCACAGGCTATACCCTCCCTTTCGCTGGATTTCTCACTATCCAAATTCCAGGTTTCAGCTTCAATGTCACTCTTCAGAAAGCCCTTCACTGCCTGTCTGTCTAAAAGAGGTTCCCAGCATTGTTTCCGCATAGCACCCCGCACTGTTAGTCACAGTTTTCGTGCCTTCTTTGTTTACTTTAGCTCTTTCCACCTCCTTGCTGGGTTGTGGGTATAATGAGGACAGGATGACACAGACAGATTCATTATGAGTCTTTGTCACTTCAATCTATATGGTTTTGGGCCTGGGCCCAAATCCAAATGTTTTCAGAATGGAAGAAAACTGGACTTACTGTTGAGATTCACTGTGAGGAGGTAGCCCTCAATCCTTGAACACTTCCAGTGGGACCTCTGGGGGAACCCAAAGCAAGCCCTAGGCCAAGAATCAAGGGCAATTCCTTGATGTTGCAAGTGACTCAAGGCAGCCATAACCTGCCCAGGGCCGAGCTGGAGAGGACAGTCTGGGCCGAAGGGACAGCTACCGCCTCTGGATCTTCTGTCTCTGACTGGCTTCCTGCCCGAGGCCTGGGCTGCCTCGTGGGGCCAGTACAGGGCTTCCAAACCTTCTACAGACCTGGAGCTTCTGCTCTGGTGAGGACTTCAGGCCTCACGGATTTCGCTCTCCCCTCCTGCACTGTGTGTGTGTAACCTTCACCCGCCAAGGCAGGAGGCTGGGAGTGAGAGGGACGCTCCAGGTGGGTTATTCAAACAAACAATCAAAGAACAGATGACCACACAAGACAGAAATGCCCCCCTGATTCCCCCAAACCGAGACTGTGGACTGGGGGGCATGGGGGGCTGGGGTTATGGGCTCAGCTTAGCCTCTGAAGAGACCTCATGATGCTGGCAGGTTGTGCCCCAGGCCCACGTCCTGTTACTAAGCATGATAGGCATCAGGTTTAAACTCTGCCAAAACCTAGACAACAGCCTCATGCATTTTCCACAAAATCTCTAAAGCCTTGCATGTGAAGAGCCGAAGCCCCCAGAAGATCCCGTTCTCCTCCCATCCTCTCATGTGTTCTCACGGGGCTTCCCCCCTGGGGTGCACAGCACTGCAGGCCGGCTCCCAGGCCCAGCAGGAGCCTGGGGGAAATCATCTTCTCCAGTTATGGATCCATCTCACACCTTCTCTCCCCCACCAACTTCATGTCTAAGAAGGCTGCATTCGCTGCTTCCGCTGTCCCCTCTGCTACTGTGCCCTGACCCCTGAGGGCCCCCTTCTGCTGTGAGCACCCCACTGAATGGCTCTTGTTCTCAGGCCTCTCTTGGGATGTATATGACCTCCAAGTTTGGTCTGGGCACCTGCTATTCACGTTCCGTGGGCGATCCTTTGTTCCTCTGGCTGACGACTCCCAGATGCAGGTCTCCAATCCTGACCTAAGTCCCGGGGAACAGAGACTGTATTTCCCACGACTTCCCGAGCAACAAGTCCACTTGGCCATCCCTTGACAACCTTAAACCCAACGTGCCTGGATGGACTCATGCCCTCGCTCCTCAAGCCCACCTCTTTCCCAGTCTGTGTGGTGATTTATGTCATCGTCATGCATCTATCAGGCCGCCTCCAAGCTAGAAGCTCAGGATTATTTCAGCCGCCTTCTTCTCCTTCATGTTTCATATCTAATTGCTTCCTGATCATCTCTTAAATCGACCCCCTCTTGTCACTGCATCCCCGATGCTTTAAGTCCAGCTCGCCCACCCACCTACTTTGTCCTGGCGGGCTCCCAGAGCTTCTTCCCAAATCTGTGAACAGCAGTGATTTTAGGCAAGAGCTCCCTCTTTATTGTTCTCAGTTCTCCGCTTCCCGATTCCTGCCCTGTGCCCCACTCCCCCACTTGCTTTTCCATCTCTGGCCATTCTGGCTTCATTGGGTTTTAGATTCCCATGTGATTTCCCACTATGATCCTCCATCTAGCTTATACCTCTGGTTTTAGGTTTAAAATTCTACACATGGACTCTCAGAGGAACATCTTAGTCCTTCCTACTCTTGGGAATCCCGCTGGTCAGGTCAGACCCAAGGCCCCTACCTCTGCTTCCATAGTAACACGATTATACATGTGCTTGTTTTTCACACTGGACTTTAAGTTCCTTGACGTCAAGGACATTATTTACTTGCTTTTGAATTCCATTTGAGGCATAGTATAGGACTATTAAAATGGAAAGAGTGTGGAAAATGCAGGAAATGTTTAGGAAGGATTCTAGGCATTCCATGTCCCGCAGGAACATGGAGAGAGGGAGGGGCTGTTGTGGGCTGAGTCAGGACAGGAAGTTGAACCCCAAACCGAACACAGACATTGTAATTATATGCCCCAGAAACAGGAAAGTGCTGGTCACTTGGAGGAAGCCTATCTTTCCATTCCTTCCAGTGCCTTGAATTCATCACTTACTCTGTTACCTTTTCTTAACCCAGCTGGGATGACTACTGCCTGAAACACCGAGGAGTGCTGTCCAGAATGTCATGAGAAGCACGGTATAGCCAACATGAAGTCATGGGCCAACAACCTTCCTGCGTGTTAGGGCCAAGACTCTGGGAGGCCCTCTTCTGTTTACTTGGACAGGAGGAAACTTGGAGCTCTGCTTGGCCCCAGAGTAGCTCCAGAATCAGAAGCGTTCATCATCCCTATGAGCACATATCCAGGGAGTGTCTGACCGTGAGTTCTCCCTAGAGCCAACTCTCCGCCAAGTGCGAGCAGTCCTTGTATCATACTGGCCAATACTCAAAGGCCCTGTTAGGTTTTTCCAAAGAAGAATCCTAGGCCTTTTCATTGGTTTCCTCCATTGATTGCTTCCTGTCATGCTATCATGTGATTGGAATACTGCTGTCCTTAAGGCTGTGTCCCTTTGGTACTATGAGCTCAATTCTGTTCCTTGTCCTCCTGGCCTCAGCCTCGTCCAACCCCCTTGGCTGAGAGATCAGTGGACGGTGCTGCAGCTTTGGCCTGCCTTGTGGTTTTTCCTAAGATCTTTCTCGAAGCTGGTCATCACCAGCACAGGAAGTCCTGTGTGCAGGCCCTGCTCTGTTATCAGCTCTCTGAAGGGCGCTCTTTGCAGTACCTCATACTGAGGGAAAACCCAGCCTCAAAGGAGTTGGGTTGTGCTAGCAAACTTTTTGAGATTAGTTTTGAAAGCCTGTCCTCCATTCCTTTTTCCTGTCCTTTTGGCCACTCACTCCTTTCTCCTCCCCCTCCCAGCTGCTGTGGGCCCCAGATGTTCTAGAGGGGCAGCCAGAGGTGACTTGCTATTGACCGTGAGGCTGTGCGAGCCTGGAGAGGCTTGGCCGACCTAACAAGAGGGTGCCCGAGAGAAAGTGTGTCTTCACCGCTGGCCCTGTACAACATGAGTTTATCCCTTTGAAGATGGTTGTGTTCTCAGGATCTCACTGACTTCTTAGGCTGGTCCCAGACGTAGTTTTAGCCCAAGCAACCCCCAGAGCCTTCAGTGGTCTTCTTCATGGAGAGCTCGTAAGTTATCACAGAATTCTTCTTCTGGCTTCCTTGGTTTCTGGAAAGCCTTGGTGAAATCTGCACAAAAATAATTTGTTTGGTCACATCAGCATGTTGATATGCATGTTCAGACTTTGGGAACAAGAAATCCAAGTCATAATATGGCCACTCATCCTTCTGGGTTTCCAAACCCAAAGAAGGCCCCAAGTCTCGGGAATATACAGAAGGACACAATGGAAGGAACAAATATATAAACAAATATGTAAAGGAGAGTATTCTAAGATTCTAGAAAGTTCCTGTTTCTTCTACCTCGTGATGCACACCCACGTAAATGCCTCCTCTTCTTGCCTGACCCAACCTCATCTCCAGCAACAGAGAGATGGTAGACGGATAAACGGATCCAAGGGAAATAACTGAATGGTATCACTCTCCTTAAAGTAGCTCACTACATTGTGAAGGAGACCCTAGCTTTACCACCCACAGACAATGACCCAGAGTTTGTACCATCTCTGTTGATAAAATCACCAACTATCACCTTGTGTCACTCATGGGATCCATCAGTCCCTTGGCCAATGTTTCCAAGTGTAATTTACATACAGTGTCATCCATGTGGCATCAGGCTTGCTGATATTTTTAAACCAATCCAGGCTTGGTCACCTTGAAGAATGCTTATTTTATTTTCTGTGGTTGGGCTGGGCCTGCCGGACCCTTCCCCTCCAGTCCACGGGCTTTCAGCTGCCTGCTCAGGCTGGCTGGAGCCGGGATACCTCTCGCCATCCTGGTTTGGTGGGGCTCAGCCAACACTTTGTTTCTCCTTGCTTCCATGCAATCTTCTAGCTTCAGAGAGGGGCTCCCCTGAGAATCAGCCTTATGCCATGTGCACATGGCAGGGCCCGGAAATCTTGACAAAGCAGTTTCTCCAAACCACAGTGAGGGAAGGTAAAAATAACAATAATAAATGATGCCTTCGAGTCAGCCGTTCACCTCCGCCGATGCCTCCTGTGTGTCGGCTGTCACATGTTAATAGTGTCACCTAGAATCCCCTATGGGGCCATGTAAGCTTCTGCGGCGTCCCTGCCCCCACAGCGGTGCTGACGAACACTCCTCCTTTAGAGCCCATCTGTGCTGCTCTCTGACGCCTGGCCTGTTGCGACGCACTGCTTTGCCAGCCTGCCTTCAGGTCAGACTTCAGGGCTCTGGATTTTTAAAATCTCTGGGTCAGTTTGTCTTGAGAAACCTCCACCTACCTCTCCCCCCCACCCCAATCCTCCCAAGGCATCCAGGGCTCACCCACCAGGGGAATAGGTTATTCCTCAGGCCTGGGCAACCCCCCGCCCATCAGCCCTGTTCCTGCTGAGCTAGACTCTCAAGGCCGGTGGTGACATTCTCTCTCTGTGGCCTTGACCTGAACAGCCATGACAGTGAGCACCCACCAGAGCCTCGCTTACAAGTGCTGGGAGCGAAGTCTTTCTCCCCATGAGGCCTGTTGCTTTGGCGAGCTGAGGAGCACCGGCCAAACCAAGCTCAGACCTCGTCTGCAGCCTCCAGTCAAAACCACAACTCTGTTCCAGAGTGTAATTTCATTATTTAGCTTTTGGGCTTTCTCTAGCTCTAGAGGCAATCTGGAAACATAAACAGAGAAAAGAGAGGAGCTGTCTCACACCTCTGGAATCCCACTCACTTCTCACACGGTTTCTCAGCCTCTGGGTTCAAAGCATTTCTCCTATCATTTTATTATTTGTGTAACATGCAGTATTTGGTCACCTGGTGTAAGCCCGGCCCCTGGTCACCCCCGCTGGGAACCTACTACCCTAAGAGAAGCAGACACACCGAGGGTGAATGGCAGAGCGTGAGCAGAGCCCTGAGGTCCGCCAAGGAGGAGGGTGAGATCTTTCTCACAAAGGTGGTAACATTCGATGTGGGTCTTAAAGCAGGACTCTGCATTTAACAATGAGAGGTCGGTGGCGGTCCTGTTAGAAGGAGGGTGGGAGGGCATGAGGCTCTGAGGGCTCTGACACACACTGGCATGGTGGGGAGATCCGTGCGACCAACGTTCGTATGCTGGGCCTGGCCAGTTGTGAGGAAATCTGAGGCCACCTGTAAGTCCCCATGGGCACTTAGACAATGTCCCAGGGGTGACCAAGAGTCCCTGAAGGTGTTTAACAGAGCAGGGGGTGATGTATGGATCAGAGAGGCCAAGACTGGGGCAGGGAGACAAGTCGTGATGGTCCTGGCCAGAGACAGTGGGTAGGCTGGCTTTGAAGCTGTGGGGACACAGAGGAAGGTGACATTTCTGTGACCGGGTCCACCAAATCTAGACACCTGTTGAGTATAGAGAGAGACAAAATGAGGACAGCATTTGAACCCACACTGAGATTTTGAACTTGAGAGACTAGAATCAGGAGGCAAGGCAGGATGGGATGGGAGTGAGCCAGTGACGGGGTAGACGTCAGACTCTGGTGGCTTCCAGAATGGGAGGAAGAGGAGGCAGCAAGTATAGATGAGTCCTTCATGAAGCTTAGTAATGAGGAGAAGAGAGAGAGACTCTGAGCACTAACAGGCTTTTCTAAAATAGGGGAAAGAGCAATTCGTAAGGAGGGGACGACGCGGTAGAGAAGGGAAGGTTGTAGTGTGTGGGAGAGCAGCCATTTATTCAGTAGGTCCTAGGAGTGGGCCCTGTACCACACACTGAACACCCAGATGCACTTCAGCTCCACATCAACCCAGTGAGGTGGGTATACATTTCCCCAATGAAGACATGTCCTCCCCAATGAGGACAAGACCAACCAGTGGGTTCTGCCAGGGATGGGGACTGGCTGAGCAGTGGAAGCAAAAGAGAATGGTGGGGTGGGGGAGGTCCCCGAGGACCAAGGAATGTCTATCTTTTAGACTTGGGACTCCAAGCAGTTCTGGCTGGTGACAAAGACCAGACCCAAGGACCTGGGGCTCGATGGTTCGTTCCCATGAGCATTACGGTTACACAACATGAGCCAGCCGCAAAGGCCCTCCACGGGGGTGGCCGAGGGGACAGTAATGCACAGGCTTCTCTCTCCACTTTTCCTCCTCTCCTCAGAATATCACATCCACAAGTGTGTGGTTCCCACAGAGCACAGCATGTGTGCAAGAAATACCCCGAGTGTCCATTGCCTTTGCCTTTCACCACTGTGGCTGGTAGAGCCCATTTTGATGTCTGAGGCGTTTATGAACGTCAGATCGCCACAGCCCATAATTTGCCTCAAAGATTTCTTCTCCGTTTCCTCCCAGTTCCCAAGTTGAACCCTAAGTTGATGTTTAATTTATCTGTGGTTATGAGGGAGGGGGACAGCCCTGCATAATTAAAGTCTGAAGATAAGCCAAAGTTCATTTTAGCCAAAATGCGTACATCCTTCCCCACCATGTCTTGCTGCCCATGTTGCTACCGAATGACAACCTGACTAATCTGAGTTTTGCCAGTTCTTTGTATGGTGTGTCTGCCCTTGTATGATTGGTTGTGACTGAGCATTTCAGTCAGCCCAAGGCACCAGAGCCCACTTGCTGGGTCCTTCAACGTGTGGGCGGCTTGAGCTGGGGGGCCATCTTAGCAGATCACAGAAGACCGCTTGAGCCTCCTGCTCCGGTAGCTTTCTGTTCAGCTTCTGGCTCAACAAACACACCCTCAGTCTCCTACAACTGACTTCTGGTGAACTTACTGAACGAATAAACACATAAATGAATGAATGAATGAATGGAAAGTTTCTAAGCCACCTAGAAATTAAACTTCTGGACAATTCCTCCAGTGTGACAGACAACTGCTATAAAGATTTCAGTGAATATGTGGGAGCCCATGACTCTCAAGCTTCCTTCCATTTATGATTTGATAATCAAAGACCCAAATGTAGTTCGATATGTGAGACAGAATTTTCCCAGCACTACACATAAAATAATACCCTTAGGCTTTTCTTTCGAACACCTTCCAAGTACACAAGTATAGAATGGGAAAAATAGGACCCAGAATCACAAAGTGAAAGCAGTCTGTCTCACACAATCATTCAGTTTATCTCTAAGGAAAATTAAGCCCAATGAGGATCAAAGAATTGCATCAAGTCTTGAAGATTGTTCAGAACCCAAAATTCATTCAAAGAATCTTACATTTATTTATCTATTTTTGAGGGAGGTGGGCAGTAGGGAGAGGGAGAGAGACACCCTGGGTCGACACCCAGCACAGCGCCTGACACGGGGCTCGATCCCATGACCCTGAGTCAAAATCAGGAGTCAGACATGTAACCAATTGAACCACCCAGGCATCCCCCAAAAGAATCTCAAATCTAAAAGAAGGCTTATTACAGAGAAGCTTCATGGAAACTAGTTGAAAGAGGTTTTGTGGGAACTTGTGGAAATTGGCAAGACGTTGGTTGATTTCTCCGACTCTACTTCCACGGGGCCTTCCATGGTAAGAAAAGCTGTAGAAAGCTCTTAACATGAATCAAGAGACGTCTAAAGTTTACTCCAGTTCTGGGATTCCGTGGCCCTGCCGCAGGCACATCTGGGTGGCTGGACTGTCCGCTGATGCCATGCTGCCACAGCCCCGGGGAACAGTAATTGCCCTGATCTCCCTTTGAATGCCTTCTATTCTGGGCCTTCTCAGGTCTGTTGGAGACAAGCCTCCTTCAGCTGAGATGCTCTGAGTCATTCATGCCTCCCGGCCACCTGCCGGGGCCCCATCTGCTGGAGGGGCCACTGGGGCCGCCATTGGCCCAGGGAGCGCCCAAGAAACGAAATCGCCATCAAGAGGAGTGCTTCGGACATAGTCCATCGGGTTGTAGATATCAGAAGTCTGTTTGAAGCAGCGCTGATTTGAGAGAGAATAAGGAAAAAGTGTAGAGGTCTGCATTTCAAGGATATAAATGGGGTTTCGCAGAAATCCAAGAAGAGCTGAGCACCAGGACACAGGAAGGAAGGGCAGAGTGGAAAGACAGCGGGACCTGTGCCTTGACTTTGGCCCAGCACCGACATTCATACAACAGCGGCTCTGCTCCCCGGGGCGGCTTCCCCTTTCCCCCGTGTCTGTTTGCTCCAAATCCTTGGGAGACCTCCGACTGCTGAGCAGTCGATGCACTGGCTGCAAGAATCTGCTCTCCATCACTGGACTAACGAACTGTAGCTTCAGGGCTGGTGATCCAGGGACTGTCTGCAGAGCTGGATGAGCTGGAAAACGGACCCAGTCATCCAGTGCAGAGATAACCAGGGTCCAGAGCAACCCGAAACAGCGTGCACTCGGCCAGTCCATGCTAATGGAGGGTTTGTATTTTGTAGTTTTCCCTTCTCTCCTCTTCCTTCATGGTGCCTTTCTCAGCATATCTGCAAAGTCATATGGTTCCCCATTGATTCAATGATCTCCGGATACAAGATCAGGTGCCTGCACACCATTCCGGAGAGTTTAGGCAAGGAGACTGAACAGCCAGCCTTGATTACTCCTTCTAATGAACTCATCCACTAGTACATTTAACAGATAATCATCAAGGGCTTAATTACCAGCATAGTTTTCTGCTAGAAACAAACAGGTCTCATCTATGGTTTATATCCTCAGGCAGCTTGCACTCTATCTAGGAAACGAAGACATATACCCTTAAGCAAATCAATACAGTTACAGGTAATTCCTATGATCTCAGAACTAGGTGGCTTTAGCCAGCCTTGTGTAAAAACAAACCGGGTCAAAATAATCCAGCATGGCCCGCCAGCTAAACACAGTCTCGTGTCTTCATCCAGCACTCACAGTATCACCGTCTCTCTATAGTTTCCTATAGAAACTTCGAAGTATTCTGCAATTTATTATGCCGAATCCAACTAATCAACATCCAGAAAAAAGATGGAGCCCCAGAAAAGATAGTGTACAATCTGGGTAACAGGTGCTGAGCAAGGACGGCCTCTTCCCATGTTCTCCATGCTGCCTGCTATTTCTAAGGAATGATCTTCCCACCCTCGCCATCTAGAACTGGACTCAGCGTAAGATTGTCTGAGACAGTCATTGGCCACAGGACATGGATGCTTCAGGACTGAGCTTGGAACAGACCCTCGGAACTATGGGGAAAAGCAGCTCTTAGGTGGGATATTTCTAACTGCAAAGGTTATAGATATATTTATGCTGTTTCCATTGGATTCTCTATTTGTATTTTTAGAAATGGGAGTGCGAAGGGCACTCGTCCTGTTCCATTGGAACAGAACTCCTGCGGTCCCCACTCCTGCCGCCCGTCCTCCTTCCCCTGCCCTCAGCTCATAGTCAATCAACAAACCCTTGTTGAGGCCAGCTCTGGGTCGGACTGAGGCTGAGTGCCATGGGATACCCAAAACAACAGCTTCCCAGCCCTCCAGGAGCTTGAGGGGGAGAATTGTGACACAGAATATCTCTAACGCAAGGCAAACTCATGCTGGAATTGGGATTGCTATTATACAGAACATATTAACTTAAGGGAGAATGGATACCTTTCAAAGAAGAATGTAGGAGAGCTAGATAAAAATGTGGTAGTGGATCTGAAGATACAATTCCTACTAGAAGAAACCCAAATCTGTGTTAACAGTCACACGACAAATAAGAGGAATAACGATTAAGACAATCATGAGATCCCTTCCTGCATCCATCAGATTGGAAAAAAACTACTGAAATCGAACAATGCCAGTTGTGGTTGAAGGTTGAAGAAATAAGAACTTTCTTTTTTTTAAATCATTTAATTTTTAAGTAATTTCTCTACCCAACGTGGGGCTCAAACTTACAGCCCCGAGATCAAGAGTCTCGGGGCTCACCAACTGAGCCAGCCAGGTGTCCCAAGACATAGGAACTTTCATGAAATGTGTGTAAGCTCTCCAGAGAGCAACCTGGCAGCGTTCAGTGAATCCCATAACTGAGTAAAGAACCCAGATAAGTTCTGATTATAAAGAAATACGTTCAAGGATATTTGTCGCAGGAGTATTTGTGGTGGTGAGAAGTGGAGGCCATATACGTTCCTAGCACAAGGAGGGTTGATAGGGGCATTTGATGCAGTGATCAGAATAACAACACGGATGTACACTCAGCCTAGCTGGATCTTAATAAGATAGTACAGATTAACGATGGTAAGAAGCCGATGGAGATATACAGCATGGTGTCATTTACATAAATTCAAAACACGTTTACAAAATCACCATGTCCCCAGCAGCTACAAAAGTGCCCGCTACAGGGTAGGCCCTCCAGAAGTTGTTGTTTTGTTGTCATTATCAAATATACATACTAAATAACCCTCTACATTTTTCAATGCTACAAACAAAACGAGAGCGCTAACACTATTTATGTAAATTAAGGATACATGAGCACAAACACAAGAAAATCACGTATTTTTTAGGGCCTACACAAACCTATAAACATATTTAAGGGCATGATTCTTCTGGTTGTAGTCATTTGATATTAGAATGGAAATCCCTGGAGTGAAGCAAAATTAATTCATAAATCTCTGTTGTACCCAAGGTCACATACCCTCGTGAACACTCACTCTCTATGTTCTGGTTTTATATTCACCAAGCAACACTCTGAAGTCTGAGAGTTTCTTGGGTACCTGGTTGACCGAAAAGGCTGAGGGAGGGCTTTCCCAAAAGCACTACATGAATATCCCATTTACTAGAAAATATCTGAGCAGCTCTGAGCAATATACATTTATATATTGACATTAGTCTTTGGTGATTTCAGTTCTGAAGATCAGTATCCCAAAGCTTAGATGTTTCCTGGGTCCTCTATCTCCCTAAAGCAATGGCTAAATATAGGTTTAGTTTCAATTTTGTTTGTTTGTTTGGAAAGAACACTTCATAGGTCGTTCTGTGTCCTTCCTAGCGCTCCACCGTGGGATCACATCCTGTCTGGCTGAAGCATGGAGAGTGAAATAACATGTTTGGGATTCGATGTAAAATATTTCAGCAAAGATTAAAAAGCAAACTTTTTAAAAAAGGAAATATAAATGTAATGCCGCAAAATCTTGATTGAATCTATTGAATCTCTTTGGTAGTATGGGGGGACTCACAGTTTGTTATGTGTGCGTAGGAAATTTTTAGAGAGACAGAGACGGGGAGAGAGGGGAGTCCTGTTGCCTAATAAGATGGCAACCTCCCATCTCTGACTCGTCCTTTCCTCTCCGGGCAGTTAAAACACCAGCTCACGCCCACCGTTTGGGTATTCACACTTGCCTTCATTTTTTAACCCCAGAGATTTCTCTTACTTTCTTGGAATTCAGATGATGGGTTTAAAGGGATGTTATAGGTTTTCAGCGCTGCTAAGTGTTTTGTAGTAGGAGAGAGCTCAGGTAATATAATCTGCCCAATTTTTGGAAATGGAGGATGTTAGCTGTGCTTTCAAAATAGTTTTAGTTGGTGTATATATATGTGTGTATATATATATATATATATATGTATATATATATATATATACATGCACACATACAGGGAGGCAGTCTGTACAGTGGCTATCTTCTTGTCAAATATCATAAATACATGCATTCTTTTTAAACTTATTGATTTGCTTACGTCATCTGTACAGCCAATGTGGGTGTACAGATTCAACAAATTCAATCAATGTGGGGCTTGAACTCACGACCCAAGATGAAGAGTCACAGGCTTTTCTGACAGAGCCAGCCAGGTGCCCCAAATACATGTCATACATGAATGATAGTAACCCTTGTCCTCACTCTTAGGAAAAAAATCAAAATATATTTCCTGCCTTAAGGATCTCTATATAACCAGGCTAACATCATGATTTTTTTTTTTTTTTTTTTTTTTTTCTTTACCGAGTTTTTTTTATTTTTTCCTCAGGAGCAATGAGTACACAGCACTTAGCCGAGTAAGGATGACTGCATCATCTTAAACCACAGTGAGTCTAAGAGTTTACCGAGTACTGTCTCATTTTATCCTCACAATGACTTTACAACACAGCAAGTATTGCCGTCCTGTATTTACAGATGGGAAGACTGAAGCCCAGGGAGGCAAGGGAACTCAGCAAAACTCACATGCTGAATGCCAGGCCTAGACTGGAATCCTCAGGGTTCCACCACCCCCACAGGGTTTGTCTTCCAAAAAGCCAGGTTTTCTTCTCATAATGAATATTAGGGTATTCATTTGCAGAGTCTGAAACAGCTAAATCATAAAAGGAAAAAAAAAAGGATACCAATAACTTCAAAATCCAAAGAGAGGAGTGGACCCTCCTGTTTTAAACCAAAATAATAAAAAGAAAAGTCAGAGTGGGTTGTGGAAAAAACGGTCCGATAGCTATACCCTCTTCCGTGCATTTAGGAAAACACACTGCAAACAGCACGCATATTCCTCAGACAGATGTGATTGCTCTTAGTGGGCGCTTCCCTGCAGCTGGCCGGCTGGTCTTCAGCTGCTCTGTCATTTTCATCCAAACATTTAAATCTGGGACTGGGTAGATAGTGGAGGCTGGGTCAAAAAGACAACTTTGGTATGAACTATTTATACTTAGTTGGCCTCTGTGTTTGTCTGTGTAGTTTTGCCAAGCATTTTGATAGTTTTCATTGAGTATTCTTTATTCTTTTCTGGGAAAAAAGTGATTCAGGGTGGGAATGGGAGGGGCACAGGGCATGAAATGCCTTTCCCTTCCCTGAAGACTTTGGACACTCTTCCCATAGTAGATGCAGAAGGAAACATTGACCTCTGACTTGCAAATAATTGGGGATATTTTTCTGGTAGTTCACCATTGTTATTCTTTGCCTTTTGGACTGTGATTTAAATTCGAGTTCAGTCCTTGTTTAGTGGACTAATGAAAGTATTGGATTGGACAATAGACAACAGGGTGACATGGACACAATGAAACTTCATTGTAAACTGATTTTCAAATAGCTCATGTATTTGGATAATTCTCGTCCAATACCTTAAGAGATCTTTACTTTTATCATTAGAAAGTAAAATATAAACTATTCCCAAAAAAGAGAGTACAGAAAAATATGAAGAAAAAATAAGAAGCACCCACAATTCTACCTCCTACCACACCAAATAGAAAGTCTATTAAGTGTATTTCTATTTTCTGTTTTTATTTCTCCTCAAAATTTTGGTTTATTATCTATGTAAATATAATAAAATGTATATAAAATGTATAAAATTATGTGTAATTTTTAGAACTTGCTTTTTATTTGTATAATAGACATTTCCTTGTTATTGCCATTCTTGCAAAACATAAATTTTTTTTTTAAATATTGTATTTATTTATTTGACAGAGAGACACAGCGAGAGAGGGAACACAAGCAGGGGGAATGAGAGAGGGAGAAGCAGGCTTCCCACCAAGCCGGGAGCCTGATGCGGGGCTCGATCTCAGAATCCTGGGATCATGACCTGAGCCGAAGGCAGACGCTTAATGACTGAGCCACCCAGGTGCCCCACAAAACATAGATTTTTAAAAGCTTCATGTTATTCCAAAGTATAGATGTGTCAAAATTTCCTGGACAAGTCTCTGATTGTTTAATTCTTTCATTTATTTTTGTATATTGATAAAGTCACGATGCACATTTTAGATTTACACCTTTGTCAACGGGTCGGGTTGCATCTTTACCGTAATTTCCCAGAAGAGAAATCGCTGAAGCAAAACAGGCACCATTTTAAGGTTCTCAGTTTTTTCTCCCAGAAACACATTATCAAGTTCCACTTCCACAGGCTGTGGATGAGATGGCATGGTTCCCCGGACCCTTGCCTTCCTTGGTTTAATCCTTGCCTCTGCCACAGGAAAAGAGGAACCCCGAGCTCTGTGGGCTCCAGGTCACGTGGCCTCTCACCTGGTGTCCGTCCCACTCCCCGCAGGATGGAAGCGGGTCAGCACTCCACTGTGTCCCCCATACCTCCAGCCACAGCAGCGTGGTGGAACTGGAGAATTCTAAGTGCTCGGGAAGGATCCTTCCCCATCTTCCCGGTCAACAAACACTCCCTCGGCAGCCAGCCCTGCTGACCACAGGACCACTCTCATCCTAAACTCTGCTCCAGGACAGGAGAGAGGGCTTGCCTTACTCCTTCTCCATCCTGCTTTACCTCTCATTTTACAGGGAAGTTCCTCTCCGTTAACGGCCTGATTGTTGTTCTGTGTGCGAGATGAAGGCAGCTACTAAGGCCCTTAAGCTGGGTCCTCCTCTGGCGAGGCTCGGAAAGAGCCCTAGAAGGACAAGGAATTGCTGTCAAGGGCTTCCGTCCAGCACGTTTCCCACAGCCCTCACCAGGCTCACGCACTTGCTCCAGTAAGAGGTTCTGCTGAGGAGTGTGATGCTGAGAAAGAAAGGAACACACACACACACACACACACACACACACACAGAACTTCATTTCCTTCCAAGATGAGAAGTTCAAGGTAGAGTGAGAAGGGGGAGAGCCGAGCGGGGGAGAACACATAAGTATGATAATCAACGGGGAATGATGTCATTCTTACATGGGACACTTTCAAGGCTGGAAGAGAAGGGGGGCACTTCCGATCACGCAGATCTTTCTTGGGCACTCTTGTTTACAGCCAGTAGGTGTGTTCTAGAAGGGCCTCGCTCAATCCCAGCCTCTGTTAGGAATCAGCTTTCTGGGATCCTTTAATTAAAGTATCGAGACACAGGGTTAAGATGAAAGACTGAGCAGAAATGTGGACTGCGCCCAGCCCTGCTGGTGGTCTGCCTGGAACGAGTGGAGGCATGGGAGGGTCCGTCCCAGCTCAGGCGGGGGGTCTGGCTTGAGGGCTTGAGTGACAGTGTCAGGGGACCTGGAGAGTCTGGGTGGGAGCTCTGGACCGAGCTCCTTGAGACTGAGCCGCCCCCCCAACACTGCCTTCCAGAAGGGTCTGTATGTGGATGCTTGTGAAAATGCTCTCAATGCCCCAGTAGTACTGGGGGCCCTGCCTGGGGCTGAATCATGAAGTGCACCTGCTGAGGGGGTGCGCCAGTTACTCAGTCCACATGCTCTCAGTCTCTGGTTGGAGGCGCTTTCTCAGGCCCCTTGCTGCCCCCAGTGTGCTTTTACTTCCCGAGTCCGCTAGGTGCGGGTTTCCATCATCAGCGCTCCTATTACTTGAATCATAGCCACGACCCTGGAACTGAAAAACTCTAAGATACCTTTTTTAAAGAAGATTTTATTTATTTGAGAGAGAGAGAAAGACCAAGAAAGAGAGAGAAGAGGGAGGGGCAGAGGGAGAGAGGGAATCTCAAGCAGACTCAGGCTCAGCATGGAGCCTGTCTAGGGGCTCCTTCCCACCACCCTGAGATCATGACCCGAGCCCAAACCAAGGGTTGGCCCCTTACCTGACTGAGCTACCCAGGCGCCCCCAGCCTAAGATAGCAGTTTAAAGAATAATAATTACCTGTATTTATACAGTCTTCTAACATATGCTAATATCCAAGCATGAATATGAACCTACCTCCTGTTTATAGGTGCCCGATGGGCGAGAATCCGCCACCCCACCTTCGGGGACGACCCTACTCATATGTTTGTTGCTCGTATCATCCCAGACTCCAGCGGTCTGGGGGTACTAATGAGTTGCCAGAAGAGCCACAATCCAGATTTCACGGGCTCTGACCACCCCCTGACCAAAACACAGAACACGGGATTCTCACCCCCCTGTACCGCCCTCCTAGATTATCTGTGGGCCCTGAGCGGCATCTCACAGGTGCTTATAACAATGCTGCCATCGCTTTTCATGCAATTCCCCTGAGGTCAGGGTCTGCCCCCCACCAAGAGGACATCCAGGTCCTCCCTGAGTGCGCTGACCCCCATGATCGTGAAGGTAAGAGCCCTCGCCTGCTTCATCACTTCTCCCTCCTCGAAGCAGAACATTCTTCTTAGACCCCATGTCAACTCCTACAGCCTGGCCAGAAGACCCCGTACCCAGGGACTGAACAGGAAGTTACAAGGCTGAGCTAGACACAATTCCTGGTACAAACACCGCAGTGGCCTCCCCCTTTCTTCTTCTCCCCCAGCTACCTGTGCCTTCCTCCCCCTTCAGCAGAAACCCCACGAGGAATGAAGCTGCCTGAAGCCTCACACGAGTCTGCCAGTCAGGTTTGGATCCCCGCTGGCGTCCGGATTAGGACCCAGGTGACACTCTTCACCTTCAGGCTAGTCAAAACATTTGAAAGGGAAGGACAAAAACAACTAGATTCGAAGGGATATTGAGGAATAGAAATACTCTCTCGTAGCATCTTCTTTCCTTGAATTTTGGAGTAGCTCCTCCTCCAGAGCTCAGCATTCAGGGCTAGCCCTTTATTCTGTAATTATGGGCATGTCGCTGAATCCCGAATATTGTAGTGAGACTCTGTGAAAATTATCAATAAAGCTGTTCTTCCAGGGACCCAGGGTCAGATGAGATCTTACTACATTTAATCAACCAGATGTGCAATAAAAAATTATTTTATTAAGATTTTATTTATTTATTTGACACATAGAGAGAGAGCACAAGTAGGGGGAGCAGCAGAGGAAGAGGGAGAAGCAGGCTCCCTGCTGAGCAAGGAGCTTGATGCAGAGCTCAATCCCAGGACCCTGAGATCATGACCTGAGCTGAAGGCAGAGGCTTAACCGACTGAGCCACCCTGGTGCCCAGCAGTGAAAACTTTTTTAAATGCTGAGAGTTCTGTTAGGCATCTGATTGGCTCTTGACAGGAGGAGGGGCCCTCTCCACTCACGCCCCTGGGTTTCCTGGAAAGAAGTGACCTCCAGACTCTAATCTTAGTGCTCCCCTTCTACTTCCTGAGGGCTCCTGGGTAATTCACTTCACTTCTCTGAATTTCTGTTTTCTTGCATAGAAACGGACCTTGCTGGATTGTTGAAAGAATTGGTGATTTAATAGGCACCTAGTAAACAGTACTCCTGGGCCTGTTATTTTGTCTGGGAATATTTTTTGAAGAGGAACCAGATGAGCCAAATGCTTATCAACATCTCCACATCTGTCTTTGGAATATGACTGTTTTTCTCACACACAGATGTCTGCACACACTTGCACGCACACAGCCACACACGCGTGTGGGTAAGGGACTGCCAGGGTCTGGATCTGGGTACCACACCCTTTTTTTTTGTGGCCTCGGTCACTTTATGCATGAGTCTCTCTCACTCGCTCATCTGTTGAATAAGGACTGTTGTAGTTGACAGGTGGATTCAATGAGTTAATATTATTCAAACCATTAGAACAACAGAGGCACAGACAATGCCTCTTACATAAAAGAACGGGTTGACTGTTATTAGTATTATTATTACTGCTACCTATAATCTATTATGCCCCTGGCAGGGAAGGGGGTCGTGGGGAGACTCTGACACCAAGAAACCTGAATTTCACTTCTTGTTTTCACCCCTGTACACCTCTTTCTTTCTCTGCTTTTCTTTCCAGAACAGCTGGTAGCAGCAGTTGTGTTGAGCACCTACAAACTCATTACCTCACAGGCTCACATGGGGCTCGCCTCTTCTAGCTACCAAATAAGCCATTTCCCAAAGAGAGTATATGCGAGCAACACAGAAGTAGGCTCTTTGCTTCAGGCGGCCCCACGGAAAGAGAGGACCCCTCTCTCCTGGAACCCTGTCTATCAGCAAAGTTAGCAAAGGAAGGGGACCCCTGCCTGGAGGAGGAACATCACCTCAGTCAACTCTGCCCACTTTGGCAAAGTGTCCTCCATGAGGAGACCAGCCCATTACCCGCTACCCACAGCCGGAGTGGCTCTGACTGACCTTCTGTCCACCCAGCCTGTCAGCCATCCATTAGCAGTCCTGCAAGTGACCCACCTCCACTTGGCACAGCTCTTGGGAAAATACATGGAGTAAGAACAATGGCGGCCTAGGCCAACCAGAAGGTTGGGCCCCGCCATGGCGGTCAGGCAGCATGGATGCTGAGTAATAAGCGGTGAGTAGAATGAGCTCTAGAGCTCCTGTCTGCCCATAAAATGCTGGGGCAGAGGACGGGGCACTGTGGGGACAGAGAGGAAGAAAGGAAAGCCTGCTGGGCTAGGCCCCCTCTCACCTTCAACTTGTCCGTGGGAGACCCAGTCAAAGACAGCAGGAAGGGGAAGTGCGTTTCCTTTGACTTCTCTAAAGTGAGCCTTCTTCAAAGAGGAGAACAGGGAGCTTACTTAGGGTGGATAAACTATCTGATGTCCATTCCGAGACGCCTATTAACGGATGTAAAATGGAAAGATGAATCAATGGGACTGATTAGTATTCGTGAAGAGCCGTACTAGGCAGAGAGAAGAAGGCTTATATGTTGGACAAGAAGGGATAGGGGGAAAATGGATCTGTTTGGGTGAAGTTTCGGTTTTGATCCCTGAGTAAGCTTATAGGGCAGGAATGTAGAGTCGAAAAATAAAACCCATATCTGGAAGTTATTAGCATTATGCACAAAATTGCTGTTGGTTCCTACTTTTTGTGTGCCATCCTGTCTTAAAAATAACTTTGATTTTGTAGAGGCAGTTGTGGTGGAAAAGGTGCTCTGAAGGGTAAGCATGTCTTTTATGAGAAGAATCCAAACTATTAAAAATTACAGTTTTAAGAAATGTAAAGAGGTACTGATTTCACTCAGATGAAAAGAAACTAATAAGCAGGAGAGAAATTGTGGATAGAGGTGAGTTCTGACTATAGCGATTCAGAGACAGGAACTCTAATTACACAGGAGCAAGAGGAGAGTGCTTCGGGAAATTTCTGGAAGGTTAAATAGGACAGCTCAGGGTCAGAATCATACTGTGATGAGAATCAGTGCAGAAGACGTGTTTGCAAGGAGCTAACTTATGTCATCATCCAAGGAAGGACAAGGAGAGAAGGAAAACTGAAGCCCCAAATAAATAACAGAACCCAGACCATAAAAGATGCTGAGGCTAGGGCACAAACACTCAGAAGGTGTGGCAAGATAAGTCAGAAGCCAAAACTCAGTTACCATATCATGCAACAGAACAACAGAACTCTTGGTAAAAATAAATGACTTAGCATGTGACTCATACTGCTTTTCATAGGTTCTGTCGGGGAAAGGCTGATAATCACCCCCATCAGAGGTTTTCAGCCCATTGAAGTGAGCCCTACAAGCAAAAGACATAGAAACGATTATTGACCATTGTTATCTTTCAAGGAGTAGAAGCAAACTGACCTTACACATTGGAGTTCGCTGGCACTCGCCAACACGGATTACAAAATATAGGGAGGAATTCTCCTAAGGACTTTAAGCAATATTTGCGAATGTGTACAGGTAAGTGTTGACTATCTGATCACTCTGGGCCGGGAAATGGTTCTCAGCAATGGTGTGATCTCTTTTTCAAAGAGATGTTATTTAATATTCACAATATTATAAAAACATGCCATAGCATAAAAATATGAACATGGCGGGCGGGACACGGCAGGGGGACCAGCAGACAGTGCAACTCTTAGGAGAAACGATAGAAATCAATGTAACAACAAATAACAACAAATATTTGGTGAGCACGATGCTGTGCCAGGCACGATGAGAAATAATCCCTCCAATGGCTGATTAAGCCTTTCAAAACATGTCTGCAGTTAATTTGCCCATTTTTGTGAGGTGGGTATGGTTAGCCCTCTTCGTTGATGAGAAAAATGAGATCCAAAGAGGTTCACTGAATTGGGGATCTCCTGATATCTAGATTTCTATGCTTCCCTTATACTTTCTAGGTTTAAATTCTGCCTCTATCACTTCTTAGCTGAGTTAGTCAAAGAACCCTTGCAGTTGTTAAGAGGCAAATACCTACAACGTAAAGGTGTCATAAAGATTCAATGTGTAAAAATGCTACACATGGCACCTGGCACATAGTAGGACCTCAGCAAATGTGGGGTTCTCTCCCTTTCCTTTGCTGAGTCCCAGTTGTCCGCCATGGAGAGCACCGCCTGGTAGGAAGAGCACAGAGCAATGCCTCAATGTGGAAGGAGATAACGGGCCAATCAGTGCTCTGGGGTTGGGTATGTGAGTCTTCTTGGGCTGGAGGGACACTGTGCAAGGTCTGGGAGACAGCTGTTGGCCAGTTTGCTAAGCAGTGAGTTCATGCTGAGGACTGGAGGAGGGGCCGGGAGGTAGCTGAGGCTCTCTGGGGGTGGTGGTCCTCCATGCTCAAGGGTTTCAACTTGATCTTACAAGTGAAGGGGAGTGAGAAGGTTTGTCAGCTTGGGGGCTCATCTGTTAAGATAAATCTGGTGCCAGTGTGTAGAAGGGACTGTCAGGGAAGAGGTGGAGAAACAGGGAAATTTTATATTTTATGCACACATACACACACACACACACACAAAGTCTTTTTCATTACAAAATATATATAACCCATTTGATCCCATTTTAAACAGCTAGAACATTAATTTTACTCTTGCGATCGATTCTAGAGGTTTAAAACTGCTGTGTTTTGGCTTTTGTGAGATATTATGGTCATATCTAGAGTTCATTTGATGTTAAATCAAGAATAAAACTCTCAATTACATTGTTGTTCCTATGGTAAAATATAATCGACTTTCTTCATTCACTTTGTCATAAACTCTCCAGGAATGAAACTTGATAAAAAGCAGGGACACACTACATACGACAATAATTAAATCTATAGTCGACAAATAAAAGAGCATGACTGCAGGGACAGGTAACGCAGGAGAAAGAAGAACAGACCTAAATACGTCAGCAAATCATACTCAAGTTCAATCCCCAGGATCTATTTTGAAAAGTGGGATCATGACATGTATTTGAGAAAACCCCAAGTCCAGTGAGTACCCAAATTAAGGAATGAATTATATTTTCAGAATGTAGTCTCGAAGGCCAAGATCAAGGTGTCAAGAAGTTGATTTCTCCCAGAACCTCGGTCCTTGTCTTGTAGGTGGCCACCCTTCGCCCCTTGTGCTCACGTGGGCTTTCTTCATTGGTGTCTCTCCTTCCTTCTCTAAGAACACCTGCCCTATAAGATTAGGACCCATCTTTATGACCTCATTGAACCATAATTATAATTACCTCCTTAGAGACCCCATCTCCAAACTGTCACATTCTGAGTTCCCGGGGGTCAGGACAGCTGCATAGGAATGGTGTGGGCAGGGAGGAGACACCATTCAGCCCATAACAAGCCTCGGAAGGAGTTAGTGCTGTGGCTAGGTTCCCCACCCAGATGGAGAGAGAGCCGCAGAGCGGCTCTCACAGGGGGCCTCGGCCACAGCCCAGGTTGGAGGACACTCAGGAGCCTGAAACCCGGCACTGAGCTCCTGCAGGTGTGAACATCATTCCTCTGAGTCCTGGTTGCTTGCTTGGAGATATTTTTAAGTGTCCCCGGTTTTGGAAAGGGAACGGAGCGTTCCCTGCTCCCCAGCTCCCTGTTGCCGGAAAAGCACGTGATGGAAAAACCCGCCTAGGCTGAGGACAGAGCGAGGGCGAGCGGGCTCTCGGGGCTCCGAGTTGATTTATGTTGTGGTCGGTGCCTGTAGTGATTGGGCTTCCCCTTGGTGATTGGTATGATCTGGAGGTTGGCGTCGTTAAGGAGAGGTTTTTGTGATGACTTCAGAAAATTACTGTAACTAAGATGGCATTTAGCTGTTTTTAATTTTATACAGCTCATTATATCATGGTCAAATGAAAACCTTGACGTTCGGGGCAGGAAGTGTGTGGCAAGTAGGGGTGGGTGGACAGGAGGCTGGGCGGCTACCCCTGGTGAAAGTCACTCAAGGGTCTCAGGGAAGGGAGGCGCACAGAAGGGGAGCTTTTCAAATCAACACCGGTGACTTCCTCTTCCTGGCAAAGTTCTCTACTCCAGAAACTCTGTCCTGTGAGTCGATGCAGACAGGAACTGAGGTGCTGGGGGATGGGAAATGGGCTCTAGGACACATGGGGGACAGAGAGACATGCGGCGGCGGTGGCAGAGTTCTGATTAGATCAGGCTGGTGGAGTACGCTGTCCTCACTCTGCTGTCCTCGCTCTGCAGCCCTAGGCCCTGGCTGCCAAAGGGACACAAAGCCTTGACGATCTCCAGCCGGGCCTCCCTGATCAGGCACAGCTCTAGGCACTTCTCTGTGAGGTTCAAGAAAAGGCAGACTCTTTCCGAGTTGTTCCACACCTGGTGCAGAAAAGCAGTCACCCAATGCTGAACTGCAAACAATGTAGAATTCTTGGCACATCATCTGAAAAAGAGCTTTGAATTTCATGCCTGTCTCTGCAGTAGAATCCCACCGGCATTCTGTTGTGCATTTGAAAGGGTTGATGTTAAGAGTGCTTAACAGTGGGGCACCTGGGTGGCTCAGTGGGTTAAAGCCTCTGCCTTAGGCTCAGGTCATGGTCCTAGTGTCCTGGGATCGAGCCCCACATCGGGCTCTGTGCTCTGCAGGGAGCCTGCTTCCACCTCTCTCTATCTGTCTGCTTCTCTGCCTACTTGTGATCTCTGTCTGTCAAATAAATAAATAAAATCTTTGAAAAAAAAAATCCCAGTTCTTGGTTTGTCTCTCTCTGCCCTTTGCTCATTAAAAAAAAAAAAAAAAGAGTGCTTAACAGACGAGTGGGAGTATTGGGGTAGGGGTTAGGAGAATGGGCTTTAGGGCCAGGCGCCCTGGGTTTCCATCTGGGCTCTGACACATTCTAGTCGTGTGATCTTGGGCAGTGCTCTTTGAGCATGATGATGGCACCTGTCTCCTGGAAGTGTCCTGAGAGACGGACACAACAGCTGAGGACAGCGATGGGCACGGGGCACAAAGTGGGCTGGTGTCATGGTTATTGGACAAAGGCTCCTATGGACTTTCCATGGGGCTAAGGGAGAGAGAAGGGAAGAGAGAGGAGAAGAGAGAGAGGGGCTGCTTGTACTTACCGACTCAAGGTACCCAGCAGGGAAAGGGCAAACCAGCCCTTGGGAAACATCCCTGTAAACACTATTAAAACTCCTTCCGAGTGTAGACCAAGGATTATTTGACAGACCACATATTTATTTCCTCTCCAAGTAGAGTATGTTACATTTCCCTTTCTCTGACACTCTGGGGTCTTGAAAAGTCCAGGAAACACCTTTACATGCCTTGGCCCAGACTCGTCTTCCTGTCCTTTTCATCTTGACAACTGTCCCTGGCCTGGAGTAATGAGCTTCCCAGCCGCAGCCCCTCTGGGTGAGAACTGCCTTCATCAGAAATTTCCCCTCTGCCAATCAGGTACCGCAAAACTTCAGGGAGTTTAGACCTGGGAGAGATAGAAGAGAAAAGGGACATTTTCAAAGTTTGCTGCTAAGAAAGGGAAAACCCCTGAAGTGAGCCTTTGTGTTTAAATATATATAAAAATATGAACCTTTGCAATAACAAGGATAAATTTAACATGCAGAAACATATACACGCTAGGATGATAAATGCGGTGGGATACAAAATTGTAAACACGGGATGATTACAACAATGTGAAAACCAAATAAAAACCGAAAATGAATTGACAGAAAGATTTCCAAAGTGTGAGCAGTGGTGGTGGTCTTTGGGAAGCTCGGAGGAAGTTTCTTTTTCTTCTTCTAGAACAAAAAAAAATTAATAGATTTATTTCAAAGAGATAACTAGCTGCAGCGAGATTGCCCCTTTCAGATGAGGCCCCGTGGAGTCTTAGCCGGGCAGGCGGGCGGCCCACCACTGTGACAGTCGTGGAGGGGTCTGGCCCTCTCCACTCCTCCTGCTGGCCCCTTCTCAGTTCCAGCATCTCTGTCCTCTCCATGCCCAGCGCAGCCAAGTTTTGACAGATGTTTTTACCTCCTAGGATCTTCCTGCGCTGTCCCCCCTTCAGCTGCTACCAGACTCAGTGACCTACATGAAGGGGCTCTTGCCACCCTCCCTCCCTCCCTCCTGCCCCTTGCTCAGCAACCTCCTTTGTCCAGGCACCTCCTCCCTGTCACTCCCTGGCTTCTGGGTCCTTCCTCTAGTCCGTGGACTCTCCCACCCTCAGGATAAAGGTCCTTCTGGTGTCAAGGGCTTCCTCGCTCGCGCTTCCCCACGGCCCACCCCATGCTCTGCTCGACTGGCTTTGGGCCTCGACCTTGAGCGCTGCCACAGCCCGGGGAACATTTCTACCACCGCACTTAGCACACGTGACTGAAAGTATCTGTTTCTTAGCCCTCATGCCCCCAAACTAGAAAGTCTCTAGGGGAAAAGACCAGGTCTTAGCCACGGTTGAACCCCCCAGTTCCGACCACAATCCCTTGCACATGATAAGATCTCAGTAAATAGTGACTCCCCTTAACAAAACTTTTCCACGCTTCCCCCTGAATGCAGCCCAAACCCCTCGCCTGACTTGAGGAACATGCAAAGGTTGATGTGAACCCCCTTCTGCTGCTCTATTTCCCACGGCCCCCCACCCTAGGCCCCCCAGCGCGGCCATGCTGAATATTCACTTTCTCCCAAGCACACCTTGTCCGTAGTCCAGCCACTCTCTTTCTAAGCCCGGAGCTCCCTCCCGTCTCTGGTTGGCTCATTGAATTCTGCTTCCCTTTGCAGTCCCAACTCCAGCTCCATCTCCTCTTACCACCTGCCCCCCAGGACGCTCACCCAACGTGTGCAGCCGTCCTTCCCTGCTTCCAGAACTTCTCCTGTGCACCCCTCACTTCCCTAGTTCCACTTACATAAGCCCTGGGCCATGGTCGGCGGGCACTTGGATCCTCCACAGGGCCGTGTACATGGGAACCTCACAGTAAGAGCTGGGGGCCACGGGTCACCGGCTGGTGGGGATGTCACAAGGCTGGGTGTGTCTCTTTTGGTTCCTGAGCTGGGGATCTGTTTCTCATGCAGTCTGCACTTTGAGGGAGGGCCCTGGAACCTAAAAGGAGAGGTTAGGACACCCCAGCCCTGCCCCTGGGCTGCCCTGTCTCTCCTTCCTTATTTCCTGCCAAAGGACAAGTGGAGGACAATGGAAAGGCCGGGCTGACAGCTAGCCGAGCCCCCAGGCCAGGCCCCAGCAGAGGAAGGACTCCACATCTCGCAGCCAGCACCCTAGTCAGTCCTCAGAAACCCCCAGCCCTGCAGGCTTTGCTGGATCTGTAGGCAAATTCCTACCAGTGCAGAGGAAAACATTAGGAAAGAGAAAACCATGTTTGTTTTCTTATACTTGTCGATTTCCCGTGGCTCCCTCTGAAGACTCTGCTGGCACTGGAGAACTTCCAGGTTTGGGATCCGTATCAGTCTTCCGTTCATCAGATCCCATCTAACACCACCCAGCCTGCACCTTGCCCTCATTCAGAAAGAACTGGAAGAAAGTTCACCCACTAAATACATAAACGAATTAATTAATCCAATTGAGATTGTTGTGCTTTTATCTTCCACGTTCTCTGGGCTCCCAAGCTTCTCCTGGCCTCCAGGAGAGGCTTCACCCTGTCCTGCTTTGCACCCCAGGGGCTCGGGCTGGAGCCAGTACCAGAGAACTTAGAGCACCTGCTCAGCCTGCAAAAACGCAGGGTGATGTCACCCACTCACCCCTGCTTGCTTGTCTCTCCTCCTGCCCTGGATGTGACGTCAACTATGGCACTTCTGGCCTTGAAGAAAGGACTTGCCCAGCGGAGAGGGGGTTGGCTGAGGCTACTCAGGAAGGTTGGTTTTTTGTTTTTTGTTTTTCCTGTTTTTTGAGTGAATTGAGGGGAGTGAGGCTTGCCCGGCTCGGGAGACCAGGAAGCACTGGTGTGAATATGGGGCTACGACCCCTGGCAAGTCTGGGCGGTGTAGAGGGCAGTGGGTCCTCAGTTCCGGTTCTCCAACCTGGGCCTGCAATTGTCACCATTGTATGCAGATCAGGGCGGGCTCCTCACCCACTTCAGCGCGCCCTTCAGGTGTTCCGAACTGGGGCATGGCCTCTGCTTAACTAGAAAGAGGCCTGGGCTGGTGACTCACTCTAAGTCACCTGAGAATCTGCAAACCTTCAGCTTTGGCCCAGATGGCCTGTCTCCCACGTACAGAACCTTCCCTGTGTCTGTCAGGACAGCCTCCCAGCCAAGGGACCTGAGAGGACACACTCGAGTTCTAAAAACCAGACAGTGGTGGGGACGAGACTCCTTGGGACAGGGTCTTCCTCACTGGCTTCTCTTGTCCCTAACCACCAACTTTTTTCCCCCCAAAAGATTTATTAATTTAAGAGAGAAAGAGAGAGAGGGAGAGAGAGAGAACACGCTGGGGAGAGGGGCAGAGGGAGAGAGAATCTTAAGCAGACTCCCCACTGAGTGGGGAGCATGATCTCAGGACTCCGAGATCACGACCTGAGCCAAAAATCAAGAGTCGGACGCTCAGCTGACTGAGACCCCCAGTCTCCCTCCTCCCCAGCCACGAACTTTGACTATCTTGAAATGTCGAGGCCCTTTGTGACCTCCTGGGAGCATCATGTCCTTTGAGCTTGTGCATTTGGGGCTGAGCAACAGCCCATCAACCAGCCTAGAAGGATCAGCTACCTAATCTCTACCTAATCTCACCTCCCTGCCCGGAGACAGGGTCTCTGCGTGTGTATACCAACAGAAAGCACATGGTTAGTTATTCATCACTGAAACTGAGAAGGACAGAACCACACCAGGAAGGAGATGCACTCCCTGGGATTTCATTCATCAGAGACACCTCATCTGGGGACAGCACCGACTGTCAGCTAACTCTCCTCTCTATATTCTCCAGGATCTCCAGTGTTGTATTTGGGGTCCTGGAGAAAGGAGAAAGGTTTTCAACCAGGAATTAATCTACCTGACTCCAGGTTGCTGCAGCCCACCCACTTTTCATGGGAAAGAAGTCCTGAAAATGTCTGGGAGCCCCATGTGCCATGCAGATCCTGGTGTAAAGATGGCCGCCATTTTGTCGAATGCCAACAGTGTGCAGCTGGGAACAGAGATCACATGGACTGCCCGTCCAACAGGCTGACAATCACAGTGCCCTATGTGTCCCTGTGGACATCTCCAACTCAGTTTATATTTTAAAAGAAAATAAACACACCCAGACAACCATCTCCTGTACTTCCCCTCCCTCTGATAACAGAACAAACCCTTTACGATGTCAACGGCTGACTGGGGGCAAAGGCCACAGACCCTAATTCCACACCAAGGGGCTGGGCTTGCCCTTGAGACTGTGCCAACTGGAGATCTAGGTGTAGCCGGGCCTCTCTCCACTTTTCAGGGAGGTCTGGAACTGGATCCAGCTTCAGCTTGGATCCCGAGTGGTTCTAGCTAGATCAGACCCGATCCGAAGACGATTTGAACCTCTTGCTCAACAGTCTTTGGGAATCCTGCACTTTTCCACTGGGAAGAGGGAGCTGCAGAAACCTGCCTAGCCCTGGGACTCTGCCCAGCGCCCGGCATCCTGCAGGTTTGCTGGGCCCCTCCCAGCCCTGGTCTCACCCCAAGTGAGCTGGCATTGGCTAGATGGTCTAGTCTCACCCAGGATGCCTGTTTGCCTTGGCCTCTGTCAAGGAGGTAAGGAGCCCGAGGAGCCAGGGGGTTAAGCAAGAGCTTTCCAAGGGCGAATTCCTGCCCAGAGCCTGGTATCTGGTTCCCGAGCCAAGCATGGGTAGCTCTGTTTTCTGTTTTGCTGATTCCTGATCATGCTACACATTGCACACTGGCTCTGTCTTCTGGCCTGGGTATTCCCTCCCAGAAGGAGGAGTTCAGCAGAGGGGCCCAACGGCCATGGCCCAGATGCAGATCTTACATGGGAAGGCTTCCACCAACTGAATTCTCAGAGCCTCATAAGGCGCTTTAGAGATGCTCTGGAATTCTGTTAGCCCTTCCTCTGGGCCCCACTTAATCGAAGTGGCCAGGTGCTCTTTTAGAGCCCTCAAATACGCAAGGGCTTGATATCAGGGTGGTTTAATATCGGAGGGGCAGGGCATGGCGTAATGTGTGAGGCTGGGACTTACAAGGAGCAGATAAGACCCTTCTTTGTCATGATGACAGCTCTGCCCAGCGTCACCCACCATTTCTCAGGTCACCCTGTGTCACAGGGCTGCATCTGATTATTTTTGCACATAGGTTTGAAATGTATGAAAGACGGTCTGAATTTCTCGGCCCTCCTCTCGAGCAAAGCTAGTAGCACAGACCGCGGCAGGCCGTTCTTCTTCTATCTCTGCGAGCCGGGAGGTGAAAAGCTAAGGAAAGCCTGCTCCTATCCCCATTTTTACACAAGGTTCTAGAATCTGCCAGGGACCAACCTGCTTAAACCTGTCTCGGCATAATTATGAACACCTCCCTTTGTTCTGCAAAGGGACAGCTGGACAGTGGATTATATAGTCCTCCGAGGTACAGAGGACATCGCATTCATTCCAGCCACGTTTTTTCCAGATGTGCAGAGAGCCTGGTGAGGCTGGAGAGGCGGAGGGTGAGAAAGGGAAGTGACTCGTCCACGCTCACCCGGTGATTCAATAGTAGAGCAATTAATGAGAATTCAAGAGCTTTGACTAAGGAGCGAATCACCCCTGACCCCGCCCTGCTAAAGGAATAGAACGGACACAAACTGGTTGAAACAGCACCGGTGCCAAGATGTGAGTAAAGCGGTGGGGAGAAGACTAGCAACCGAAAATAACTGGAAGACAAAGGGAATCCCTCAAAATGTGTTGGTTGAGAAGAGAGTTCCTGCATGCCCATGCACTTGAATGGGCTTTAGGAGCCTCACAAAGGGGCTGGTGCGAATAGTATTGAACAGCGAGCTGACCCATCCAAGTGGGAGCTCAGCAGCTGCCAGATGATGGGTGAGTTGATGAGTTAGCTACAAGTGACTGCAGGCAGAAAGGAAGTATGAAGGAGTCATTTTAGACAATCTGGGTGGACTGCATGGAAGAAGCAGTAAGCTCCCCCCTGCTGGCAGGTGGCACAGGGCCGTCCCTGCCGTGTGTGCTCCAAAGGACCCCTGGCTACCTCCAACCCTACTCCAGTGTTGCTTAGTGAGCAGAGTGGTGAGCTGGCTTCTGGAAGAGGAAGTATGACCAGGAGAAAGGGGTAGGACACTGCCTGGCTGGAGCCCAGTGCGACTGAGGAATGTGTGGGGACTGTGGGCAGACAGGCCTGCCTGAAGCAGAAGGGCTGGTGTGGGGGGAATCGACAGAGAAGGGAGAAAAGAAACAAAGACTGTCTGCCCAGCATCCTCATTTCTTTGGTTTTATGGGAAAATGGTGAAACTTTCTTGCAAGTGGCGATTATGGAGGGTGGGAGTAGGAGGGTGGGAGTAGGAGAGAAACCACGGTGATTTTTTTTTTTTTTTGTACTGAAAGAATGTTTTCCCCAAACTAAACAAAGTTGGATTGAGAAATTCAACATGGTACCTTAGGGACCTGGTAACTCATTGCTACGCGGAGGCCTGCCTTCCCACAGGCGCCTGCTTCAGGCTCTAATGGCTGTCTGGGGAGGAGAAGGGGACACTCCAACTTTTCAAGATCCAAACAGTTATGGTTCTCTTTTTGCAAAGTAGTTTTCGTCGCCTCCTGTGTTGGCACTGGAGTCCTTTGCGATAGCATCTTTCCGTGTGCCTCAGCCGCACAGGTGAGTGTGCGCCCCGCCCCCTCCCTTACCTGCCCAGTGACCAGACTCCTCCTCAAACACAGCTGGGAGCCTGGGACCTAGGTGGTCCTCCCTCATTTCATGCCCTGCTGTGTTACCTAAAAGGTGATTTCCCTCAAGATGGGGATTAGCTTCATTAAAGAAACAAAGGCATCCCTTAATTACAAGCCTAAACCCTTGCCTTCAAAGAGGGCTGGAGGAAAAAGTGGTGTTGGGGCCTGGGTGGTCTTGCTGGTACCACTTCTTTGGTGATTTGATTCACTGAAACCGTTCATTTTAAGACTGCCTTTTTTTTTTTTTTAACAGAAAGGTAGGAACATTTGACCTTCTTTAGCAAATTGCAGTGATTTTTAAGTAAATAAAAAAGTCAGCGGCCCCAGCCACAATCTCCAGACGCAGTGTGTCTGGTGACAGGAACTATCTCCAGCCTTGCGGGGGGCCGGGGAGGGGAGGCAAAACACTACAACAGCTCAGTTGCCTATTATGGAGTCATATTTTGATGCACATGAAATTCTTGTTCTCAACCATCTGATTTTTGTTAACGAATAGATGTAAATCTAGTCAGATCTTATGCCTGCAAACCCCTTCAATGAGCATGATATCTTAAATTGTTTTTCAATTGGGGTGGCAGTGCTCCTGTTTCTTATCTGGGGAGCTGGAAGTCCTGAGGCCACCTGCACAGTCCCACGAGGGTGAGATTTTAATCTGCTGGCTCTCCCCAATCCCCCCTCTCACAGGCGCCTGCTGGGGGCTGAGCCACGAAGCATCAGGTGGAAATCTGGGCCCTGGACCAGCCTGGGGTGCTGGGGAGTCCTCGGGGGGTCCAGGTTCCGCATGAGACAGAAGTGGGACAGCGATCCTTGGGGGGGGTGGTGAGGGGGGTCCTGCTCCTGCTCCTGCTCCTGTTCCGGGGCTTCTGAGCTGGGTGTGGGAGAACCCAGATCCTGCTTCTTCTGGAGTGCCTAGTGGGGACGAGCCCCATCCTCAGGGGAACAGCAAGGGTGGGGGTTTCTCCATCTCAGACAAGAACCAGGGGCTGGTCTCCAGTCCTGGCACCTTTCAAGTGTGGGAAGGAGGCACCCCGTGCCTCTCCTGAGCACCCCAGGCCACTGGTTCAGATCCTGGACCTTTGCAGTCACAGGTGCCAATGTCCATGCCAGGGACCCAGCAGCTGTCTCTATCTACGTAGGTTAAGGGCTGAATCTCAGCATCAACCTAACTTTTTTCCAAGCAGCCTCGAGTAGCCAGTTGGAAAGCTCTTCAGCTCAATCCCAGCCTCTGTCCTATCAGTGCAGCGCGGAAGTGAGGATCTCAGCAGAGACTTACCCCCTCCCGCCCCACCAAGCCAGATGGGTTAATGACACAGGGCAACGTGCCTTGCGCCTTCTTAAAGACAGGGCCGTGTCCATATAAAGTCCTACAGTTGTTCACCTTCACAGAGACAAATGATTTATTTCAAATTCCATTTTGCTCACGGCCAGCTCTTCCTGAATAGTCTCCAAAACGCTCCCATGAAAGCCACTTACACAGTGGCTCTGCCTAACGCACTGGCCCAAAAAGGGCCCTGGGGGCAAGAACGGCCAAAGGGACATAACACAGATTTTTCTCAGCCAGGCCTGGGGTGGGAGATGGGGGGAATGGCGGCGGAGGGGGGGGCTCCACTCAGTCCCCAAGATGGAGAATGTGTCCGCCTTTAGTGAGAAGCTAGACCGTGGGCTTTCTCAGTTTTCTCTCTCTCCCAAAGCTACAAGTCGCTTCTCCCTTACTTCTAGGTCATTGTCCGAATAACCATCCACCCAGAGTGGCCAGTGAGCATGGGTCAGGTAAAGGTAGCAAGAGCTCCTGGAAAGCAGCAGAAAGATTATTCTACAAATGATGCTGGAACCGTTCAGAAATGGTTGGCCATTTGGAAAAACAAGTTAAGCCATAGCTATCTTTACTTTACTCTTGGCTCCCAATAAATTCCTCATAGATAAGACTCCAAGATAACATTTGAAACCATAAGATTTAAAAATCATGGGTGCCTTTGTCGATTATTTCTGTAAGGGAAGTCCTTTCTAGAGAGGAAGCCATCAATTTAAAAACCATAAATTCCATACCATAAAAGCGTCTCTACCTTTGTGTGACAAAAACCCTTTAAACAGGAAATATTTGCAACCCATCGTAATAACACAGGACTAATTTCCTTAAATTACAAAGAGCTAGCACAAATCAATAAACAAAAAGCAGAATAACCCAGTAGAAAACTGGGCAAGGAACAGCAACTGAAGACACACGTCCAAGTGCTAACAGGATACCGCTTTTCCCCTAAGTGGCACAGACTGCCAAGTTTTATAATAATTACTGCCTGTGAAGGTATATGGAAGAACAGGTATGTGCAAATATTGTTACAAGGGCTGTCGGCTGGTGGTCACTGGCCACTATTAAGATTCTTCTAAGAGCAATTTAGCAACGTCAATCATAATTTTCAATGTACATAAACTTCGATCCAGGAATCCCACTGCTTGAAATTTAGCCCACAGCTACCTTGACAAAATCCTACCAGGACACCTGGGATGAGGATGTACCTTACACTGTTGTTGGGAATGGCAAAAACAATAACAAAAACAAAAACAAAAAAGCTGGGCTCCGCTGTGACTGGTGAGAAAATAGAACTCTATGAAGAAGTTTCTAGAAAAAGGAAAAATTGAGTTGATTAGTGGATCTTGATATAGGGGGTTCAGTGATTTTTAAAAAAAATAAGTACAGAGTGAAAGCCAGGCTCTGGGCAAAGTATTAGCAATATTTGAAAAAGTTCTGAAATCATGCACCTCATTAGCAAAAAAAAAAGTTGGAGCTTATTCTCCAACATACATGTTGATTTATTTATAAATACATTAAAAATAGGATAAAGTGAGTGAATTGAAACACAGAAGTATGAGCTGTAATTACTTTTTGTGCCCCCCGAATTATTTGAGGGGACCCCACCTTAGGTGTGTGTGGTGGCTCCACATTTGAGAGAAATAGAATGTACCACTCTGGCAATTCAAAAAGAAGTACAAGGGGCGCCTGGGTGGCTCAGTCGTTCGTTCAGCGTCTGCCTTCAGCTCAGGTCATGATCCCAGCATCCTGGGATCGAGCCCTGTTTTGGGCTCCCTGTTCAGCTGGGAGCCTGCTTCTCCCTCTCCCACTCCCTCTGCTTGTGTTCCCTCTCTTACTGTCTCTCTGTCAAATAAATAAATAAAATCTTAAAAAACAAAACAAAAAAAATATGTGTACAAATTCTTTGATGCTCCTTCCACTGAGAAGGGAGGGCTATGTCTCCTTCCCTTCAATCTGGGCAGGCTTTTGTGACTCTTCTGATCAACAGGGTTAGGCAGAAATGACAATCTGTGATTCTGACTCCATGTTATGAAAGGGATCGCTGCTTCTGCCTCGTCTCTAGAACACTTGTTCTCGAAGCCTTCAGTGGTGAAGTGAGTGGTCAGGCTGCCCTGAGATCACCAAACTAGCGCTGGAGGGAGGGCAGCGGGGCAGCCACGGGGCACCCAGGCCTTTGTCTGGCTGTAACTGGAAAGGGTACCCAGCCCACCACACAGCCGAGCCCTTCCCACCTTCCGGACCCTTGGAAACCATGAGAGGGAGATAAAAAAAATGCTGGTGCTGCCTTAAGCCTCTGCATTTTGGAGTGATTTACTACACAACAATAGGTAACAGGAGCAATTGTGATCCCAAATTGTCATAGACGGTGTGTGTGTGCATATGTACACACTATAAAATTGGTATAAATTCGATCATGCATGCACGTTTGTTGTATTTTGCATCATTGTGAGGGGATAGAGAAGAAAGTGCTGGAGTGATTATTTTTGGGGTGGTGGGCTGGGAGGCCACGAGGTCATCTCTGCTAGAAATGAGATGGTAATGTTCTATGATCGCTTTCATGCTGTAATATTTATTTATTTATTTATTTACTTATTATTTTTGCTTTTGGAATCTTTCAAAAATTTTACCTGTCTTGGGAGGAGACATACTAGCTTTCCAAAGAAGATTCTGCACAATACCAGCTCTGGCTAAACAGTAGCAACGTGCTTAACACCATCTGAAACTGACTCTAGTCATTAATCGTGTAGCCTCTGAGGTCAGACCATAACCGTCTACATCCCGGCTCCTCCATTTCCTGTCCACTCTGAACCTCAATCTCCTCTTCTGTAAAGTGCAAGTAATGCTAGTACCTCCTTATATTATCTGCTGTTGTGCAACAAATCACCCCCCCAAACGTAGCAGCTTACAATAACGGGTTATGAGCCCAGGCATGGCTTACCCGGGAACTTCCAGCTCCAGGTATCCCATAAGGTTCCAGTCAATCTGTCCTCTAGGGCTGTGGTCCCATCTGAAGGTTTGACTGGGGGAGGCCCCTCTTCCATGTCAAATGCATGTGGTTGTTGGCGAGAGGCTATTTCTTACAGGCTGTTGGACTGAGGGTCTCAGCTCCTCACTGGTTATTGGCTGGGGTTCTCCCTCAGTTCTTGGCCAAATAGGCCCCCACTATGGGGCAGCTCGCAGCACGGCAGCTGGAGCACCCAAGATAGAAGGTGATGTTTTTATGACCTAATCTTGCAAGTGACATCCCATTACTTCTACCAGCCCGTCCTTTAGAACTGAGTGTATAAATCCAGCCCACACTCAAGGGGAGGGAGTTACACAAGGAAGTGAATGTCAGTAGGGGGGGCATCGAGGGATATCCTAGAGGCAGCCAGCTGTAGTACCCATGGGTTGGTCAGGACGATTAAATGAATTAATGTCTGAAGCATAGCCCACAGTGTTGGAGACAGCATTTGCTCAGTAAATGGAAGTTCTAATTAGTGATATAGATTCCTGTCTTTGTTTAACAGTAAATGCCCAAGTGCCCTTTCTGCAACAAATTTATGGCGAGATTTCAGTGAAGCCCTTTTGCCAACAACGTTCTAACTCATCCCTGTTGCTATTTTCCTGGAATTCATGGAGCAGGACTCCCTTAGCAGCAGTCCCCGCCAGGATCTGATAGGTCTGACCCTTTCATAGCCCTGGGCCTTGCATTACGGCTGGCTCATCATTTATTCAACCTTTGTGTAGCCATTTAGCGCCTCCAAGGAGACAGAAGCTCAGGTAGGGATGAGGTGAGCCAGGCAGACGTAGCTAATACCTTCACAAAACATACAGGTTATCGAGCAGATCTGGACGGAGAAATGGAAGCTTCAGCCATTCTTGGGGCCTCTTCGTCCTGCTAACAGGGGAGACGTAGGTCTAAATGATTGCTGGGGGTCAATGGGAAGGTTTGTTATTAGTTTTTACATTTAATTTCCCCAGTACTTAATTTATTTAATTAGAACACATTTGCTATTTTATACTTAGGAAACTTTCTGATGCTGAGTGTGCCCTCACAAGGGGTAGAGGCAGAGAAGTCAACTTCTTGGCAGCCTCATGGGATAACAGGTTCACCAGGTAGGTGACATGGCAGTTTCCTGGGAGAACTAGCCCCGGTCGAGGAGGACAGAGCTAGGACTCACATGAGTATGATCATACTCCAGGGCCCTTAACTATTCTCTGTAGAAGCATCTATATAGACTCAAAAGTGTACGTTTATATATTTAGCCACTATTTTATGAATAAATAAGCAGTTGCTTGCTATGGCTTATATGGTAGACAAAGCAAAGGACCAGCAGGGACTGTGGACCCACAGACAGCTTATTATTTCTTTACAGAGACCAGAGGCACCTATAGTGGAGAGTCCAACGTGAGCTCTTCCGCTGACAGCCAGACATGTCTGGGCACAACGATCAATGTGTGAAAGGGTAAAAGGCCAAGGGAACATTCTGGCTGACTATAGCGGTCATGAACAGAACACCTGACAAAGTGACCTGAACAAAATGATACCTGTTATCTTGCTTAACAAGAATTTTGGGGGCTGAGTAGTTCACGGATTAGTTAATTTAGAGGCTGATATGGAAAACCTGGTTTCTTCCCTTCTGTTGGCTTCTCTGTCCTCAGCATTGTTGGCTATTGTCTTCAGGCTTGCCTCTTCATGCTTGCAAGATGGCAGCCCCAGGTTCTGACTTCGCCGGCCTTTCGTAACCTCATTGAGAGGCAAACAAATCGGTCACAAATTACCTGCATGGCAGGCCACATTTGGTAACCTTGATCTTGTAGAAGAGAGAATGCACAGGTGAAAGAATGGAAATGGAGCAATGAATTATCTACCTTTATTACATGAATTCAGTTATGTGCTTTTTTTTTTTTTTAGGATTTTATTTGTTTATTTGAGAGGGGGAGCATGAGAGGAGAGGGGGAAAGAGGGTGAGGAAGAAGCAGACTCCCCTCCAAACAGGGAGTCCGATGTGGGGCTCCACCCAGGACCATGAATGAGATCATGGCCTGAGCCAAAGGCAGATGCTCAACCAACTGAGCCACCCAGGTGCCCCAGTTATGTGCTCACTTTAAGTGACAGTGAATCCTTGGGTAGTTTTGGGATCCACCTATTTCCAAATTTCAAAGAATATGTTCTCTCAATTCATGGTCTTCCAACAAATGTCCTTTCAAGAACATGAATCGTGATCTAAGAAGACCATTACTGTGGGCTTGACTCAATCATAGGGATAATAGCAAGAATCCAAAAACATTCAACAAGCAGAGAAAAGGGCCTAAAGAATATAATTACAAAGTGCAGAAGTTCTCAAAACATTTTAGACCTTTGCTTCTTACTCATGATTCCCTTTTCTGTGTGGGCCAACAGGAAAAAAAAAAAAATCACTTCTCTGAGGCCTATCTTCTAGAGTGAGCTGACCTTTATGAGATGAGATGGGAATTAATTCATAATTATATATACAGCAAACAAACCTCACTACAAAGGTAGCCCTTTATCTTACCTAAACTCTACAGTATTAAAATTTATTTGTTCAATCAGCAAGTACTTTTTAGCACTGACTCTGTGACGAGCTTTGTTTTAGGCTCAAGTCTTCTCATGGTGCTCCAGTGTTCTCCAGTTTTCTCCTTCCAATATTCATATTCAATAAACATTTATCAAAAACCCTCCTGGATGGCAGAGCTATAATCTGTAATCAGCCACGCATTCCCATAAAATAATGACAAAATCTCAGTTCGCAAGATCAAGGACTCAGAAAACGGGGGGTTAGAGTATAAAAATAAAAAATGGTATTGTGTGCGAATATCCACACACACACACACATAGATATGCACACAGGAAACAAAAATTCTGGAAGACAACAATTGTGAAACAATTTCTGTCTGTGTTAACGATCTGCTCTCCCTTAATCTCTGTCAGGTGTTTGGTAGATATCTGTGGTATCGTGATTTTCTAAGGCACACTCTTCCAACAAATATTATGCTGTGTAAGCTATGGGTTCTTTTATGTTTATAAAGTAGTCCTCGCTGGCTTGAAATGTAATATCTTCTTTCACTCACATTCTCCCTTGTTCTATTTGTACAAATCTTGACAAAATCTTGTGTGACTGTATTTGTCAACTTCGATACATAACAAACAATCCCCAAATCTCAGTAATTTACATCAGTAGTTTATTTCTCATTCATGATACATGGATCTTATAGCTCTGCTGTGCCTCTGTCCCATGTTTTTTCTCATTTCAGGTTGCAGTGGAAGGAGTAGTCTTATGTGGAATCTGCTGTCCTCTTAGAAGTCGCCAGGAGAGCAAGTGACCAAGCTGAACCACAGAATTGCATTAAAATTTCTGCTTATAATGGCATGTATCACGTCTGTTCACATGTCCGTCAAAGTCAATCACATGATCAAGCTGGACAACGAAGGGGGAAGTATACTTGACCTATAAGGAGTTCTGACACAGGTAAGGATATATAATCCTTTAATTTAAAAATTTTTTTTTAACTTTTTTAAAATTAACATATAATGTGTTGTGTATTTCAGGGGTACAGGTCTGTGATTCATCAGTCTTACACAATTCACAACACTCACCATAACACATACTCTCCACAATGTCCATCCCCCAGCCACTCCATGCCTCAGCCGTCTCCCCTCCGCAACCCTCCATTTGCTTCCTGAGATTAAGAGTCTCTTATAGCTTGTCTCCCTCTCTGGTTTTGTTTTGTTTCATTTTTTCCTCTCTTCCCCTATGATCCTCTGCCTTGTTTCTTAAATTCCACACATCAGTGAAATCATATGATAATTGTTTTTCTCTGATTGATTCATTTTGCTTAACATAATACCCTCTAGTTCCATCCATGTCATTGCAAATGGCAAGATTTTGAATTTTTGATGGCTGCATAATATCCCACTCTGTGTGTGTGTGTGTGTGTGTGTGTGCGCGCGCGTGCGCACGTTTGTGTGTGTGCGTGTTCACCACATCTTTGCTCATTCATCTGTCAATGGAAATCTGGGCTTTTTCCATAGTTTGGCTACTGTGGACATTGTTGCTATAAACATTGGGATGCACATTCCCCTTCGGATCCCTACATTTGTATCTTTAGTGTAAATACCCAGTAGTTTGATTGCTGGGTTTAGGGTAGCTCTGTTTTCAATTTGTGAAGAACCTCCACACTGTTTTCCAGAGTGGCTGCACCAGCTTGCATTCCCACCAGCGGTGTAGGAGGGTTCCCCTTTCTCTACATTCTCCCCAACATCTGTCGTTTCCTGGCTTATTAATTTTAGTCATTCTGACTGTTGTGAGATGGTATCTCTTTGTGCTTTTGATTTGTATTTCCCTGATGCCGAGTGATATTGAGCACTCTTTCATGTGCCTGTTGGCCATTTGGATGTCTTCTTTGCAGAAATATGTGTTCATGTCTTCTGCTCATTTCTTGTTTTTAAAAGGTTTTATTTATTTATATGAGAGAGAGAGAGCAGGAGCAAGGGGAGTGTCAGAGGGAGAGGGAGAAGCAGACTCCCTGGTGAGTAGGGAACACAATATGTGTCTGGATCCCAGGACCTTGGGATCTTGACCTGAACCGAAGGCAGATGTTTAACCGATTAAGCCACCCAAGCACCGCAGGATGTATAATCCTTTTAAAAGAGAAAGCATAGGGTCACCTGGTTGGCTCAGTCAGTGGAGCACGTGACTCTTGATCTTGGGGTTGTGAGTTCGAGCCTCACATGGCATGTAGAGATTAGTTAAAAAAATAAAAAATCTGTAAAAAAAAAAAAAAATAAAAGAGAGGGGCACCTGGGTGGCTCAGTGGGTTGAGGATCTGTCTCTTGGTTTTCAGCTCAGTTCATCTTCTCGGGGGTGTGGAATCGAGCCCTGCGTTGGGCTCTGTGCTCAGCGTGGAGCCTGCTTGAATTTCTCTTTCTCCCTCTGCTCTTCACCCCCCACCCCACTCACATGCTCACTCTCTCTCTCAAATAAATAAATAAATCTTTAAAAAACACCCACACAAAAGAGAGGGAACAAATAATTGTGAACAACACTGTGGTCTGCTACAGTGACGACCTGACTACTGACCAAAATACCAAGGAACTTAAGAGCACGTTGTTTCCTTGGCCTACCTCTCTGTCCATTCAGAGACAGAGACAGAAACAGAGACAGCTCCCCATACTGGGCACACGTGACCCAGGAGAAAGGAAAACCTTACTTTAAGGGGACTGAGCTAAGCCCAGCGTCTGATAGAGGGTTACATATTTTTGAGCTCTGTTTTTAAAGATTTTATTTATTTATTTGACAGAGAGAGAGATCACAAGTAGGCAAAGAGGCAGGCAGAGAGAAGGGGGGAAGCAGGCTCCCCGCTGAGCAGAGAGCCCGATGCGGGGCTCTATTCCAGAATCCCGAGACCATGACCTGAGCCGAAGGCAGGGGCTTAACCCACTGAGACACCCAGGTGCCCCTCCTTTTGAGTTTTCAATAAACAAACATAGAACCCCATGATCACAGCACCTGTCAACGGATTGTGGCAGGCTGTTTAGCACAATGCTGGCAACTTCCCTAGGGCCCAGTTTGTTTTGAGTTTCTTGGGATTCAAAACCAAAAGCAGGAAAGGGATGTCTAGCTCTCACACTCGTGCTTGTCTAACGATTCTGAATCGGTTTAGATGGTGCTTCCGTGGCCGTGAATGGTAGTTGCAGAAATGAGGAACACAGCTAAGACAGACATGCTCTACTTGGAGAATCGGGATTAGGATGAGGAGGGGCAGGATAATAGTGCCTTTATATGCGGAGTAAAATTATAATGTTATATGTGGTTCATCATCATAGGGACCGAAATTATTGCTGCCATTTGTCAGGAAAAACGGGGACCTCATGCCTGCCTGCCTATCTGCCTGCTAATATTTTTAACCACCTGCTCCATGCCAGACACTGTAGGATACTTCACGATTACACAGATACACACCTACTATTTCTACATATCACTGATTTTTCACCCTAACCCGGGATTTACTCACAGTCATAAAAGATGGCTTACCTTCGATTTCTTGCCATAAAGCTCTTTCCCTTTATATGACTTCATACTTTCTACAGTTGACTTAAAGGACACATTTTATGATGAGAAAGCTAAAATGAGAAAGCTAGGTCTTTCTAAACACCTGCCAAAAATGCAATTAACTAATAAGGTGACTACTTTACTCCTCAGTCTGTGGTCTATTGAGATGATGGGTAGATGGCTGGATGGATAGACAGATGGATGAATGGATAACAGACAGAGAGATAATAGAAGAAGAGTTCTCCACACCTTCACACTTGGTGTAAGAAAAGGAAGGGAAGAAATCCAAGTAAAATAGTGGTTTCAGCCCTATGTCTCATAGTTACAGCAGCCACTTCAAATTGGAGAGACTTATCAAACCAACTACCCCCCAAAAGAACCCCCGAATTTCTCAACCTTGGCATTTACCATTTTGAATGACCATTTTGAATATTATCTATCCTTAAAGAACATAGAGCTTGTTTTGACTTTTTTTTTTTTTTAAGATTTTAGTTATTTATTTGAGAGAGAGAGAGGAGGAGAGAGCACCAGCTGGAGGAAGGGCAGAGGGAGAAGCAGGTTCCTCACTGAGCAGGGAGCCCGATGCGGGGCTCGATCCCAGGACCCTAAGATCCTGACCTGAACTGAAGGCAGATGCTTCACAGACTGAGCCACCCGGGCACCCCTTGTTTTTGACATTTTGTTAATAAGGTCTGGCATACTAATGGCTGGGCCTATTATGACCAGTCTTTGGGCCTTTGTTATGATAGCCCTAGCAAGCTAATATAATAGATATTTTGAAAACTCTACTTTGGGGCACGTGGGTGGCTCAGTGGGTTAAGCTTCTGCCTTCGGCTCAGGTCATGATCTCAGGGTCCTGCGATCAAGCCCCGCATTGGACTCTACTCATCGGGGAGCCTGCTTCCTCCTCTCTCTCTGCCTGCCTCTCTGCCTACTTGTGATCTCTGTCACTGTCAAATAAATAAATAAATAAAAATCTTTAAAAAAACAAAAACAAAAACAAAAAACTCAACTTTGGCTCAGTTTGTCTGGAAAAACAAAAAGAACAGTATTATCAGTACTTATAATCACGGGGGGTGCGGTGGGGAGCATAGGCCAGGGGTTCTCTGTTTGCCCTGGTCTGGGTTCAGCCTCTCACTCCATCCCTTAACCAGCAAATGTGCCTTGGACAAATTCCTTTATCTCCTTATGCCTCAGTTTACATAAACATAAAGTGGAGTAACGGTGCTTATCTCACAAAGTTGTTTGAGTATTAAATGAATTAGTGTTTTAAAGCACTTGGAACAGCTCTTCTCTCACTGTGACTGATACATAAATATTACATAAAGAGATCAGAAAGTACATTGAAATTCAGTTTATAGAATCCTTTTAAATGCTAACACATTAAAAAACAATTCTGTCGAGGACTCTTGTTTCATGGAGGGAATGCCTGTTAGCAGAATTCAGAGATCTGACGTTTGTGCTGAGGTTGGGTTTACGGCAGGGCTGATGTCTACAGTCAACGCATGTTGCTCTGTGGGCAGCAAAGCTGACGTCCCCAGCACCTTGACAGCCGTGACTGGAAGCCATTTCTGCTGAGGATTTTCACATTCCCCAGAGATTTGACAATGGCTGGCGTTCCCCCCAACATTTGTTGTGAAGACAGATAGGAAGGAGAAAGTCTAGCATGTGTGCTAAAAATGTTCACAGGTGCTGTTTGCACATGACCTGCCGCAGAACGGGGGTAAACACGACTTGATTTCTACTGGTAAAACTTTAACACAAGATAAACTTGCTGACTGCAAAGAGTACCACATGACTGTTCCGTGCGTGATAGCTAATATAAACAGTGACGGGGGAGTGGAGGCCTCCCAGGGTCCAGGGACCACTGCGTGGAACTTTCTGGAAGGCCAGTCCAGCCACAATCTGCTCTGCGTTCCTCAGCCTCCTGAGTTGCTTCTGCTTGTGGCAGACAACCCAAGGAAGTGGGACAAAGTTGTAAATCAGGAGCATCACACAGTTGAATGTGGCGGTGTCTGGTGACTCACTGCTCTTAACCCACTGACTGAATACCCACGACGGTTTCTGCCAGGAAATCCTGAGAGCCTGCTGATGGCCTAGGTTACGTGTGGGAATCTTAAATAGAAGCGGCCAGTCATAGAAAATGCATCTTATAAAGCATTCGCGAAAAGAGGAAAGTTCCTCCAAAAGGAGATCACACCTGAGTTACATTTCTGTGGATACGATTTCTCTGATCAAACACTGCCTCTGATACGTTGAGAACATTTTTATGAGTGTAAAAATCACTGCAGGAGGCTTGAAATAGTTTCCTCTCATGTTTCCTCAGTTCAGTCCACAGAGCTATTAAAATTTTCAACACTTCAGGGCACCAAGGAAATATATGATCTGAATGCAAGCACTTGAGTAACGGCTGACAGAACTGGGAGTGGGTAGGCCCACCGTCCTTTATATGTATATTTTTATTTACGTAGAACCAACCATCGCCTAACCTCACTTATCCAGAAAATAGCTTTGGAACAAAGAATTTTTTTTTAATATTTTATTTATTCATTTGACAGAGAGAGAGATCACAAGTAGGCAGAGAGGCAGGCAGAGGGAGAGGGGGAAGCAGGCTCCCTGCTGAGCAGAGAGCCCAATCATGATCCCAGAACCCTGGGATCATGACCCAAGCCGAAGGCAGAGGCTTTAACCCACTGAGCCACCCAGGTGCCCCAGGAACAAGGAATTTTTTAAAATTAAAGCAAAACTTGAGAAATACTTCTCTTAGACATAGACATCTCTTATGGGAGAGGCAGTCCTTGGTCCCTGACTCAGGAAATATTTATGCTTATTGTATATATAACCTTAATTCGTGTGAATTTTTTGCTTTCACCCGTCCAACACTTAGGAAATTAGGAGTAGAGAGGCCTTCTGCCATAGACAAACATGCTGACCAGAAGTAACGCTGACAGCCCACAGAAGGGGGAAATATAAAATTGTGGAAAGCAGATATAAGAATTCTGAACGGTACAGTGGTTTGGGTCTTCTTAGTGTGCAGGCAAACGTCCTACCTATCTCAGTTGCCTAAGCACATAACTTGGTCATACAGTAGCATTAGACTCGGTTCTCATTATGATGACTTGGAGACCAAGAAAAGAGAAAAGAGGGTGAAATGTAATTTCCCAGACTCTCTTGGAAAGCAGTCGAGGTTGAGTTACATTTCAGGAAGTTTTCCACCCAACACATCTTGTCTTGTCTTTTGTTTCTTCCTTTCTTTTTAAAAATACTTATTTTATTTTATTGTATTTTAGTATTTTCTGGTGCTTTGAAGGACAAGCCCTCAATTGTCTAGAACTCAGCTCTCCAGAACGGTTACTTTCCCCAAGAGGGCTGGGATTGTTATGATGTTTGTGTACTACATACTGTATAGAGAGTACAATTATTACATGCGATGTAACTAGTATTACTTTGCATCTTTTAAGAGCCATCTCCCAGTTGTCCTGTTTGGGGAGAGTTGAAGCACTGTCTGCTCGAGAGATCTGACTTCTGAAAAGGAGAAGAAATGGGGAAAAGAAATGCATGGAAGGGATTGTAAGGAGAGGGTGCTTCAAAAGGCCCATTACACTGTCGGTGCTGTTGGGAGGGAAGAAGAGATCTCCTTTATAGAACAAACAGAATTTCACTGTCTCACTAATTCTTACTTGAGCCCAGCTCCCAAACAGATCTCTGAAACAGCTCACGGTCACCGAGTGCCCTTTCAAACAATGAAGAGCTCAAAGAAAAGTGGAAGTCGTCTCCCCATATGATACGCAAGAAATGTCACATTCTTATCTTCCCAAGGAAAAAAAGTCCAACCGCGCAACTCCGAAAGCAAGCCTCGTCAGTTGCAGCCGTCCTTCCTTCCCACGCGTCAAACACGTGTGCTCGCACGTGCGCTTGCACACGTGCTGCAGGAGGGACGGGTCCTGTCGGGAACCAGTAATAGCAGCTACCTTCACGGCGGACTTCCTATCAGCCAGGCCGGGGGGCAGGGGGCAACGCTAGTAATCACTCGACCACACCCCCTCGGGGGAATGTAAGTAGATTTCCTGAAAGACACATCGCTCACCACGGAGATGGGGTTTGAAACCAGGGTGCTTATTAACCATTACGCCGTGCTGTCTCCTAGTGAGGTTTAAACGTTTATCCCTGTAAATGACTCTCATTATCCCAAGGGACAGGGAAAGGTTGAGGGGAAAAAAAAAAACCAGCCACTTTGACTGGAAAGACCCAGCACGGGTGGGTGGACCCTGCTCTACACAGAATGAAATTGCGGGGTGCGCTGGTGTGGCTTAAGGAGGGGCTCGTGGCCTCTGCGTGAAACCCCAGAGTGGGGGGCTGGGAAAGGCCATGGCGCTTAGAGGAAGAAGGCACATCTGGGTGGCTTTTGCAGCAGAAAATCACGTACGTACATGCTTCCGTCTTCACCAGGAGTCTTTCTGGAAAATGAGTAAAATGTTCACAATCAGCCCTGCTCTTTACAGCGCGCGGCTCCCTGGAAACAGACCGTGTGTGACCCTGGGCAGTGTGTTGGGACACAGGCCGCGGTGAGCCACACGGCGGCCTTCACTCGGGGGCACGAGGGGCTGCCTTGGCTCCATTTTCAGTGACGTCAGGAACAGCACGACCCGAGGATCTGACTGCAGGGACGGCCGTGTGGTCCCAGAGCTCCCACTTTCTCCTATTTCCACACATTTACAAAATGCAGATAAAGCAACTGGAAAATAAAAAAACTGGAGAGAGGGTGAAGGGACAGAGAGGAGGGAAAGGAGAGCGACCTGATCTGGGAAATCAACGACCTGTCAGAGTAATATACAGAGAAATACGGTAACCAGTGGTCAAAAAATCAAGTTGTCAGTGGTTAAACAGAATGCTAAAAAAGTGCTGATTGCGCACGATACAACAAACCAAGGATCTAGGACCAATAGAGCTTCCAAGACCAGATGGCTGGTGTCAAAGTAGCCATGACATCATGAGGGGAACCTGCAGACCCTTTGCCCCCAGGTTCGGCAGTGAGCTGGCGGGGTTTGGGTCTTGGACTTGTGAGCAAAGGTTCAACTCCTTGGGAGTCAGCTTGGGCAAATTTGGCCGTCGTTTAAGAACATCTCATTCCTCGGGCGCCTGGGTGGCTCAGTGGTTAGAGCCTCTGCCTTCGGCTCGGGTCATGATCTCGGGGTCCTGGGATCGAGTCCCGCATCGGGCTCTCTGCTCAGCAGGGAGCCTGCCTCCTCCTCCTCTCTCTCTCTGCCTGCCTCTCTGCCTACTTGTGATCTCTACCTGTCAAATAAATTTAAAAAATCTTAAAAAAAAAAATTAAAAAAAAAAAAAAAAGGACGTCTCATTCCTCAGTGATTTATGATGTTCACAAATACCCAGAGTAGAAGCTTCTCGCCCTCACCATCCAGCCCTGACTGTTCCCTTTGAGGTCCCCTGGCTCCTGGGCATGAATTCAGTGGCCAACACAAGGCAAGTTCTCCATAAGCATCGGTTGATCGAAGGAGTGTGTGCTCTGTAAATACCCACTTATGGACTAAATCATTGTGTGTGAAAGATCTAGCATTGAATCATAATTCTCCACCTCGCTCCATTAAACCCAAAACACAGTGTCCACAAATCTGATTTAGGGGGGACACTGTCATTTTAAGGGAACATCCATGAAATGCCTTAACCTTAAAAATTAATAGTTCTGCTATTAAAATCAATACAGGATCATTGGAGAAAATCTGAGAAGAGTTTAAAATAGACTTTTAAAATACTACTTAAAATACTTGAAGAGTCATAAACAATCACTTGTAATCTCAAATCCTGCCACTTAGAGATTAGGTAACATGTTGGTGTTTTTTTCCAATTTTTTTTCCTTATATTACATAGACACATAAACATATTTAAAACTATGATTATATGGAATATATGTTTGTGTATCTGCCCTTTTCCTCAGTGCTACAGATTAGGCATTTTCCTTTATGAACAACTATCTTTGAAAATTTGATTTTATTTATTTTTTTAAAAGATTTTGTTTATTTATTTGACAGACAGAGATCACAAATAGGCAGAGAGGCAGGCGGAGAGAGGGGGAAGCAGGCCCCCTGCTGAGCAGAGAACCCAATGCGGGGCTCAATCCCAGGACCCCGAGATCATGACCTAAGCTGAAGGCAGAGGCTTAACCCATTGAGTTCTCCAAGTGCCCCGAAAATAGGATTTTAAAATATCTGCACAGCTTTCCATTATATGAATGCAATCCAGTTTTTTTAACTTCCTCTTATTTTTGTACATCGAGCTTGTCTCTTGCTTTCCCTACATACAAATAATGCTTCAGTTAAACATACATCTTCAAAACCGTTCTACACACTTCTCACATTTTCTTAAGACAAATATCAAGAGGCAGAATCACTAGAGCAAGAGATATAAACATGCTGAATAATTCTTCTTACATATTTCTTAGATTTTTAAAAAAATTTTTTCTTAAAACATGTAAGGACTCTCTAAAGAAAGTTATAGAGAGAAATGACAGATTTGGGTTTTTGTTTTTTGGTTGTTTTTGGTTTTGTTTTTTGTTTTTGTTTTTGTTTTTGTTTTTAGCCCTACTGCTTTATTTCCTTTAGCCCGGGCCAGTCTAAGTATCTGTCCTCTTAGAGTTTAGAACTTCTCCTGCTTTCATGTTATTCTCCTGCATCTTGGGAGCCCTCACCCTAGAGATTCTCTTATTATCAATGGTCTGTTTTGCCTTGCCCACATTTGGGGGCCTGTGACCTAAGGTTCAAGGGCACTCTGATGGCCCCTGCATTGAAATAGGAATTTCTCTGTAGGGAGTTGATTTCAGGGCTAGAACACACACTAAAACCAAAGGCTTACTGTCTTGAAAAAGCAAATAAAATATACAAGAAAAGTTGATTCTGTTGAATTCAAAACCCTCTATTAATAGCTTCTTGACTCTGTATTTCTACATGTTCTTTCCAACATTTTAGCTGATTTCAGGAATATCAAGAAGCACTGTTAGCCACAGAAAAAAGCTGTTGATTAAAAAAAAAACTCAACAATGGTCATTTTTTAATATGACGTTTGGTTTATACAATGAAGTTAGGGGTAGTTTAACTTTTTCTTTTACATAATAAAAAGTTAAGTTTGCTGTTTACATTTAAACGGCAGCTAGGATTTCTAACTGCAGAGTGAAGCTTTTGCTCCTCTTTTTTTATTTTTTCCTAAAGAGCTACTTTTCAATGAGCATGGCCTATACTCATGTGAATCATAAATACACTCTTCCTCTCCTCTTTAGATAAGTTGAATCTTAGTTATTATAATAATAATAATATTTTCTTAAATGTTTGATACTTTTTTGTGTTCTACCTCCCCCCTTTACCTTTTTTTTTAACTTTGTCTTCCATATTATAGAAAACATAGTCTGAAAAACTTATGCCAAACAATTTAGTATTATGTGCCAGTAGAGTCACCCAATGTATTCTCATATTTCAGGGACTTAGGTATATACACACTCCTGCTGACAGAATCATAGATTCCAAGGGGGGAAAATGGAATTAGCTGGGATCTTGGGATATTCGCCATAACTTACTCATTTGGGTAAAGAATTCACAGTCCAGGGAAGAGAACATGCTGGTTATTGAATCTTTGGGTTTGTCATTTAATCAAGGATATGGAATAGGAAAAATAATAGTCAGAGTGACTGACTTCTTTACAGCCTTTTACAGTTTATTAAAAAAAAAAAGATCTCATTCAACATTAAAATGTACCTCAGTTCCAGGCTTTCAGCAAATGAACCCCCATATAGTCCATGTCCCTCCAGGAGCCCACGTGGCTGATTTTCTATCTGGTGTTTATTTCATTTATTGGTTGTTGCCAGTGAGAGTATCTTTCACTTGGAGCCTCAAAAGGCATTTAAGATGAATTCATGCACAGAACAGCAGGCTGCCATTTTGGGTGGGCTGATTTTTAAATGGAGAGTAACACACCTTGCCTTAAAAGTTAAGAAACCAAGGGGCGCCCGGGTGGCTCACTTGGTCCAGTGTCTGTCTCTCAATTTCAGCTCAGGTCAAGATCTCAGGGTCGTGAGATCAAATCTCTTCTAGGGCTCCCTGCTCAGCGGGGAGTCTACTTGGAATTCTCTCCCTCTGTTCCTCCCCCTGCTCACATGCTCTTTCACTCTCTGTCTCTCTCAAATATATAAATATTTTTAAAAAGTTAAGAAACTGAGGCCACATCTGAGCGCCGTCAAAAATCAGTGGGATTTTCAGAGTTTTTTTTTGTTTTTTTTTTTTTTAAAGGTGATATTGGTTATAGCTCCCATTTAGAGTGCCATGGACCAAATCAGATCTCAAAGAAGCCCAAGGCTGTGTCTTTCCAGTTTAAGAGTGGGTTTCACCAATGAAGACGTCGGATATGATGTCTTCGCCACTTACACATTTTCACGGAAGAAGACAGTCAACACTTTTGCGATGTCAGAAAAGAATGCTGATCGCTCACCTGGAAAACACTGTCTCCTGAATCCATTCATACTTCCCACAGTTCTTGGGCACTTCTGGTTTTCGGGCACAGAAGGAGAGATGCAGAGGAGCACAAGGCATGTGCCTGCCCTCGACGTGTCCCTGGTCCAGGGGCACGTCCGTGCAGCCACATCTGGGACAACCATCTCCACTCCTGGGAGAGCTGCACCTCCTTCATGGAAGGTGGGATTGTTCCTTATGGCCACATGGGACATCTGTTGGGTGACCCTCTCCTCTGTGCAGTGGGTCTCACAGTAGCATGCCTTTACTCATCTTTAGCAGGGTATACTCGTGTCCTAGAGCTGCTGTAACAAAAAAGCCCAACCCGGGGGGAGGGGAGGGTTGGTGCTTAAAACAACAGAATTTTTTTTCCCATGGTTCTGGAGGCTAGAAGTTCACGATCAAAGAGTGTGCAGGGCTGTGCTCTTTCTGAAGGCTGGAGGGGAGAATCCGTCCCATGCTTTGCTCCTCCCTCTGGCTGTTGCTGGCACTCTGTGGCATTTCTTTGGCTCGTTGATGCCTTGCTCCAGTCTCTGTGTTGCGTCATGTGGTGTCCTCTCCTGGGTCTCTTCTCCTCTTCTGGTCAGGACAACAGTCCCGTCTTCTCTTGATTACATCTCCAGAGGCCCATGTCTAAAGAAGATCACATTCACAGTCATCCTGAACTGAGCGACTCCCAAGGTCACCTCTCAGGGATTAGGACTTCAACGAATCTCTTTGAGGGACGCAACTCAACCCGTCAAACCGGGATCTGATCCAACTATGCCTCTTCTCAGCAAAGACCGTAGAACACACCAGTTACTCCCCTTGGGCTGCTGGGCCGCAGCTTCACGTGGCTGGGCTCAATGATGAACCAGAATTGCCCAGCTGCCCTGGACTCCAGAGTGGACCGCAGACAGTTAAAATAATATGCAATGTGTTTTGGGGAGGAGAGGTAAGAGGATAGAGCAGGCTGAAGCGGACCTTCAAATGAGTGACATTTCATGCATCCGTCTCTCTTTCGTCTTTCTGTGTGGGTAGCCCATTATCCTTCAACATCCTCTTTCTCCTTGTTCCAGTGAAGCAGCAGACAGAGGAGAGGAGCCCAGCTCCCACCGGAAATTAGGTGTCATTCAGCACCCCCATTCATTCGGGCTCCTCGCCACTCGTTCTCTGCGATAGAGGTGGCAGCGACTGCCCTGACAGATCATGTTTTGCTCCTCGTGGTTGAGTGGGAATGGCTACCTGTGTGCACTTTTATTCAGGCCACGGACTGCACGTCTGGTTTCCGTTTCAATCATTTGGATGGGAAGTGTTTCTCCTAATGAACACCACTCTCTACTGTAGCCTGCAGCGCTGTTCCCACTGACATCCGTCAGAAGGTTGGCAAATAATCATCCCAGCTGGCAGAAGCCAAAGTAGCCAGCCTTCTGAACTGCTCCCCTGTCCTGCAAGCCTTGTGCCCCATTCTGGCGCTGCTGTCGATCTCCACAGTGCTCTGCTTGACCCAAGCTCATAACTGGAAGCTTGTGGTGGACTCAACCCCTTCCCAGAGGGAGTGCTATGCTAAGGAAAACACTGCGTCCCCCAGGCAAAAGGCGGTGGTCTAAACTAAGAGGCTTCCCTGTGGCTGGTTACCCCCAGTGGAGAGGCAGGAATATTTCTGCTCCGGGCTATAGGAAAAGAATGATCATCTTTTCTCACCATTAGAAAATGTCACCAAGCTTCTTACGGCAAGTGGCACCAACACATTGTTGTGTGTTATGATAACACATTCATCTTGGTCCCTACTACCTAATAGGAACTGGAAGGAAAGACAAGTGTATTAAGAAAGGTGTATTTTCAAAGCTTTAGATTGTGTCTAAGCAAAAGGAAACTGTGTACAAAGGGATTGCATGCCTTTTCTGGGAAAGGAAAGTCCTTAGAGGTTCTTTGGGAAGGAATGGCCATCCTCCTTCTAACTGGAAAAAAAATCATGAAGGAATTTTTAAATATCTTTATATCCTGATTAATTTGTGGTCAAGTGAATGGTCAAGTGTATGGTCAAGATTCTCAGTTGCAAGTGACAGAAATATAAGTCAAATAGAAGGCAGTGTATACACGGGACAATTTCGGAGTAGACCTTCAGGTACAGCTGGTTCCAGCCTATAAAATAGTATCTTCAGGAATGTGCTTCCAGCCTTCAGCATGGCCCTCTCTCTCTTGACCTCATCCTCAAGCAAGTACTCCCTACTTTTGGACAGGATGTTCCACAAAAGCTTTAGGCTAACTTTCCATCTGTTTAACCACTCAAGAAAAAGGGTTCTTTCCTGGGTCTTCAGGCATAACTCCTGGGGCTGATAGAGTTGGCACTGATAGGCTCAGTGTGTAGCACGTGTGTGTTTCTAAACCAAACTTGGACCACACATTCGCTCCTGGGGCTGAGGGTGACTGTGAGCCCCTCCGGAACTACCAGGACTGGGAGTCAGGGAGGGGCAGTTCCCTAAAGAAAACGAGGACCCTAGTATCACAAGAAGAAATGGAAGTGGAGCCAGAAAAAGCGGCAGATGTCCACAATCCTTACAAAAAAAAAAAAAAAAGTAAATTGTGAGATTCTGACCAAGAACAACAAAATCAACCTCAGCTTTTTTAAGTGACTTTAAAAGAGGTCAGCTTCCAGCTTCCTTTATAGAATTTCTGATTATCCCACTGCTAGTAACCAAGTCAGCAATAAATTCTCTGTTTCTCTTACAAATCAAAGCTGTCCAGGAACATTTCCTGTTAATCCTTGTTTTAGAGTATTGCGTAATGCCCAGATTCTTCTTTCAGGAATAAAGGTGACAAACCGATTTGGATAAAAACAAAATAAGCAAAATAGAGCAAGAGGTTATAGTGAAATTTTCTGTTTTCACATCAGAGCTTTAGCAGGAAAATCTATTTGGCTCAGTTATTTTTGAACGGAGAGCAAATAATGCTTCAGGTGTAAAAGGAGAAGAACGGGGGCACCTGGGTGGCTCAGTTGGTTAAGCGTCTGCCTTTGGCTCAGGTCATGATCCCGGAGTCAGGCTCCCAGGCCCACAGAGAGGCTGCTTCCCCCTCTCCCCCTGCCTCTCCTCCCTGCTCATGTTCTCTCTCTCTCTGAAATAAATAAATACATAAAATCTTAAAAAAATAAAAATAAAAAAATAAAATTAAAATTCAAATTAAAAAAGAAGAAGAAACCAATCACTACTTACAATAAGGACAATGTTACCAAGAAAAAGAAGAGGATGGACACTCAGAAATAAGTAACAACTCCTGTCACAGGAAGCAAGGGACAGTTTCTGTCACAAGGAGAGGAGGTGCACTGAAGGGCTAGTAAGCAAATACTTATCCTCTCCCAATAAGGAGGTGACATGCTCTAAAACCCAGGGATGACACAGTCCACCACAGATTTTGTTTCACTCTGATGCTTCACCACAAATATCTCCAGGAGTTTTCAGCCACCCCAAAAGCTCTTAAAATAAAATTACTGGGACACCTGCATGGCTCAGTCAGTTAAGCTGCTGCCTTCGGCTCAGGTCCTGATCCCAGGGTCCTGGGATCGAGTCCTGAATTGGGCTCCTTGCTCAGCAAGGAGCTTGCTTCTCTCTCTGCCTCTACCTGTCACTCTGCCTGCTTGTGTTCTCTCTCTCTGACAAATAAGTAAATAAATAAAATCTTAAAAAAAATAAAATTACTGTCTTATAATTAAGCAAGTTAATTTTAATTTATTCTTTTGTTTCCTTAATAGTATGGAAGGCTTTGAATGGTCTGGGTAGACTCCATAATCTGGTGTTAAGGATTGACAGGAACGCCACCAGATTAGGGTATATGGAGGAACAATGGAGGAACACAGGATTCATGACTTAACATGATCACAGACCCCACCGTAGAATTCCTGGTTGTGAACTTTTATATATAATGCATTCATTTTGAGATTCTACATTCCCAATTTCTCTTTACATTGTACGTTTATTGACTTTTTTAAAAAAAATCTTGAGTTTACTTAATTGACAAAATATACTACATTGCATGAGAGAAAGATACTGGCTGGGTGGGTCCACCTGTGAGCTTGATGCTTACAATTTTTTTTTAATATTTTATCTATTTATTTGACAGAGAGAGTGGGAGATCACAAGCAAGCAGGCAGAGAGAGAGAGAGAGGGAAGCAGGCTCCCCGCTGAAAAGAGAGCCCAATGCGGGGCTCGATCCCAGGACCCTGAGATCATGACCTGAGCCAAATGCAGAGGCTTAACCCACTGAGCCACCCAGGTGCCCCAGCTTACAATTATTTTATATAAATATTGCCCAAATGACCAATATGTGGCAGACATTTACAATAACATTCTAGAAGGACTTAGTGGGTCTGATTTAAGTGAAGAGTCCTGAAAAGATAGAATAGTAGCCTATAAAAAATAAAAAGGGAGAGGGGTTCCTGACTGGCTCAGTCCCCAGGGCATGCAACTCTTGATCTTGGGATTGTGAGTTCAAGCCCCATGTCAGGCCTGGAGTTTACGTTTAAAAAAAAAAAAAAGAATATACATATATAAAGAGAGATAGAAAACCATAATTATCACTGGGAAGAAACTGAGGAGATTTGGATATTTACAAATCAACTGAAAGCAGAGGTAATTTAACAAAGAGAGAGAGGGCACAATTTTTGGATTGTGTCAAGCCTTGAATTCTACTCTGGCTACTTCCCAACTATGTAAACCTCCCCAAGTCACTTGATGTCTCTGAGTCTCAGTTTCTCCAAACTGTGAAAGAGGGATGATAACATCAGCCTCCTAGGGATCAGTGTATATAAGGTGTCTCATGGACAGTGCCTGGATCAGAGTAAACACTTGAAATACAGGGTTATTGATAATAACCCGTGGGCTGGCATCACCAGCCCAGCCCCAGACTTGGTATCAGGTGCGGCTGGGTGATAGAAAAGGTAGATTGTCTATAAAGATTATTGCTCTCATAAGACTCGGCCAAATAGCACACATGACATTGTCAAGAAATCCATTACCATGAGCATCAGTAAGTGCTAAATTCTGGGACGCTACACAGGTACCCTGCGGGTACAGAGGAAAGAGTCCAGTGATGATGGGTAAACCCGGGGCTACACACGTGGGGACCTGATCTGAGCTTTGAAACCCATGTAGGGTTGGAATAGGTAGGAAGGGAACATTTAAGGTGACCATGCCCAGGACAGAGTAGTCCCCCCAGACTACCTAATAAATGAGTGAATGAATGAATCTAGAACTGAACAAAAGACAAAGACAGCAAATCCAGTTTATGGGCGAGTGAGGGCAGTCTTTTTTTTTTTTTTTTTTAAAGATTTTTATTTATTTATTTGACAGACAGAGATCGTAAGTAGGCAGAGAGGCAGGGAAGCAGGCTCCCTGCTGAGCAGAGAGCCCAATGCAGGGCCCGATCCCAGGACCCTGAAATCTTGACCTGACCTGAAGGCAGAGGCTTTAACCCACTGAGCCACCCAGGTACCCCATGAGGGCAGTCTTTAATTGCCACCTCTGATGGGTGTTCATGTGCAGAGAGACATGTTGGCCTGAACGGAGGGATCCACCTAGGCAGGGCCTTAAAAACTGGTAAGGAGTTTGGATTGAAGTAGTGGAATTATGCAGCAGAGGGAAAATATGATGAAAAGAGTGCAAAGGTCAGTTCAGGGCTGGGTCAGGAATTGTGTTGTAGGAGAAGTGGGAATGCACTGAGAGTCCGATGAGAGGGAAGGAAAGCAGGGCGGACCCAGCGAGGGACAGCAGTGAGCGTGGGACCTAAGGCCCAGCCAGATCTCCAGGTAAGGAAGGGAAAGAGGACATGAGCTGAAGACTGGCTCATAATGACTACAAAATTAGTAGTAACTCTAACAAACAGACGGGAGAGCCGAAGAGCAGGGGAAGGTGAGCTCAGGGATGTGTTTGTTGGTTTTGAGCCAGTGATGAGAAACACAAGTGGAAAATATCCCAGGGGCAGTCAGAAGTTCAAAGTTAGAATCTGACACAAAGACAGAGGGGGAGAGAGATTTGGAAGTCATTAGTACAGAAACAGTGAACAAGAGCAATGCAAGAGATGAGGTCCTGGGCGGGGGCAGGGAGCGAGATAAATAGAGAGAAACTAGAATACCAAAGACTAAGTTTAAGGCAATGTACATGAAACCGAAAAAGGTCAGCTGTCATTATCAGGGCTGTATTATCACTTCCATGGTTCCCGGAAATGCTGTGGGTATTTTTGCCTTTATGCGCCCCCTCCTCCATGAAAAACCGTCCTATAACTGCAGCGGTATAAAGACAAATACAATCGAGACTGAATTCATTAATATATATTCACTATTGTTATACTACTTTCTCCCTTCTGATTTTAAAAGAAATTAAAATATTTTAGGGTGCCTGGGTGGCTCAGTTGGTGAAGCGTCTGCCTTAGGCTCAGGTTATGATCTCAGGGTCCCGGATGGAGCCCTACGACCCATGCTCAGCAGGGATCCTGCTTCTCCCTCTCCTGCTGCTGCTCCCCCACCGCTGTTCGTGCTCTCTCTCGCTCTCTTTCTCTCTCTCAAATAAATAAACAAAATCTTTTTAAAAATTAAAACATTTTCAAACATTTTAAAAATTACAACTTTTCTTTAAAAGTATCATTGGACCTCTTATGCCTAACAGTGTGAATAATCCAAAATAATGGGTAATTTTTAAAAACCTACGTACAGTGGACTTCAGTGTGTGTGTGTGCGTGTGCGTGTATGTGTGTGCGCGTGTGCGCAAGTGCATGTGCATGTGTGTGCATATAAGGGGAAATCTGCTTTTTAAAAAAATATATCATAAGCTAAGATATTAAGTAACTTTGATCCTCACAGGTACATAACCTTTGTTCAGTTCAAGGGGCCCTGAACGGAGATGTGTGGGCAGAGTGGATTCAGGGTGAGATGGAACCAATGGTTCTTGTACTTTACTGTGTATAAGAAAGGAATTTTGTTTTTATTTTTATTTCTTATTTTATTTTTTTAAGATTTTATTTTTATATAATCTCTACACCCAATGTGGGGCTTCAACCCACAACCCTGATATCAAGAGTAGCACAGTCTACCAACTGAGCCAGCCGGTCAGCTGGTCTTGGGTTCTGCCTCTTGGAGAGTATGATTCCCCTGCCCAAATGCACCTTGTACATCCCCAAAAGAGTTGTTTTCAGAATCATTGTTTGTGATTTTGATGTTTTAGGGGCTTAATTCCTACAACTCTTTCCTGGAAAAAGGAGGAGTCACAGTGTACCTCCCACAAAAATTGGAAAACTGAAGCAGAGGAAGTTTAACTCTAAAGAATTTCGAGTCTCGGGTGAAGAAAAAGCTGGACGAGAATCAGACGGCCTTCCAGGATTTCCTTCATTGTCAGAGTTTCCAGGGAGAGCAGCAAGGACACAAATACCAAGAAAACAACACAAAGGGACAGAGGCTGAGGAAGTTCTTCAACATCGAGGTTCAAGGCAGGGCCACAGGCATTTATTGAGTATCTACTACGTGCAGAGCACTCAGGACACTATAGCCTGGAGTAAAGCAGGGGATGGTAGAACACATACCTTAAGAACCTTTGAAGTTGGCACAGGATATTACTTTAAGAGCCAAAGTGAGAAAAAGAGTGGAAGGAGTGAGTGCAGAAGTGGTGCGTGAGTCAGGAAGGATTAGAGATAAGAGTCTCTTGGAGATGGTCACAATGAGGTCATTGGCAGCTTTGGTGGTAACTACTTCCTGGAGTGGTGGGTGTGGAGGGATGCTAAGTAGCAGGGCTTGTCCCTAAAGTTAAGATCCTCCAGTCTGGCCACGGGAGGTAGAAGAACTGGTTGGTTTTAGGAAACAAAAAAAAGTCTGCTTCAGCCTTATCCAGAAATACCTAATATAACGAAAGCCAGTGTGACTCAAGGGCTTGTTATGTGCCTTTCAATGTTCAAGGCCCTGGGTATGTTGCTTTACCTTTCTATCAACCTCTGCGGCAAGTACTGTTTTTATACCCATTTCACAGATAAGGAAATGGAGGCCCAGCAAGTTCAAGCAACTTGCCTAGGATCACACAGCTGGTAAAAGTGGCAGAACTGGAATAAAACCCTGGCTCTCTGCCTCTAGGCCCCGCACTCTTAAAGGCTGGGTGGTATTTACCCATACTGGGTGGTCTCTGGACATATTAGTAAATTTCACATTTACAGTTGACCCTTGCACAGTGTGGGTTTGAACTGTGAGCATCCACTTACATGCAGATTGTTACTCAAGAAATAAAAGGCAAATGTATTTTCTCTTATGATTTACTTAATAGTGTTCTCTTTTCTCTAGTTTCTTTTAAAAAGATGTATTTATTTATTTGAGAGATAGAGAATGCGTGCAGAGGAGGGGTAGAGGGAGAGAATCCCAAGCAGACTCCCCAGTGAGCATGGAGCCCGACGCAGGGCTTTATCCCGCAACTCTGAGTTCACGACCCAAGCCCAAACCAAGAGTCAGATACTCAACTGTCTGAGTCACGCAGGTGCCCTTTTTCTCGAGTTTACTTTATTGTAAGAATACCGTATATAACATACATCATGTGCAAAATACGGGTTAATTGACTGTGTATGTTCTTAGTAAGACTTCTGGTCAACGGGAGGCTATTAGTGGTTAAGTTTTGGGAGCATCAAAAGTTATGTGTGGTTTTAGACTATAAGGGGGTTGGCACCCCTCAACCCTGCATTGTTCAAGGGTCAACTCTATGTCAACTTAGGAAGTAAAGCACAGAAAAGGGGTTTGGTGTGGGGCCACAGAGGCAGAAATGGCACTCATCACAGAGCCCAAGTTACCCTCCCAGGACTTCAGCCCCAGAGTGTCTGCAGAAAGGGATTTGGTGCTCCTTGTGCCGTGTGATGCAAAGCCAGACAGCCAAGGGGAGCTGGGCCTCCATGAAAAAGAACACACATTTAACTAGCCCCCAGCCCATATCTATCTCTGCATTTCTGGTGTCTTGCAAAGGGAAAAGCTTTACTGGAGAAGAAGTGACTTTGTTTCCTCTCTCTGAACATCTAGAAAATTCTGGGGCTTCAAAGCTCTTTCTCCATTAGGCCCAAGTAGTCTTAGATACATATTCCCCAACCCCCTTGGCCAGATGGATGGAAAACTCACTATGAACCTGAATTATTAAAAATACTTTAGTGGTGTATAATAATTATATAACAATAAGTAATATAAATGTACACACACACACAGGTCATCTTGGTTTTTGCTTTGGGTTCCTAACAGGGAAAATTCAATCAAGCATAAAGGGCTATAATTTGCTGCTTCTTTTATCAAAAGTTAATGACATTGCTTTATCAGTATAGAGTGTGTGTAACTGATCCATTGGCCTTTCTCTTTCCAGTAGTGAAAAAACATGCCGTAGCAATGTGTGTATGTGGACAAAGGGAAAACTAGAAGGATAATTGTCATAATGATTGGGTAATAAAGTCGGGTCCTGAGTTTTGTGACTCTAATAATTGCTGCTTCTACGACTGCCTCGCTTATGGAAAATGGTGGTGGAAAAACCATCAGGGAAACAGGAAGGGAGACAGTATTATCTGTCAGTTATAGTGTCAGCTCTAACTACATTACTGATAAAAAGAGGTACACATGTCTACCTCCCCAGTTTTTTCTGTGCATACCTTTAAAAAGTATATGTTGGTTATGTTTTTAAAAAACTAATACTACTTAAGTATTCTAGGGGAACTTTTTTTTTTTTACAGCCCTGTGGTAAATTATGGACTTCATGAAGTGTTTTTTTTTTTAAGCAAATTATTATTTTTTTTTAAAGATTTTATTTATTTGTCAGAGAGAGAGGGAGAGAGAGCGAGCACAGGCAGACAGAAAGGCAGGCAGAGGCAGAGGGAGAAGCAGGCTCCCCGCCGAGCAAGGAGCCCAATGTGGGACTGGATCCCAGGACACTAGGATCATGACCTGAGCTGAAGGCAGCTGCTTAACCAACTGAGCCACCCAGGTGTCCCATGAAGTGTTTTTTTAATATAATTCTGAATAATCAACTCCGAATTTACATCTTTTCTAAGGGATACAACATTCCGTGTAGAATGTTCTTTAAGCTCAGTAACAGACACAAACAGTTCTTAGCAATGAGAAGATTATTACAGAGAATTCACATGGAAAAATCAAGTCTTCCTTTCCATTATTTTGGAAATGACATTGGGAAGGGACGGACTGACATAAAACCTCAAGGCTGTGACTGTATCTGGAGAGGCCACGTTGGCGAGGTGTCCTGGTCAGAAAACTGCCTGGTTTTGCTCACTGAGCAGCTTGGAAATGCTCTGAGTTCAAAAGGGTTAAGAAGAGAAGTGACCATGGTCATTTTCCCTCCTGACATATTATAAAACAAATAGGCTGGAGTGATTTGCGAACTTTGTTTTCTTTTGGGACAACACAATGAGCTGCCATCTTGGGTGCCCCCTTGGGGTGGGGTGGGAGCAGGCATGGGGTCCTGGCCTTGGGGGTAGGATGTGGAGCGGCGCTGTTCTTCTGGGGGCACCATCCCAAGGGACACCTGAGGATGCAGCGTTGGCTGGGATTCGGGTAAATTGGAGGCCGTCCTAGAAGAACATCCATCACGCTTAGTAAGATCTTGGGTTGTAACGGCTGCCTTGAGCCTCCAGACATTTTTTATAAAGCTCTCCGTCATGAAGCCCTCTTTCCGCCTCTGCTGCCATATGTTTTTCCAGCTGGACCTCCACCAGTCTTCCGCTTTCCAGAAAGTTCTCATTCATTCAGCCCAAGGGTACCTCGTTGGCTTTTCTCAGGGCTGCTGGAAGTTTCAGCGGGAGTCCTGGCCACGTGGAGAATTGAGCTCCCTGGGCGCGTAGAGGAAGGTCTCAGACTGGGAGTCTGTGCCTTCAGATGCTTTGCTTTTCTGACTCAGTTTAAATGTGGAGAAATGTAAATATACATATTTAAATATGCAAAGCTGCATCAGAAAAAAAAAATCTTATTAGCATGCATTTTCTGTGATTCAGGCTTGCTCACCAAATCCTGCAGTAGGGAAATTTAAGAAGGGGTTTTTGTCCACAGACTGGGATCCCCCCACTTAACTCTGATGAGAGCCAGTGGCCTCCAAACCTTGTTTTCCATTGTTCATTTTCTATTCACCTGGGGCACTGGGGATGTTTTAGCTTTTCCAGATGCTGGTTTTCAGATTAGCTGACACAATGGTGGGAGTCACAACTCTTTAACACACTTTGGAGTTCTTACTTGTGGGACAAGGCTCACCCTTCCAAATTCCAAGCAAATAGTTTGCTCTTCGTGATTCAGACTTGGTTGCTGTCCTGTTGCTCATTTTTCCTTCTCGTGAATTTAGAATTCAGTGCTTCAGCCCCCAAAGCCTAACTGAACAGGAAACTGTGCACACATTCTCCGTGGCAAATCCTCCTTGGAAAACCCTCATAAGGAAGTGGGCTGTCCATGTAAAGATCTTACTTTATTGATGTGTTTGTATTTGATTTATAATCAAAATTGAGTCCACTTCCAGATTTTAATTGTGCCCCCATTGCATACTGGTAAGTGCTGGGCTACACTTTGCCCTCTGCTCCCTGCCCCCCACCCTCCTGGTTTCAGGCTACTCCCCTGTGTGCGGCTGCCATTTACGGCCCCATCTTTTCTCATCACTGTGAAATCTGCCGGGGCAAAAATAATACCTACGGTAATGTGAAGAAGCCTAATGAAGAAGCAACTCGAATTAGCAGCACAAAATCCAGAATCTTGACATGGGTTAGCTTGGGTAGACCAATCACCTTCAGGGAGAGCTGTGAAGTCGTACAATCTGAAACGGTAAAGTATTTTTAAAAAGTAGGCAACAGAAAGCAAGATTATGAGGAAATCACTCCGATGTTCACTTTCTTTCTAGTTTATTGGTGTCACTAAATGCTTAAACGAGAATATCCTCACAGTATTTCCAAACTGATTGTGTAACCACTCAGAAGCTTGATGACGATCCCCCCAACACTCATGATAATGCAAGTGGCATATATCTGGTAGGTTACCCATTAAACGACTGTGACAGATCGTATTTCTGGTTAATTGTTAGTTCCTTATGACCTTAGATTTGCCTGTGTATTTAATAACACCATCTGCTGTCTCAGGTAGCAATACCACCTTTTTTACGTGAGGATTACTGTTCTTACTTCGTAAACAATGGTGCTCAATGGGAGGTGTTGAAACTCCACCATAGAATTATTTAAATTATGCTACCTCTGCAAAGCTTGAAGAGAGAACTGCTTTTCTTCCTTATGCTGGCTCTATTGGCTTCACCTAAAATATCATAATGGACATACCATAATAAAAGCATAAAAATGATTTCCAAGTTGTAGTCTTGGTCTGCAAGATGAAATGTTTTCAAAGAACTCGACTGTTATGTCTGTCCTATTTGGCTTCATCCAGACTCATTTCTCATAGTGTATAAATCTCTGGGAAATTTCCCAATAAAACAGACAATTAGGAACTAATTCCCACAAAGTGAAATGAGATGAGACTTTTTTTTTCTTTTTTTTTTAACCATCACTCAAGATTATACCTCTCCATTTGGGGGCATGTTGAGAAGGCTGCTCACGAACGAGAAATATCAAAACTTCTACTGATGTGTCTTCTATAACAAGGCAGATGGTGACAGGTTTTAAGTTGGGCTACCTTTGTTTGGGAGCCACAGACAGAAGCACCTGTGAAATGAATTCTTGGTGGCTGGGGAGACGGGGTGCGGGGGGAGCATTCACTTTTAATTTAACTAGGTTCACGCTGTACAGGGTACCGGACTGTAGTGTTGTTCTCCAACCCATGAATCACAACTTCCTAGAAAACAGGGGTTCTGCGGAGCGGTAGAACTGGTTTGCGCTGAACTGGTCTCTTCTGCACCAGGGGGCAGCTGTGCCTCTCTGAGTCAGGACAGACACCAGTCACCAGTTCCTTTGTCTACCTGTCCACTAACCCGTTCCCAGCCTTGACCCCAAAAGGAGCCCAGGTGAATGGGAATTGCTACTTGATTTTACTAGGGAAATGACAGCTCCTTAAAGGTGAAAACTTTTTTGCAACAGTAATTTTTCATTCCTTAACATGGTGACACTACTCAAAAAGTAGGAAGGAGCATTGGAAGATAAAGCGCTCTAGGTCATGCGTACCTGATTTGGAACTGACTTTTGTGGCGAACTGTGACAAAGCTCATAGGATTGACCGTTATAAGCCCAGCACTGACATGACCCATAACTTTATGCTAAAATATGGACACTTGACAGGGTAGAGGTTTGGGGGCTGTTTTTTTGGGGGGAGGGTAGTTAATTATGGGGAACCGGAGAGGTTGGCCTGAACACCCACCACATGAAAATAATCAAGAGGTCATCTGCCAACAGAAAACAACTTCGAAAGTATGGAATGTAGAATTCTGAGCCTAAACCACTTGACAGCATCCCAAAAAGGCATGTCCTGACATGTTTTCAGTATAAGAGGGCTTCAGCATTCCAGGCTTTTAAAAGAATGTCTCCTGTTACAGCTAAAAGGGGCTGCTTCTCCTTTTCCACACTCTGAATTCATGGAATCTGGAAGTCTGATTCTGGGACACTCACTTTCAAATATATTGAGTAATTTTTTAATATGAAAAGCAAGGAATATGGCTCTTTCTTGGTTTTAGAAAAATAGTTGAAACGCCCACACATAAGTGTTTCCCACCAACACCATTTTTGAAGTATACAGAGCTTCAGCAACGTCATGAGGGTTTTGTTATAATCAGAGCCAAATAAACGAAACACAAACAGAACGTTATGAATGTAATACTTCACTATAGGTAACAAATTTAAAATATAAGGATTCCTAGAACTTATCTCCCCCAACATCCTTTATAAATTCAGTATACAGCCAGCAGAAAAGCTGCCCAGCTATTAAGCAGAGGAATCCTGGGTGAGAATACCAAAAAAACCCTCAAAACAAGTTTCCACATCCTGCTGATCTATCCAGCCAAATGCCTGTCAGTGTATGGAACAGTTTTTCGTTTTACTCAACTGAGGTCCTCTTGAGTCTTCTGAAGGGGCTGTCAATAGATATTGAATCTTTGCCCATTTTATATGAAGTATATACATATATACATAATCTTTGCCCATATATATATATATATATATATATATATATATATATATATATAAAGATATATACATATATTTAAAATAAGGCTGTCTCTTGTGGAAATAAATATTTTCCATTAAGCCTTGAGACACTTCAATTGGGCATATTAATGCTGATACAGATGCTTTTGCCCTGGCTAACTTAAACTAAGCACAGACCGTGGCTTAGACACTCTTAGCTTGGGATCGGAGCCCAGACCAAGCAGACATAATGTTCTCAGATGATGGGATGATCTGGTAGCCACATGACCTCACAACTTTATTTCGATGGCACCAGGCCCCCCAAATAATGGGCAGACACTCATTGGTCACTCCTATGCATTGTTTTGTGATGCCACGTGTGTCAGAAGAATGTGGGGCTTGGGTTTGTCAAAGTCCCCTGTATGCCCATGAAATTGTGCACCGTGGGAAGGGTCTGGGTGGAAATGGCATTGAGTTCAGCGTCTCATCTCCCAGTAGAGAAAAACTCCAGCCCAGGGTGTCCAAGTGACCTGCCTCAGGTGATCTGCTGGGTGTGTGAACAGAACCTATGGTTCCTCACCCACTTCCTATGTGGGTATTTACATGTATGTAAAAAAAGAACCTGGGAAGAAAACAGAAATAGGAGGTAGCCCACCAGTGGGCTAAAGAAAGAACTGCAGTCCGGGAAACGTGGATTCTGGCTGTTGTTTACAGCAAAGTCTTCATTTCCCTGGTGCTCCAATAAATTGATAAAGTGAGCGGACATGACTTCTTAGTCATGGTGAAGAAGAACGAATTGATCTGTTAATGCAAATGTAGGTAGATCGATAGGTAGTGGAATAAAAGCAATCTGAAAAATGTTCAAAATCTAGATATCTCTGAAATGCTAAGAGATAGCCCCTAGGAAGTTCCCATGTGTGAAGTTCCCAGGCAAGTTTTCAGACCGGTTTCCTCACTAAGGAATTTGCTGGAAGGGCTGACAAGGCAGGCCAACAAGTCCATCAAAGTTCATCCGTACTTGCATTTTAGCTGTGACCAGATTTTTAGTAAACACACCATATTTAGGCAGTCGCAATAGGAAATCTTTCTCTATTTCTGTCCACTGGTGGTCTTTCAGCAGGGCACAAACTTGGGCTGTCTGTTCTCAAGACAAGTTCGGCTTTCTTCTTCTCTGTGTCAACTCAGTTCTGAGAGTGAATTTGGATTGTCTCGATGATTCTGCACTCCCCTTGGCAAAGAGGCATTGCCATGTGGGCACAGGAGCAGATGTGCTAATGCACACTTACTCCAATTAATAAATTACAGCCCATGATGAGTCGTTTAAATTTTTCTTCCTTTTTTCCTTCTGCAGGGAGCCTTCTGTGTCTCCTCTGTACATAAAACTGACCACACACAAAATGGAGAAATAATTTTACTGTTAAATATTTAGATCTTTGGGTATAATTAGAATATCACTTATACACATAAAATAATTGTTTTAAATGACAATATTACTTTTTTTCCCCCCTGTTCTATCCTTTGATGTGGAGAAGCTGTTGGGTGGGCCCTTAGTGCTTCTTTGGGAAGGACTGTTCCAGAAATAGGTATAATTTAGTGTGTTCCATGGAGGGGGTAAGTTCAGGGTCTTTCTACATTGCCATCTTGGACTAGAACTCCTTCTTCTTCTTTGTTTCTAAACACATTAGACGAGAGCAAGTAAGCCACCAGAACAGGTTATTGGTAAATATTTCGTAAGGAATACAAACAATGACAATGAAGGTCTATTTGGAATAAGTTGTGATCATTTTGCTTCCTACAAGCCCTTTATAACCATGAAATGCTATGGAATATCTGACTTCACTTTTTTTTTTTTCTTTTTTCTTTTCAGGGCCCCCTAGCCCCTTGTATTTATTTGTCTGAGTACAAAGTATCCAGGATTGGAATCCTATAATAGGAATTAAATGATTTCATGGGATTTTCCTTTTTGTTCTTAAGGAAACATGTCATAAGGATCTAGAGGTGCAGTATTCCAATTTGGTGACTGCCCAAACCATATCCTTACCCGACTAAATTCCAGAATGGAAGTCTTTTATCTTACCACCAACATTGATTTTAATCTAAGGTTCATAAAGACCAGCACAAAATAGCTTGCCATTTAAGGAGTCCCATACCGGGCACGGCATAGCGGCAACTGTCCCTCATCTCTACCATCTCCCTCTATCTGTTGTGACTGTTTGCTGTTCTTTGCTTGCATGTCCTGTGAACTATCTTAGAATTGCTTTTTTTCCCCTATGTATATAGATAGAGATTGGCGCATCTTAATATTCTCTTTGTTAACACTCACAAATGTTAACACTCCCTTGCTAGTTTTCTATACTGTGCTTGCGTTATTTCTTTTTAAATTCAAAATGCAGGTAGAATCTTCTAGACTATATCATTAGACAACAGGACTCATACCTGGATTTTAGTTCTGACACTCACCATTAATGCTACTGTAGGCAAATCACTCAATCTTTCAATACCTTGGGTTTCTGTTTCTGAAAAAGGATGACAAGATAAAATTTACGGTTGAAATATCTTTTTTGAATGTCCATATGAAAGGTATAATAAACATATAATAAACACAAGACAATCATATTATCCTTAACCTTTTAGAATTGTAACATCTTTCATTTTTTCAGTCCCCTTACTACTGAACGTGTATGCAGGAAAGTCACATTTTAAGTAGGTAAGCTAATGAAAGAAAATTCACCTTCTTAATATTTTCAAACATTATCCTTGAGGTTAGTTCACTATTGTGTCAGCATCTTCCTAGTGATATTTTTTAAAGGATTTTGGTGAGTGTCTTAAATATCCGTTAAACCCACATTCAGACATTTTTCCAGAAAAGTACATTTCATCATGCTCTTTCCAAAAAGTCAATAGCAGGGTTCTGGCAGCAAATGGCTGTTGAATCCCTTCCAGTTCTCCTACAAATTTCCTTGCAGACTGAGAGAGTGTGTGACCTCAATCTCTCCTTTGTCTGTATTTTTCACTTAGCGCTTTAAATTCTGACACAGTAAGTAGTTAGCCTACATCAAGACCCCAATTTTTACTCTAAACGGGGACCTATACATATGTTTACACATAGACTGGTGACTAACAGCTTCTGTGTATAATATGTGGGTGATTAAGAGCTCCTGTGATTTTATTTGGCCTGATTCTTAGACCCTCCACAGAGAGTTTATCTCCCCCACATGCAAAAATCTCTTTAATATCCGAATGCTTTCTGTGCACAGGGGAGGCAGGCTACAGGGAGAGGTCACACAGAGGGAAAGTATTTCTAAAAAAGTGTATTTGCAATTTGAAAACCAGTAGAACTGTCTCATAAAATGCTATTACTTAGAAGAAAGGCTCTTCTATCTATGACAGAAGGTTCATTTGTGTCACGACTCTCCATAGCGTGTACAGACGTATTCATATAAACAGGTCTGTTCAAGTACTTATTTATAACTTTTTTTTTTTTTTTTTTTTTTTAAGTAGAAAAGCCCTGAGTAGCACATGCACTCTTCAATCTTATGGCAGTTTTGCCCAAGTACAAGGAGCTGAGGATGTTATCCACAGAATCCCAAATGACACACAGGCTGCCTTTTTTCCCTCCTCCTCCAAATATGCCGGGGTCAGAGTTTAAGAAGCTCTAGTATGGTTGCAACATCACGCTATTAATAGAAACTGCGCTCTGAAGAATGAAGGCTGTGATTCCACATGTGAATATAGGGTGAAGTGCATGAACTCACAAGCCTCCAGGAATACCACCTCGTGGACAGCACACACGTTGTAACCCTCCCCCAGCTGCACGTCCTTAGGGCAGAGTTCCCTCAGGGTCTTCTGGAAAGAACCTTTTTTTTTTTTTCTTTACACTGCCCTGTGGACTGTCAGTACAGCGCTGTGGTATGTTAACAAGAGCATCTCCACTGGAGTAAGCTCTGGGGACGGTTCGGATTTTAGATGTTTAATGCTCACACATGGAAGCCCATGTAAAAAAAGCCCATGTAAATTGGGGAGGGCAGATTCCTTCCACCCATAGAGCTATTGCTTAGAACTGCTCCCTTTGGCTAAACATCTGATCACTTCCCTTATTCCTGCTTTTTGATGGTATCATAATAAACAGCTTTCCTTTTGCTCTTAAACTGTGGATGATTTTTATTTTTCAAAAAATCTTAGAAATTAGAGCTGGAAAGGACTGTTGCTTCATCTAATCTCGGCAGAGGTGTTCCCCGTAGAATGTTTTCTTTAGTTCTTAAGACAAATTCCAGCATTTCAGCAATCTGGTTAAAACCAGCCTCAACCCACTGCCCCACCAAGCCTTCCTGCGGCTTCCACCTGCCTGTCCACGTATGAATGTGCAGGAGCTCCCTGCAGCCAACCTGGTAACCTTGACTCTGAGTGGCAAAGAAGATCATAATGCTCTTCTGAAAGGACCAGCAGCCTTAAGCAAGAGGGCAGAGTCTACGTGACTAAAACATACCAACTTCCTCTTTCATAAGTCATCACATGATGAACTACAATTACAATTCCTGCCTTGTCTCTCCGAATTGCAGACGCATTGCCTCACCCTAGAAGCCCTGCTTCTGTGTGTGGAGGAGGTGGCTCTTGCTGCTGCAGCAGCCGCTTTGGAAGGGATCCAACTCCAGTCTGTGCCGGGAGGGAGGGCGGAGGGTGGAAGACGAAAACAAAGCTATGTTTACTTAGCATAGATCGATAAAGCTGCTTCGAAGCTACATGAAAGGCCAGGCATCATGAAAGACTTTTGATACAATATAAGGAATTGCTGTCCCGGATCCAGGGCCAGCCTTAACCCCCTTGATCCCGGAGCCTTTTATGGCAAGGGAGACCAGAACTAAAATAGCCTCCCCATTCTCCAGCAGGCATTTCATTAGGGAAGTTACAACAACTCGGTTTCGACATTAAACTCCTAGTGTAAAATAAAAAGGAAATGCCCTTCATTTGGAGAAGAAAAGCTCCATTCTACAAGAATCCTTACTTAGTCCCTCTCAAGGCAGAATTTGTATCTCGGTGTTTCTATTTTGGGATAGAACAGCAAGCTTTCCCTTGAGGGTATTACAGTACCAGCTTGCAGGTAAATGAGTATAATGACACCAGGGCTCTAACAGAGGGTGGGTTTTTTGTTTTCTAATCTTCCAGTCACTGCCTGGGGGCGGGGGGGCAGGTCTTGGGTGTGTCCAGATGGCTAGTTCGTCTGCGGCACAAAGCCTGGACCTCGTCCACTTCGGGCAGTGGCTCGGAGAGAGAAGTCACGTGCTATAATGAGTGGCACAGGGTCTCTCTGGAGAGCGACTGGAGGGACAGGTCCTGAAAGAGGCTCCAGACGGCAGGTACCGGGAGTGACCAAACCCACTGGCACCAGTTGCTCCAGGGAAGGAACTGGGCATGTCCAGTGCCCCCTGCTAGAGGAGGGTGAGGCAGGACTGCCATTGCAAGCAAGACCCGGGACCAGATGGGGAGACCTCCACGGCAAGCACACCTTCTCTGGAAATCCCCAGAAGACATGCAGGGTTGGCCTGTAAAAACATCTGGGCCTGGCACTACGTTTTCTGCGCCACTTTCGAACAGGTTTCTTCATGCTGCTGAGGCAGCTCCCTCCACTATTTCGCTAAGGGTGTTTTTCCTCTTCCTTGTGGTTAGTCCTTTGAAGCAACCTGGCATTTTCAACAGCAACAACTACAGAGAAACGTCAGCAGGATTTTTTTCTCTCTCCACCTACCAACCCAGTGGTAGGCAAGATAATGTAATGAGTACCCTGCTCTTCCCACACGGGGCCAGCCCGTTCCCGTCTCGGCGGGCGCTGCGGGCCTGTTTTCCAACAAAAGCAGCTCCTAAGGGCCGCCCGTGCAGAGCCGAGGTGTCTGGGTCACCACCGAGAGTGACTAAGCCGCGTCTGTTAGTAAGACTAAGACCGGCCAGAAGCGATTCACCATGGCACACAGCAGCTCCTCCTCCCGATAAAAGTGGGACACTCGAGCGCTCACTTCAGTCCCGGCACGGCCCGCGGCCGCCAGCACCCGCACAGCGCGGCGGGCCCAGCGGGCTCTGCGGCCGCGCCCCGCCTTCGCGCCAGGCGGGTCCGCGCCCACCGGGGGCTCCCCGGGCCCGGGCCACGCCGTCGGTCCCGCCCCACGACGGCGCCGGGGACTTCCGCCGATGGCCCGGGCCGCGCGACTCCACCAGCCTGCCAGCCGGCCACCCCACGGCCCCGCGCGGACCCGGGCGCCCTCGCCCCCTCCGGCCCAAGTTTGGTCCCGAGGGCGGGGCCCGGAGGCCTCCTGTCGCCGGAGGGGGCGGAGCCTGCGCGGTGACGCGACCGCGCCGGCCGTAGATCCCGGATCCCTGGAATGTGCATTCGTTCAATGAGGCCGCCAGTGCCAGGGGCGCCGAGTCACGTCCGCGCGGAGCGTGCGCACTCGGCGGCGGCGGCGGCGGCGGCGGCGCACGCGGGCCCGCGGCTCTGCTCCCACGTCACGCGCCCGCCGCACAGTCCGACAGGAGGCGGTGGGGTCTGCTGGCGCGGCGAGTACCACCCCCCCGCCGCCCCCGGCTCGGCAGGGCGGGCCGCTGCGGAGGAGGAGGGGAGGGCGGGGCTGAGGCTAGCGAGGGTCCCCAGGCCTCGGCCGAGCGGCGTGCGGACGCGGCCCCGGGCTCGGGCGCAGACTCTGCCGTTCGTGAAACTTAGGGCACCGCGGGGCGCGCGTGCGTCCCGACGGGTGCGAGTGTGCAAGCGCCCAGTGTGAGTCCACACGTAACTCCTCAGAACCAGAACTGAGCCACGCCACACTGACAGTCCCCGCTCTCGAGACTGACAGCACCAGTCACCGAGGGGTTTTGAAAACACGAGCACTAGCGCGATTTGGCCCAAACGTCCTGGAGGGGAGGAATGGGGACCGAGTAGTGGAGGCAGCCGAGCGTTGGGACGGCCGCGCCGCCTTCCCCTCGGGGACACCGGCCGCGGCGCTCTCGGGCGGCGCTGACCCGCGGGCGGGCGCCTCGGAGCCGGCTATCCCGGCAGCGCTCGTTCTCTCCCCGCGCGGGGGGAGGGGGAGGGCGCGGGCGCGGGGGAGGGCGGGCGCGCGCGCGAGGGGAGGGGGCCCGCGCAGGCGCCGTGCGAGGCTGTCGAAGAATCAAGTCTGTAGAAGTGGAGCGGCCGCGGCGGCAGCAGCAGCAGCGACGGCGGCGGCGGAGCAGAGGCGGGCTGGGCGCTGACGCGGGCGCTGGAGAGTGGCGACGCCGGGAGCTGTGAGAGAACAGCGGAGCGACCCGTGGCTCGCGCCGCGCCCGTGCTCCACGCCGTCCGGCAGCTGCCGCCGCCTCGGCGCGGCATGCCCCGCCGCTCGGGCTGAGCCTGCCCCGGCGGCCGCCCCCCGCCCCCCGCCCCCCCGGCCTCCCCGCCCCCCGCCCCGCACTCCGCGCCGGCAGCCGCCGCGACCTGCTGCGCTCCCCCGCGCCCGCGCGGCCCGTCTTCGCCCCGGTCTGGAGGCC
>NW_019154160.1:1247256-1249970 GCF_002288905.1 Enhydra lutris kenyoni
GCAGCCCCTCGCCCCGCGCCCGCCGCCCCTCGTGCCCCGGGGGCGCTGCGCGGGCGCCGAGCCTTCGCGGGCTTTGCCGCCGCCGCCGCCGCCGCTGCGGCCGCCGCCGCCGCTGGTGGGGGAGACGCGGGGTTGGGGGGGGAGGAGGGCGCGCGTGGTGCCGGCGGGGAGCGGCGGCGCCCCCTCCTCCTCCGCCTCCTCCTCCTCCTCCACCTCCAGCGCCGCGGGCTCCTCGGACATGGCCGCGGCGGTGGCGGTGGCGGCCGCGTCCCGGCGGCAGTCGTGCTACCTGTGTGACCTGCCCCGCATGCCCTGGGCCATGATCTGGGACTTCACCGAGCCAGTGTGCCGCGGCTGCGTCAACTACGAGGGCGCCGATCGCGTCGAGTTCGTCATCGAGACGGCGCGGCAGCTCAAGCGGGCGCACGGCTGCTTCCCGGAGGGCCGCTCCCCACCCGGCGCCGCGACCCCCGCCACCGCCAAGCCGCCGCCGCTCTCGGCCAAGGACATCCTCCTGCAGCAGCAGCAGCTGGGCCACGGCGGCCCCGAGGCCGCCCCGCGCGCCCCGCAGGCCCTGGAGCGCTACCCCCTGGCGGCCGCCGCCGAGCGGCCCCCGCGCCTCGGCTCCGACTTTGGCGGCAGCCGCCCGGCCGCGGGCCTGGCCCAGCCGCCGACGCCGCAGCCGCCGCCCGTGAACGGCATCCTGGTGCCCAACGGCTTCTCCAAGCTGGAGGAGCCCCCGGAGCTGAACCGCCAGAGCCCGAACCCGCGGCGCGGGCACGCCGTGCCGCCCACCTTGGTGCCGCTCATGAACGGCTCGGCCACGCCGCTCCCCGCCGCACTCGGCCTCAGCGGCCGCGCCGCCGCCTCGCTGGCCGCGGTGTCCGGGGCCGCGGCCGCCGGCCTGGGCTCGGCGCAGCCCGCCGAACTGAGCTCGCACAAGCGTCCGGCGTCCGTGTCCAGCAGCGCGGCCGTGGAGCACGAGCAGCGCGAGGCGGCGGCCAAGGAGAAGCAGCAGCCGCCGCCGCCCTCGCATCGCGGCGCGGCCGACAGCCTGGCCACCGCGGCCGGCGCCGCCGAGCTGGGCGCCGAGGGCGCGAGCAAAGGCCGCGGGCCCGGAGAGCAGGACTGGGTCAACCGGCCCAAGACCGTGCGAGACACGCTGCTGGCGCTGCACCAGCACGGCCACTCGGGGCCCTTCGAGAGCAAGTTTAAGAAGGAGCCGGCCCTGACTGCAGGCAGGTTGTTGGGTTTCGAGGCCAACGGGGCCAACGGGTCTAAAGCAGGTAGGGGCGGCTGTGGAGCGAGGGGACCTAGGGGAGAAAGGGGGGCGCAGAGCAGAGGAGGGGGGTGTTCTTTCCATTCACCGTTCTATCCCAGCCCAGAAACAACAAACACCTAACTTCCTGATCTGCCTGAGGCGGAACCAGTGCTTAGTGGCAACGTGTTCCTGTGCTGAAGCAGCACAACAGAGATGAGTCAGACTGGGCTGATAGGCACTGACACAGGGTTTTCCTTTCCCAGCACATTCTTGGATGGGAGCGTGAGGGCACCAGCCACCTTTTAACCTGTTGGGGGATGTTGGCGATCGTGTGCACAGTTCAGCCTGGGTACATGCATGCTTGTGTAGAAACAGGCCGTTGCATAGGTGCTGTGTTCTGTGGCCTTTTAAAATCCTGCCCCAGAGCCCCTTGAGTCTTAAGTGTTGTGAGTTGCACGTGCACTGGAAATTCATGTGAGATTTTCTGTACAGGGTTTGAGAGAACAGAAATTCTTTAGCGAGTCTTGTGTTAGTAAAAGAACCGTCCTTTTCGGTGCACATCCGTTTATTTTGTTTTTGTTTTTTTCCCTTTTCTTTTCTCCCCCTGCCAGTTGCAAGAACAGCAAGAAAAAGAAAGCCTTCTCCAGAACCAGAAGGTGAAGTTGGGCCCCCTAAGATCAATGGAGAGGCACAGCCATGGCTGTCCACACCCACAGAAGGGCTCAAGATCCCCATTACTCCTACATCCTCTTTTGTGTCTCCACCACCACCCACTGCCTCACCTCATTCCAACCGGACCACACCGCCTGAAGCGGCTCAGAACGGCCAGTCGCCCATGGCAGCCCTGATCTTAGTAGCAGACAATGCAGGGGGCAGTCATGCCTCGAAAGATGCCAACCAGGTTCACTCCACTACTAGGAGGAATAGCAGCAGTCCACCCTCTCCGTCCTCTATGAACCAAAGAAGGCTAGGCCCCAGAGAGGTGGGGGGCCAGGGGGCCGGCAGCACGGGAGGACTGGAGCCAGTGCATCCTGCCAGCCTCCCAGACTCTTCTCTGGCAGCCAGCGCCCCTCTGTGCTGCACCCTCTGCCACGAGCGGCTGGAGGACACCCACTTTGTGCAGTGCCCGTCTGTCCCTTCGCACAAGTTCTGCTTCCCTTGCTCCAGACAAAGCATCAAACAGCAGGGAGCTAGTGGAGAGGTCTATTGTCCCAGTGGGGAAAAATGCCCTCTTGTGGGCTCCAATGTCCCCTGGGCCTTTATGCAAGGGGAAATTGCAACCATCCTTGCTGGAGATGTGAAAGTGAAAAAAGAGAGAGACTCGTGACTTTCCGGTTTCAGAAAAACCCAATGATTACCCTTAACTAAAACTGCTTGAATTGTGTATATATCTCCATATATATATATATATATACACATATATATATATATATATACTCACACACACACACAC
>NW_019154160.1:1250070-1444811 GCF_002288905.1 Enhydra lutris kenyoni
ATGTAGACTTCATAAACATGGCTGTATAATTTTGATTTTTTTGAATACATTGTGTTTCTATATTTTTTTTGACGACAAAAGGTATGTACTTATAAAGGCATTTTCTTTTTTTGTTAATGTTATTAGCATATCTTTGTGCTTTATTATCCTGGTGACAGTTACCGTTCAATGTAGGCTGTGACTTGCGCTGCTTTTTTAGAGCACTTGGCAAATCCGAAATGCTTCTAGCTGTATTTGTATGCACTTATTTTAAAAAGAAAAAAAAAAGCCAAATACATTTTCTGACATTGTAAGATTGCCTTACTGTCTGTTATTCCTTACTGCTGGCCCCTCTCTCAGGCCCGAGGCCAGTTGGTGGAGAAGGAAATGGAATGAGCGAAGGGGGCACTGTTGTGAAGTGGGCAGCATGCCACTGAGAAATGTCACCAAGTTTACCCCAAAACATTGTCCTCTCAGAGTAGCAGGAAAACAGATTTTGAGTCTTTCTCTGTTTTGTTCTTAAAGTTCAGTTGTTGGGATAGTGATGACTGCCTGAGAGTTGCTGCTGAGAGATTTTTTTGGACTGTGTGGTTTTGGGGAGGGGGGGATTTTTCTTTTTTTTTGGAAGGCAAAGTTGACCACTGTTCACTGCCCACGTGATCAGTTGTAAGATTACAACGCTGCATGCTCGTTGGTTACATAATACACAATTCAGTGACTGAAGGGCGGTGATGATGGATGGTGGTGTGTGCAAGATGGCACTGCCGTCTTTGAGCAGAGCCCGGCTCCGCAGCGTCACCTTGTCTTTTTAAATACCCCAGAGCCCTGTTTGGTGGTGGTGGTGGTGTTTCCTTTGAAAAGAGTCACGAGAGAAGTTACAGTTCAGGTGAACTTGGAGATTGTGGGATTGGTTTCGTTTCTGTTTTGTGTTTCGTTTCGTTTTGTTTTTTTATCATTTACCTGTAGTGCTATTGCTGTTGGTACTATCACCTACCCCTCGTTTCTAGTGAGCGCTAAACGCGGTATGGTACGATGACAGCAGCTCGCGGTGCCGCCGGGACTGCCCGTGGGTATATCAGTGACAGCCCAGATGCGGGTGGAGGAGACCTGTAATTTCCTTCTTACGTGTGTTTGAAATACCGAGTGAATAATACTGTTCCTCTGGAAAAAAAAAAAATGATAAACTAGTGAAAATTAAAGAAAGGGTTTTAATAATAGGCAGGCCCCACCTCTCAAACTATTCTTAGAAACCTTTTGTAAACTAATTTCTTTTGATTACTATTTTGCATCAGTAAAATGATTTTTTTAAACCAATAAATCATCTGTTATTAGAAATAGTCGTCTCACAGTGATACTGGTTTTTCTTTTGTGCTGTTACGATTTAACATTGACAGGAACACTATTTTAAATCCTTTTATGTTCAGGTGTTTGTAACTTGGCCCTATAATTAGGCTGAATCATGGCTTCAAGGTCTACTACAACTTACGTGTATCGTTTATGACCCAGCTTCTATTTTAATTTGAAGATAGAGATTGTTACCCTCTTTGGAGTCTTTTTTAGTTACGTTTTTGTCTTTTTTAAATTGCTCAAATACTTTTTAATGGTCCGTTTATTAACACTTGAAAATCAGATACTGCACCAAATACAGTATTTTTGTTGTAGTGTTTTTAATGAGGGCACCTATTATTAATGCTGTGCAAATTCATGTTACCGGTCATTGTTATATTACAAACAGACTTGCATGATTAACCAGTTTGTTGTTACACTTTTTTTTTTTTAATTGGCGCATCTATGACTCAGATCAGACTGGTTTCTCTTATGTAAATGCACACATGCAGAAACAGTCAATTTTACATGCCCATAAAGACATGTGTAAAGAATTCAACTATTATGGTTTGTTGTATAAATGTGTATCTAAGCACTTTATTATAAACTGGAATTTGACCTCATAGATTTTACAAGTTGATCAGTCATTTGACCTAATTCGTGGTAGCTATCTGTATGCTTTGCAGTCTCAATACAGATAAGCTTTCTAAAAAAGATTAGTAAAGAACCATCCTGCTGTTTTGAATAAGTCTATCCAGCTGTGGAAAAGACAACCTATGGTTTCTCTGTGCTGGTGTTTAGGGAGCGGGGGAGAACAGGAATAGCTTTAAAGGGCTGTGTGTTGAGGTTACTCCCATTAAAAACTAAGGTCTGCATGAGGCTGCCTGGCCCTTGGGTGGCCTTCGTGGAAGGCTTGCAGCTGTAAAATGTTGATCCGGGTTATTTTTCTGGCATTCTCTTAAGTTAAAAAGTTAACGCTGGGGCATGGGTTTGATCTTTTGTTGTACCTGATGGCAGTGCAGACATCCTCCACAGCTGGATAAAAATGTCAGAGAGCTACTTACTGTACATGGGCAGTATCCGATTTCAGATCCTAAATATTTCAGCTGTGCTTTTAATACTCAAAATATTAGGGGATGGGGTGTTGAAGCTTTCCCTTTTTTGCTTTAACATTTATAGAATTTAACAGATGTACGGTCTTTCATGTGGCCTCACATTAAAAGTTATGAGAACGTACACATGGTTTACAACTTTTACTATATACCTTTCCTTGGCCACCAAGTATTTTTAAAGTGTGCCACCGTTTAACCTTTACTTTTTTTTTAAGTTGAAGGTGATACTTTTTCTATATATGATGAAACTCATGTCAGCTGAAGTGAGTGTAATCTCAGATACCAACATTACTATATTTTAAAATCACGCTATGGAAAAATCACCTGCATTCTGTCATGTGTCAGATTTACAGTACCTTTTTTTTTCTTTAACTTTTAGCATTAAATAAAAATAAAATTGGGAGCACTGAACATTTTCTGAGGCCTTTTTTAATTTTTTAAAGTAAGCTCAGAATGGCTATTGTTTTAATCACTAATGGCGATGTGACCAAAGGATGTGTGGGTTTGGGGTTGGGGTTTGACTGGAACTGCAGGAGAAGAACAGGAGATAAAAGACCCAGAACAACAAGGCAACCGATGGTAGGGGGGTGGAAAAGTGCTAGGGAACGGGGAAAGGGCAACTGGATAAGGGAAACAGATAAAGAGAAGAGCTGAACAAAGTACAGCCCCAAAGCACTTGTTTATTTTTCAACTTGCTGTACCGCCAGCCACTCTGCAATCGTAGACTGGAAGGAAAAGATCCTGACAACACTAAAAAGGCTGTCGAGACATGGAGTTCCTCTCTGGAAAGCTCTGGAACGAAACGGCCATGATGGGCTGTGGGAAATGCACTGAAGACAAAAGGGGGGGAAAACAGCCTACCTTTTGGAAAGCTGTGTAATAAAGACAGAGCGAAAGCCAGGTGTGAGGTTTATTGACGTCCTGAAATCTGAATTTATAAATAAGAGATAAGAGGTGGGAAGCACCAAGACCCATTTGCAAGACATCGGAAGACAGTTCCTAGATGTTTGCAGCCTTTTCATTTTATTGATCAGTGGCTTGGCAGACTCCTAGGAAAGGAAGTTGCGAACCTGACAAAAGAGTTTGAGGATAGGGTGCACACAAAACTGACTATGTGTTTTAAATTAGACAGCAACTGTTAATGTGTAGCCAAATATATTTTCAATAGGGGTGGTCTGGGAACTTGGGGGACCCATCACTATGTGTGTGTCAATAATTTTTTTTATTAGCCTGCTTAAGGCAGTTTTCAGGAAACTATTCTTAATAAGTTAATTATAGCTTATAATACACAACAAGATGTTTCATTTAGTAATCAGGTTAAAAGAAATGTTGAACTATTTTTTTTAAATTAAAAATGCTAAATTTTATTTTTAGTAAAATTTAAAAGACTGCAGCTTGCAGAAGTCATTTTTAAAATTTCAAAAGCTCCTCCCAAAGTAAACTTTAATGATTGCATTCAGTTTCCAGTTAAAAAACCAAACAAACCAGACTCTTGATGTGGCAGATGTCTTTGTTTATTCCCCAAAGGAGGGAAAAAGTTAAAGGGAAAATACAGAACTCCTTTTAATTCCTAGACTTAAGTCCCTCGTTACACAAAGTTTTGCATATGATTTATAGATGGTTTTATTTGGTTAGTGAAGAGTAAAATGTTTCTCTTCCTGATTCCAAAGTGTGTACGTGGAATCATTCAGAAAAATGTTCAGTCGTGTGTAGGCCACTAGAAGTCCTGAGTCACCCTCATTTGCTTGCCTTCTCTTCGTAGGGAACAGTGTGAGAAGACACGCCTTTCCTCTGTCACAGACCAAGGTCAGAGGCACCAATGAATGGAATACATATTTACCTACTTCATCATCTGGGGTTCTAGAAATGAGAGGCGTGGGGGATGCTGTTTAACTCCTTCAGTGCCAACCGTTAGGCCTCTGACAGCAACAGTATTGATTACAATCAAATAGAAATTATGGCATAACTTCCCAGATTATTAATAATCTAGAGGCTTTGTTGCTGTTCTCGTTGACTACCTGCATTTTCCTTCAGTTATGAGTCCTGATAGTAATTTAAAAGGCACACAAATACACAAGAAGTCAATTTGTAAATTCAGAGGTCAGAAGGTAAAAAGTGACTGGATTTATGGATTATCTGTGGATTTATTTCTCTGTTAATCCCCAGATAAGACCATAATTAGGGATATCCATACTATCCCTATTTACCATTAACTAATTCGTACCTAATTTAACAGTGAACTTTGTTTTAACCCATTAGTCTGTTGTTACCTGCTCCTTCAGTATGTCGATACAATTTCACATGGTTGATTTTAAAAAGCTTTCCTTTTTTAATTTGAGATATCATTTATTAAAAAAAATTTTTTTTTAATCTTAGAATCAAAATCTACATTGGCACTGATCTTTATCACAGAATATTGTGTGCTTCTGTATGGCACTAAGTGGCATAAACCAACCCATACAAGCTACAGAAAAGATATTCTGGGGCAAAAACATATGCCGTGGGCAAAATCATTTCTAGAATCATGTAGACATGGGATCCTAAAGCTATTCTTTTATTTTGAGTCTAAGGAACAATTGAGTAAAGTCTCCCTAATAGAACAACCCTATCAGAATGGTATAAACAGTTTCTTCTATTATGCAGACTTAAATACTGCTTTGAAAAAAAAACGTAGCCCTTTAAAACTCAAAAGTCTTCGTAGAATGAGTCTAGAGTGCATGTCAAATTCATCACAAAGTCAGCCATGAAAATCCTCTAGGAGGTGATTTTCTTTTGGGTCAGACAAGGTCTGGATAAGAGACTACAGAATTCCTGGTTTAAACTGGAAGCTTCCATGCACTGGTTGATCTCGTCTTTTGAATGGACTTTAAAAGTTGGATTGCATAACTGAACAGCCTCCTCCGGCAATTCAGCAGAAGCCCTTGATGCTGAAATAAGACATCCTATACAGAGTAATAATGCTCCATTTGAATATTTCTAAATATGCTTTGCATTTGGAGGAAAATAAACTGTATTATATAATCTGTGGATCCCACACCTAACCACTTAGCAGTGACTATTTCATTCTCCCTATCACTATCACCAGTTAACATCTGGATGCCCATGAGGGGACAGGCATCATGCTCAACCATAGAGTCACGTTTTGCTGCGTAGGTACTTAGCAACTTTAGCAGATAAATATTTGGGTCATTGCCTATTTCTCTGCCTTTTGGAAAATCTCTTGCCCCTGACAGTTGGAATCCAATAATTTGAGCTCTGTAGGTGGCTATTTATATTGCCAGGGAAAATAAGTCCAGAAGCACTTCATCAGAACTCAGGACCTAAATTTATTTTAATGTATAGTAAGAGTTCATTAAAAGTAAGTTTAATGTATAGTAAAAGCTTCTTAAAAGAGCTTCAGATTACTGAGCCTTCGCCTTCGTTTACTGTTTGATTTTAAAAATATCAACCACACCAGTAAGAGTTCTTCTGCGGAAAAGTGAAACATAGGAGTAGGGATGGCCTGGGTCTGAATAAACCAGCATTTTGTTTGTTGCACAGAGACTTGGCTGGGGGCCTCCCGTGTTCTCCAAAGCCTGAGAAGACTATGCCTGCGCTGCCAAACAGAAACAGGCTAAAAGCCTCCTTACCTCCATTTTTATTTCTGCCTCCAAACAGCCATTCCATTAACTTTTTTTCGGTGATAAAAGATAAAGATTTATTGTGCCCCATACACAACTGAAATCAGAATTTCACAGGAGGGTCACAGTCATTAGAGAAGTTTTAGAATACTGGTCTCTGAATAAGCACCATATGGGTTGTCGCCGTGATTGCTTGACACCTAGGAAGCAGGCACATGATTCTAGGCTTTGAACAGCTGGGAGCCTAGGCCCCAGCTCTCTGGGAGCTTGAAGACCCTTCCACGGATCGGGAGGGACATCAGCTCGCGTGATGAAGGGCCCGGATGGAGGAAATTTCACGCGTCGGTTTCCTTGCAGGAGTCTGGGAAGTCCGGCGAGGGCTTAATTCTCACGTGGAGGACTGGGTCTCTCTAGAACTTCCGCCTGGAACCTCGGGAGGACTGTGACATGGGGACTCAGTCCGAGGTCCAAAGTGCTTGCACACAAGAAACTCATTAGGCACAGCAGGCCACGGTCACGCATGAAAGGGGCCGCCAGACCTCAATATCTTCCTACAGATCAAGAGGCCATTGGAAAACACGGGGGCCAGGTCAACATCGTCAAATGGCAGCTTTTCCTTTTTTTTTTTTTTTTTTTTCACTTTTTATCACGGCTCACAGCGGCGTTTCTGAAAAGGAAGAAAACAGCCGCCCGTGCTGCCAAGCCCTGTTTACTGGAGGGGAAGGAAAGGGGAGGAGGCTCCCCGCTCTCCAGCGGCCTGCGTCGGGCCCGCGCCTCGAGGAGACCCACTGCGGTTTGCAGCGCGGCGCCCTGACTCACGCCGCGCCCGTGTTTAATTATCCCAGAACTGGTGCCGGGGCCGCCGTCTCAGCGCCTTCTCCCCGCGCCCCGCTCTGCGCACGTGGGGCCGCGCGGCGGGACCCCACGGGGGCGGCGGCGGCACCCGGGCCAGACCAGCCAGCGCGCCAGCTGCGCGGCTATAATTAGCGAGCAGCCGCGGCCGCGCGCCCCGCCCGCGTGCCCGCGTGCCCGCGAGGACCGTGCGCGCGCGCCCCCGCCCGCGTGCGTCCCTGGCCGCGCGCTCTGGACTGGTTACCGCGTAGTGAACCAAATAAAGTAAAGGTCTGGCTCCTGCGGGGCGCGGCGAGCACGCGGCGTGCCAGCCACTCAGGGGCGTGGCGAGCCCTCGGCTGCCCAGAGAAGATCCCCCGCGCGTCAGCAGGAGCTTTGGCTGCGGCTGCGAGGGTCCCTGACGCGCTGCCGGCTGTCCTGGGTGGATTTTCTAAGTTGAGGAGGGCACATGACAAGAGCTGCCCCAAATGTCACTCCCTTTTTGGAAATCATGATGCTGCCTTTTTCCCCCCCCCAAGACTGTGGCTATAATAAGGCAAATGTTCCGTACTGGTGGAGTAAACACTTGCATTTAAGGGGCATCTGTCTTCAGCGAAAGCACACCGATGCACGGTGCGTGTCCATAAAAACGTGTTTATTAAGCAGACCTCGGGACATGCCCGTATGCGTGCTGCAGAGTCAAAGTACTGTTCACAGCTGACTGCCTAAAAGGGAGTTGGCTTTTTACAGAGAAACCCTTCTTTCAATTAGAACAACACCAAAGAAATTTTTCTCTCATCATCGTTGTTAATTATTAAATCTAATACTCTGCAGGAGCATCTCGAAAAATATATACAAGCATGGCCCCCATCGTTTTAAAAAATGACACCAAAATGCCATTTGTTACCAGCCTTGTGGCGGGGGGGGGGGGGCAAGGAACCTCACTGTGGACTAAGCGCTGTATGATAATTTTAGTCATTGTTTAAAAGTGATTGCAGTAGATGGATGGGAAGCTAAAAAAAAAAGAAGAAGGAGAAGGAGAAGCAGAAGAAGAAGAAAGAAGAAGAAATAAATAAAGCTGTGCTCCAGGCTTGAGAATACCTAGACACAAGTCCAGCAAAACACTTCCTTCACCGATGTATATTTCTTTCCAGACATCAGGCACAAAAACATTTGAGAAGCTTGTGATGAATTCCGACAAAATAGCCCACTCCTCATATATTTTATCGAGGAACTCGGGAGGCTTCTCAGGTTGCCGCTCGGTTCCTAGGAAGCTATTTTTGCTCTTTTCCTGTGACTGTTGCTCCTGACACGGGGACACTCGAGTCTCCTGCTCGGCTCCTTCACGAAGATCTTTGAGAGGGAATTATGCTGAGAGAGGCTTTATGAGAACAGGCCTCAGGACTGTCCAATTCTGTACCAGATACACAACACCGGAGTAGAGGTCAGAAAATCTTCAGATGTTCTTGGGCTTTGTGTGGCCGTTTCAGGTAATTCAATGAAGTTTGGTGCTTCTATTTGCAATTATTATTATTATTTTTTAATTGCCATGTACTTAACATTGTAGGGGCAAAGGGGTCAGACTGGGCTATCTCCATGATGGCTGTTTGGTTTTTCATCTGTGAGCCAGACCTGAGAAAGCACTGGATGTATGTGATACCCATTAGGACTTGGGCGCGGTGAATGTGTACCACTGAAAATACAAATTCTTGGTTATTGTATCAAAGGGGGAACTAGCAAACAGTCATGAAACACTGGAGAGAAGGGGCTCCCCCTGCTGTCATCATAGAAGACGCATCGTCTTTCTGGCTAGAGTCTGGTGCCTAGGACACCCACCCAGTGTAAAGTGTAGCAGCAAATGATTCCTGAAGGTGTCATTCCCTTGGGGGATGTACCGTTCTATTGGAAATAAAATAAAAACACAGAGCACAGATGAAGGAAATGAACACTTTTCTTAAGTTTCTAGGCGCTGACTCATTTACTGAAGGGCCAGTTTCCAAAAACCACCATAAACCACCAAAATGGCTAACCCAAGTCCATGGATGGCTCTAAAGGCAGGGGTGGTATTGGCCACATGGTGGCAGGTCGGAGGTGGGAGGGGGGTTGATTGAGGATACATTTAAGCCTATCATGGTTTTTAAAACAATCAATCCATTTCGGATGAAAAAGAAAAACAATCCTTCCCTGAATTTTGACCTTGCTAAAAATGTCGGATGTGTAAAAAGCGTTTCATTTTCTTGTAAATCACACTTCTCTGCACATGGGTCTTTATCTCCATAGGTGGACCTCTGGAGCTCATGACACCACATATTTGTGGTCCTGGAAGGAACTCACTCAAGTCTCGACGACACACGTTGCCTGAGCGGATTGTCAGCCACGACCAGACTGAGCCAGGGGTCCTTCGTTTGTGTGTTTGCTGACAGGCTGGGGGCTTCGATGGACTGAGTCCGGTCGGAGCTCTGGAGCTCCAACCCTGGCTCCGTCTCTTCCTAACCTTAGCGTTTAACCCTCTGACCTCAATTTAATTATCTGTGAAATGGGTTAAGGATATTATTTACCTCATAGAGTTGTTGTGGGAATCGAACGACAGGGGTCTAGAACGCGCATACCTTGGGAGCCAGCACGTATGAGGGGCTTGGTGAATTTGGGCACATCACCCCGCCATGCTGGGCTTTGTGTTGGAGTTCGAGAGTTATTTTGAAACGGTGTGTTCAAGTTGGCTTCCAGAAACCCCTTTCTTCCTTCCCCCAGCTCACTGACTCAGGTCGCTGGATGGAGTGCCCTGGGCTCAGTCCTCAGATGGTTTTTCTCTCTGTCTACTTACTCTCGGTAATCTTGTCCAGAATCAAAATAATTTGTTTCAAAATAATATTTATGTGCCGACTCCAAATACCTCTGCCCTTGCTCTCCTGTCCCGAGTCCTGCACATCCAGCCCCCCTCCCCCAATCCCCTTCTCTCAGGCCTTTTTCTCGTACTCAGTGGCTGTCCTTCCAGTTGCTTGGGTCACAGATCTCGCAAGGCTGTTTACTTCAGTTTTTCTCACACACCTTCCATCCAATCTCAGCAAATCCTCTTGGCTCTACCTTCAAAAAATGTAATCCTGGATCTGATCACCTCTTGCCACCCGGTTGAAGCTGTCATCATCTCTTGTCTGAAGCGACGCAGAAGTTTCTGAACTGTTCTCCCAGCTCCTGCCCTTCTTCTCGGCAGTCTGTTTTCAATTTGGCAGCCGGAAAAAAAAACAACCTTAAAAATATTGGCCTGATCTCGTCTTTCCTTCGCTCAAACCCCTGCAATACTTTTCTATCTCATTTAGAGTCAAATGTATGGTCTTCCACGAGCCCGTGCTACCTCTCAGGCCTGGCTCGGATCCTTGCTTCCTCCACTTTAACCACACCGTCTTCACTGCTTCTGGCCTCAGGGCCTTTGTGTTTGCTCTTCTCGGTTTGGAATGTCTTCAAAATGTAGGCATAGCTCGGTTGCTCACTCCCTTCGGGTCTCCGCTCAATGTTCCTGCTGCTGCTGTAACAAATCACCGCAAATGTAGTGCCTTCAAACACACAATTACTATCTTAGAGTTCTGGATGTTGGAAGACTACATTGAAGATGCTGACAGGGTTGGTTCTTTCTGGAGACTTTGGGAGACGACCTGTCTCCTTGCCCTTTCCAGCTCCTAGAGGCCGCCCGCATTCCCCAGCTCATGACCCCTTCGGGCCACCACTCTGCCCTTTTGCTTCTGTCCTCACGTTGCCTCCTACCTCCTCTTATAAAGACCCTTAGAATTACATGGGGCTCAGCTGAGTAGTTCAGGATACTCTAGTCATCCCAAAATGCTTAACTTAATCAAAGTAAATTCTCTTAACCCAGTAACATCCCATATATGCAGGTTCAGGATGTTAGGACACATATATCTTTTGGGGGGGGTCATTATTCAGCTTAGCACATCCCACCCTATCCCCCCCCATTCCCTCTTCACTTCTTCCCCTTGGCACTGTTCCCCATCAGACACTGAATACATCTGTTGCTTTATAACTTTTTGTCCCCCCATCGCACCCCAACCTCCGGATGCCTTAGAGTGTAAACCCCACAAGGGAGGGCAAAGCATTCCCTGTGGCATCATAGTGCGTGGTGTGTGAATGTTCTCAGTAAATATTTGTTAAAGCCATAAATTTAGTCTCTTATGAGGGACGTGTGGTGCAAAATAGTAAACAATAAGAGAAGAGTCATAAAAATGTATTGGGAAGATTCAGCGGAAACACGGTCATTCGGCTGGAGAGGACCAGGAGGACTGCATGGAGGAGGAAATTGAGCAAGGCCAGCCACAAGGCAGGGCTTGCCAGAAGGGACCGGGAGAAGGAAGAGGGCTCAGCTCAGTGGGATGGATCGTGGGATGGTTAAGCAAGCACAGGGATCGTACAGAAACTGTTCAGCCAGGCAAGAGGGTCCACGCAGGCAGACTCAGGGTAGCAAAACTGGGAAGAAAAGTTCAGGGGCATATGCCCACAAAACACACCAGAGTCCAAGTTAGAAGGGTGATGTACCCCCGACCTCCATCATCTTCTCTTCTCTCCCCCAACACCTAAGATCTCACTACTTAGGGCTTCCCCACGGGCCCTCTGTGGACAGGATCTCTCTGATAGGCCTTCTTGAAATGCCATTAAATCGCACTCCTCCACCTCCAGAGTTCTCAGTCCAAAACCCCACTGCACAGAATCTTCCCCCACTGCCTGCAGTGGGAATGCATTTCCAGCCATTTGTCCCTTCCAGCTTCAGTCACCAGTTTCCATGGCTCTCCTCCGCCCAGCCCCAACGTGGGGATCTGTGGCCCATTCTTGGCCCTGGGGGAGAGGACAAAGGAAGGCGATCAGGTTCCAGGAACTGGAGAGAGACTAATGTGGAGAGGCCTGAGGGTGTCCAGTTCTGGTCTGTCTGTCTCTGGCAGCAAAGGCGAAGGCCAGTTGTATCTAAATTAACTGAATGTATGTGTCACAAAGCGCACCATGGGCAGGGAGGAAATGCAAATCCCTATGGCATTAGGTCTAGAGTCAAGAGTGTGACAAAGCACTGTAGGCTCCAGGATCGTGTAAAAAGACCGACTTGTACTGCTCACCCTGATATTTCTCCACCTCTAGAAGCTTTATCTTACATGAAGTTAGGGACCCACTTCCCCTTACAGATAACTCACAAAAATATCAAGACAGAGACCAGCTTCTGGACAGCTTTTCTCTGGTCGTCTGTAAAGTATTGACCCAATATGGTTCCCTCAAATCTCAAGCTCATCCTAAGGACACAGCTTTGCCTGGGAGTTGACTTTGGTGCCAATTACAAGACCTGGGGTCCCGTTTCTACTCAGCCTTGAGGAAATGTTATGCTTGGGTTTGCCATGGGCTCCAAAGTGGGGGACAGGAGGCCACAGGCACCAGGAAATACTGCAGACTTCCTCCCCACAAGGCTGGGAGAACCTAGGGATAGGCTACCGGGGAGGCCAGTCCCCATAGGAAGGCCACAAGAGACCAAGAAGTCTGAAAACAGACCCCCAAAGGGACTTCTTCCTTTGGGCACATCTTTCAAGAGCCTGGAGGTCCCCTTGCTACTATATAAGGTGTGGTAAAGGGAGTGTGTAAAACCAAGAGGGTCTTATTTCAATGAGCACTAATAATTGCATGTGGGATTGCTAATATGGGAGCTAGTGTCCCACTGTTTTGTTCTCCCTGGGCCACAATGAATGTATTTCTAGGTCACCATGGACATTTGGGAAGACATGGTCACTCTACAGGGGGTGGGGGGAATAAGGGCGCTGCACTGAAACCCCTCTGCCCTGTGCTCCTATGTCCCACCAAGAAGGCTCACATCTGCCTCCATCCCTAGGCCAGTCCAGGCATGATGAAGGACTTGGGAGTGCCTCTCTCATCCCAGGGTCACCTTGTGCCATTGAGCTCCCATGTGACTCCCTGAGTCTCCTTCCCTGCCCTGTCCTAGCACCGCTGCCCCTGGAGAAGGCTTCTAGATGGCTCCATGGCTCCTCAGTCATAGCTCGAAACTACTCCCTCACTTTCTTGGCCATGCTGCCCAAGTCCACAGCCTGGGCTCTCCCTTGGTCATAGCGTCACGTGCTTCTTGGTTGTCCTGGCCTCTAGGCCCCCTCTAGGGCTGGAAGTCTACCTTAAGCCCCAGTGCATGGTAAGGTCTCTGCTGCTTGCCTGGTTTCTTTCCCAACATCTCCTCGGGGATGGCTTTCTACCCCAGGTTCCCTGTCATCAGGCCGTGCTCACCTGTTGAGACTCCGGGCTCCATGGTGACAACCTCTTGTGACGTGGTGCTTGAGACTCTCAGAGATTAAGACTCCCTGCCATCATCGCCCAAAGCAGACTTTGCCACCAAATAAGTTGAACTAGAGCTTGTCCTATCTTAGTGGACATGTCTTATGCCATCATATTGATCAGGGTTCTTCAGAGAAACAGACACACATCGGCACATACATATGTATGTGTATCTCTCCTATTCTGTGATGTATATTTTATATAGATAGATATAGACAGAGAGATAGAGAGATTTTTAATAAGTTGACTCAAGCAGATTATGTGGCAGGCTGGAATTCCATGGAAGGGCTCACGCTGCAGTCTGGAGTCTGAAATCCGTAGGCTGGAAAATCAGGCAGGGTTTCCACATTGCAGTCCTGAGGAGAATTCCCTCTTCTTCAGGAAACCTCAGTCTTGGCTCTTGGGGCCTTCAACTGATTAGACGAGGCCCACCCACATGACCTAGGGCAATCTGCTTTACTCAAAGTCCACTGATTGAAGTGTTCGTTACATCTAAAACATACCTTTACAGCAACATTTAGACTGGTGTTTGTCCAAACAATGGGTAGGCATGGCCTACTCAATGGGACACATAAAATTAACTGACGAGGCCACCTTCTAAGTTCCCTCTCGTCCCCATCAGGCCTCCCCAGATCATGATGCTTCTATCAGTTATGATGCTTTCAAATGCAAAGTTGCAAGCGATCCTATTCAAATAGGCTCAGACTATAAAGGGGGCTCATTGGCTCTTGGAACTGAAAAACCTAGGGGCAGGCCAGCTCTGAGTTTGACCTACTGCAGGTTTGAGACCACATCTCCCTGGCTGTCTTGGCTCCGCCTTCCCTGTGTTGATGCTATCTTCAGGCAGGCTTCCCTTGAGATTGTGGCGTAGTTGACCCACTTCTTTATTCACATCCAAGAGGAAAGAGAGTGGAGCATCCCTTCCAGAACAGGGGAGGGGGAAAAGCATTGAGCTTCTCTCTGGTGGGCTCGGTCCTGACATCGTCACACGGCCAAGAGAATAGTCTGTTCTGATTGACTTAGGTCTACCTTGCTCTATCCAATCCCAGGGCAGGGGGCGGAATTTGCCCTGACTGCCTTCTAGAATCCCAGCAAAACAAGCGGCTGAGGGGTGGGAGGCCGGGAGCTAACTTCTGTGCTCCGCCTCAGCGGCCAAAGCCGAGCTGCGGCATATTCAGTCCAAGCGCACACAACACTGTGGCCCACGGGAGTGGTGACCCCTGAGGCTGAGTGTCTCAGCCTGCGGGTCACAGGAAGCACCCCTTAGCCCAGGAGAGGACAGCTCCTGGGAGGGAGGATCTCCCTGCCTGGATGTCAGGGCAGATCTGGCCCAGCATGGAGGGACGGCGGGGACTGGGAGGTCGCTGGAAAGGCTGGTAGACGGGTCCACGGGTACGTCTCTGCTCTGGATGGGTTCGCCTCTCTGCCACCGAAGGGGCGATCACCAGAACTGAACTCAGAGCAGTCCTCTCTGCAACCGCTAGGACTGGGGTGGAACTGCGGGACGCCATCGGCCGCGGAGGAGAGTGACTCACGCCTGCTGACAGGGATGCCATGGCCCAGACAGAGAAGGCAGGAAGGAGGTGGCTTGAAGACATGTTGGGACAGCCCAGGTGAGGGGGCTGCCTCTGAGATTTTGATCTGTAGTTTTTCTTTCTTTTCTTCTTCTCCTTCTCCTTCTCCTTCTCCTTCTCCTTCTTCTTCTTCTTTTTTAAGTAGGCTCCACACCCAGCTTGGAGCCCAGCCTGGAGCTTGAACTCACGACCCTGAGATCCAGACCTGGGCTGAGATCAAAGGTCAGATGCTTCACCGACAGAGCCACCCAGGTGCCCCTATAGTTTGTTTTTATGAAACGAAAGAAAACAAAACCTGAAGTGGCAGAACTTATATCTTCACAAGCTTTAAAATGCCTCTTTCCTTCCTCCGTCTTTGCCACTTCCCTCTCTACCATGATGCCACTATAACTACTGGCACAGGCATGTCACACAGAGTGCCGCGGGAGGGACCATGCCTGCACCCTTGCTGAGAAGCCCACCGATCCTTCTTGCGCAGTGTTCTCCTCATACTTGTATATGGCGCGTGCATGTTGGCCAGCCCAGCTTGGCCGTGTGTACTTGGTACTCCCATAAGCCACTGGGCAACGAGAATCTTCCACTGCTTGAGCAGGTTATGTACCAATGTTGTATGAAGGAAGCGGCATAGACCTGAGATTTCAGAAGAAAAAAATTAGCAGAGTTGTGCCTGGATATCATTCATTCCTGGCTAGGGAGAGACACACTAGGGACAAAACATTGCTGGAATCAGATGAGGGTGTTGCCTACAGAAACGGGCACAGCTTTCTAAGAAAAGAACAATTATGCTGCTGAACACTCATGCAACACCATGTGATTTACATGGCCTTTTGCTTCTCTCAGATCTTTAAAACAAAAACATCAGAAACCCCTTTGCAGAACAGAAAACCGAAGCAAGGAAAAGTCACACCTTGTTGGACGTTACCGGGTGAAGCCTCCATTGAAATCCAGAACTTTTAACCCTAAATCCCATCTCCTTTTACCACTGGTGTTCAGCATTTCAGGGTAACCCTTTCAGGGGCCCTGCCAGTTGGGGGGAATATTAGTTAAGATGTGCCACGGAATGGATTAAACAAATCCCACCAAACCCTTTGCTTACCCACAGGTTCATTCTCATTCTTCATGCTTAGTTTGCTAATGTAGGAGTCACATGTTCCTTTTGTCTTTATTCTCCTGGTTTAATCAGGAAAATGAGCCAGAAGAGCTGAAATGATTAGCTGGGGATCATTAGAAAAGGAAAGAATTTATATTCACAGTGACTGTATTTCTAGTCCATTGATTAGGCAATTTTGCTTTTATGAATCAGTTGTGGTGATTGCTATCCCAAATAAAATATGGAATTGCTATCGCAAAGAAAACATAAATTATTAGCTTTAAAACATGTAGTGTCTCTGCATGGAGCTATGTATCCTATGGACTATTTCTCATTTCCTCTTCCAGAATTCTACCTGGGTTTCTCAGGGGGCACTCCCATAGGTTCCGTAGTTCCAATCGGGCAGAGAGCAGCACGATCCAATAAAATGCAGCATCCCAGTGCGTGACATTATTATTTAGCTTCCACTGACCTCCCGCTTATAGGTGCTGGATGGTGTTCAGAGTCAACGCAGAGTGCTTTAGGCTAGAGATCAGTAACCACGCAGATCTTGACCCTGCAACTTCAATCCAGAAGGCAAGGTGATTTTTAGAAATATATATTTATCACCTTTGGAGATTCCTTTTTTCTTTTAAGATTTTATTTATTTATCTGACACAGAGAAAGAGAGAGCACAAGCAGGGGGAGCGGGGGAGGGAGAAGCAGGAACTCGATCCCAGGATCCTGGGATCATGACCTGAGCCGAAGGCAGATGCTTAAACGATTGAGCCACCCAGGCGCCCCCACCTTCGGAGATTCTAGTAACAAATGCATCAACAATCTCATCTTCCATTAACATATTGAATTTTTTAATAGGATATATAGAGGTCATTTCCTAAATTGCCCATTTCCCACTGACCCATCTCTGTGGATTGTCTCTTGCTATAGCAAATGTGATCATGTCCAATGAATATAACAAATAATCATAGAACTTTATTTAATAAGAGGGTGTTTTAAAAGCCAGATAATCACTTTGAAGAGGACACCAAAAAATGGAATAGGACAGAATAGAGGTGGAAAGAAGAGGAGAAAACGGAGAAGACAGAGCAATAGATAAGTGCTCTAAGACTAAAACCTTGCAAGGCCGGTGTTCAGGCGTGAAGACCAAAGAAGGAGGTATATGGCTTCAGTGGCATGGGATTTTGTGGATTTGAGGTACCAGAAGCTTCATGAATGAATTCATTTGACAAATGTTTATCATATACAATCTATACATTAGGGCACTGAGGATTTTAGATTGTTATAATTTTTTTAGGATCTAGAAGTCTCGTAGCCTACCATGAAAGGACTGGCCCGCGAGAGAGTTGATGAGCATGAAAGAAAAGGGGAAGGAGAAGGAAAGAGAACAAGCAGAAATGAAAATTAGTAGGAGCGGCAGCCAGTGCCAACAAAATCCCCATGGCAAGCCCTTTCTTCCCCAAATAAGACATGTTGCCCACTTTTTAATTAACACGTTCCTAATTTTTCTCAGCAAAGATCAATCCTGAGCACCAGCTTCTGTAAGCCCTTCCCTCCCCAGGGACTGTGAGAAACACAAGATAAATAAGATTCAGACCCTATTCTCAAAGAACTTAGAATCTATTTGGAAATTTCAAGTGCTGCACAGTGAATTATGGATCTGCTCTAAGATGGCATTCGAACACGTGCGGAGGGGCGTGGTGCACACTCTGGGTGTGCAGTTCCAAGAAAGGAACAGGCCAGACAGGGAGGGGAAGGGACTAGGAGGGCTGCGTGATGAAGATGGACACCAGGGACACCCAAGACGAGGCACAGCAGAGGGAGGCAAGAGGACCTCAGGCAGAGCAGAAATTAGCGTGGTGTGTTTTGAGATCAAGAAGAAAAACCCGTGACTTTTGTCACTGCAGGTTAATTACTGAGGGATAATGGGGAATCAAGCTTGACTGAATGGGGGAAGGTGGGACTTCCAAGGGCCCAGGGACTCAAGCACAGGGAGGCACCTGGAGTCCAGGGGTAGTGGTGGGGAAGCCAGCTCTGGCCCGGACACTGATGGAGAAAGGAAGAACCAGCCGCGCCAGAATTAAGGTCACGGACTGGCTGTTTCTGTGGAACTGGACTGGGATGGCTGCGGAGAAGGAGCTAGGAGAGAATTTAAAAGAGATTTGTTGATAAGGTTTGGAGACAAACTGATTTCGGGCAGGGGTGAGAAAAGGGCGTGGAAGATGACTCCGAGGCTGCAAATATGTCTCGTTTCCGCAAACTAGAGCAGGGCTTATCTTGGCAAAAGATGACAAATGCCCAGATAAGAGAATCAGGATGACTTGAGGTGAGGCTGGGATAGCCTCGGGGTAAAAATTCCAGCTGCTTGATCCTCCCCAACCCCCAAGGGTCAGGCAGGGATGTGAGGAGATGATGGGAAAGCTCCTCCCACCGCAAGCGGGCTAGGCTGCGGAGGTGCCAGGTAGGGCTGAGGATCCGCGTTTGCACCTGTGCGGCCTGGGCCCTGCCACTTGTCTGCTTCCGCTGCCGCCGCTGTGGCCCGGGTTCAAGGAGCGGGACCTGCTCCTTCAGGCGCACTAAGCGCTGTGCTGGCTCCGCGCGCTCAGGATCTAACCGGAAGGCAGAGATGAGCAGATTGGGGGATCTGAAAACAGGAGAATTGATCCGAAGAAAGCATCGAGATAGCCTCTTCTAGGGTTTACTGGGCGATGCCGTGTTGAATTGGCACTGATGGGGGGTTGGGGCAGAGGCAGTAAAGATTTCAGAGCACTGATCTCCCTTCAGAAATTCTTGGCAGGAGCAGAAAGTGGCATGATTTAGGGTGAGAAGTTTGTGTCTCAGAATTGGACATATAAGAGTCTAGGGCTGTGGTCCTAGCACCTTGAGGAAGTTAACCAGGTTGGCCCTGGGAGGCTAAGACGCAGAGTACAGCAGCCTCCCCTCACCACGCCCCACCGCCCTTATGGGGGGGGGGGTTGCTTCCAATACCTGCAGGGGATGCCTGAAAACGGGAATAGTACCTAATCTCTGTGTATACCATGCTTTTTCCTATCCATACATACTTAAGATAAATACCTAATTCATTTATAAATCAGGCACCATAAGAGACGAACAAAAATAATAAGACAGAACAACCATAAGCATATACTGTAGTAAAAGTTATGTGAATGTGACCCCTTTCTCAAAATATCTTATTGTACTTCCTGTGATGACAGGAGATGGTAAAACGCCTATGAGATGAGATGAAGTGGCGTGAGTGATGGGGGCTCATGACCCGGCATCAGGCCACTGAGGTTGTGTCAGGAAGATCATTTACTTCCCACCTGACTGGCCGCTCGCGGGTAATAAACTAGGGAAAGTGAAACAGTGGATACTTTTTAAAGTAGAGGCTGAGTGTTCAGGTTCCATGGTTGGTGGTTAAGCACATCTGCCTTACACACAAAAGCTGGTGGGTTCAGTTCCCAGTGGAATCACAAAGTTGCCTTAGTTCCCATTTAAATTGGAGGAAGAGGGGCTCCTGGGTGGCTCAGTGGGTTAAAGCCTCTGCCTTCGGCTCAGGTCATGATCTCAGGGTCCTGGGATCGAGCCCCGCATCGGGCTCCCTGCTCAGCAGGGAGCCTGCTTCCTCGTCTCTCTCTCTCTCTCTCTCTCTCTCTCTGCCTGCCTCTCTGCCTACTTGTGATCTCTGTCAAATAAATAAATAAATAATCTTTAAAATAAATAAATAAATAAATAAAAAGAAATCGAGCAAAAGAAAACAGGCTTATTTTCATCTTTACCAATCAGGATCCTTTTATTTATTTTTATTTCTTTATTTTTAAAGATTTTATTTATTCATTTGAGAGAGAGAGAGAGCATGAGCGGGGAGAGGGGTAGAGGGAGAAGGATAAGCAGCTTCCCCGCCAGCAGGGGAGCCCCCCTCCAATCAGAGACCAGGACCCTGAGACCTGAGCCAAAGTCAGATGCTGAACGGACTGAGCCACCCAGGTGCCCCAAGAATCCTTTTAAATAATATTTCCAGGTGTGTATAAATGTCCTGAAACGCAGGTTTTCTTTTTCTCAATTTATGGCACAGAGAATAAGCTGAAATCTCACCTCAACGGTCCCCAGCTTCAGGCCCAGATACTCCTGGTTTCTGTCCGACAGGACTGCCGGGCACTGAGAGCACGGAGGTGAGCAGGAGTCCAGGAACTCTTTCCTCCAGGGCCAGTCCTGGGGTCTGTGTGGTACTGTGACCTTTTTTCTCAGAGGCTCCTCTGACTTCACCCCTGAGATAGCCTGAGTCCTAGCTGCATTGTGCAGTGCATGAGAGGGATGGGGAAAGGAAGACATTTAGCCAAGTCTGGAATAGCCTAGGTTTTGATATCAAGAAGTCTGGGTTCCAATTCTGCCTCCACAATGTCACTAGCTGTGTCATCTTGGACAGGCTCTCTTTTAAGCTTCTGTTCCCATGTGTGGACTGGGCATAAGAATAGCACCAGTCTCATAGGAAGTCTGTGCACATTGAATGAGATGATCTTTGCAGAGTGCTTGTTGGCACTGAGTCCTCTACCTACTAGGCACTCAGCGTGTGCTCCTTGGTCCCTGGTATCAGAGCACCACTGTACGCAGGTTCCGTGGAGTGCTAGGACTAAGCAGGGCTGCCTGTACCCTTCTCTGCTTCTCTCTCCTGGCCACCTGACTCAAATAAAAGCCACTGAAACACTAAACCTCGTTAACAGGTCAAGTCACCTCTGAGCTATCTCCACAGTGCAGCGTGAACCCCAATTGGTCCCCCACTGTTTTGATCTCTGGCTCATTTTCTGGTTAATCCAACAATTTGAACAAAAGTGTTCCCTTCCACCTCATCCCCCCCACCTCAAAAACTGGGGAGGTGGGACCATGGCAGCCCAAGAGGTAAATCCTGCCCAAAAAGTCCTATAGGGGAGCCCACAAAAGAAAGAGGTGCTTTGTCAAAGAAGATTTTTTATATTTTTATTTATTTACTTTTTTACTTACAAGCTCAGAATTCAAACAGAGGACGCTGAATGGCCAGAACCTTGGCCCACCCCCGAGTACCCAGGGCATGTGGCCAGCACCAGGAGTTCAAGTTTCTGCCCAGTAGGCTTGTAATCTGAACTTTCTATTTCTAAAATCCCCGTTCTTAGTAGCCAGCACACATTCTGAGCCACAGAGTTCTGAGAATTATTGCACTTGTCAGCTGCTAAGTCACATGTCCCTCAACCTGGTCCCTTCTACTGGCATAATAGTACTCGTGCTAGAGCCATGAACTTCACTGTCACATGAAAATTGGCATCCCTTATAATGCCACCCAAGGCTTGCCATAACCACTCAGAAATACACTGTCAGGTCTGTCACAATTAATAAATTTTCAGAATCCCTCAGGGTCTCCAAATACAATGACTGGTAGCAAATTAATAGATACTTTAGATCGTCCCATTTAACTTCATCAAAGCACTGACCCCATGGTGAAAATTGAGCTTAATTAGGATAATATCTCATATTTAAAGAGTGCCTCAAAGCATAGAAGCCCCCAGATTCTTTCTCTTAATTTTCAAAGCTGCAGCACATGTCACTTAGAGCCAAATTTCAATGAACAGGTATGTTTGTCCCCATTTTATGGATGAGAAGAGCTTCCTGCCTGCTGACCAGTAAAAGAGACCTTTATAGAGCCAGGGGCTGGAGAGGTGAGCCCAGAGCTCGGGTTTCCCCCTTTGGGGTTGACTTTATTTGTTTTGTTTTGATTTATGTTTATGAACTATCAGCAGCACAAAAATATATACGGAAAGATTATTTTTATTTATTTATTTATTTATTTATTTATTTTGTGAGTACCTATTTCATGAATAGGGTATCCTGTGTACTCGGCAAGGCTGTAAATAGATGTCAGTAGTGGAAGGCTGGAGTGGACAAATATAGAATGTAGCTTGTGCTCAGAAATGCCACACACCCCCACAGAGCCCCATGCTGGTATGTTAACTGGTCTGTTTGGAAGCTTTTTTTCTTTCTTTCTTCTTCTTCTTCTTCTTCTTTTTTTTTTTTTTTTAAAGGTTTAGTTGCATGATAGTACAAAGAGCCTTGTGTTATGGTCTCAACACTACTATTTATACCCTGTGACCCATTAAGCACTGATTCCTTGGTTGGGGTTCTCCCAACATCTCGAGAAAAAAAAAAAAAAAAAAAAAAAAGAGGGAAAAAAATAGCCTGACTGGGAAAGAGGGAAAAAAAAAAAGCGGTTCTCATTTACAATACTTGAGTCAAGAATTTGGAAACATGACCCCAGCCAAAGCCTTCACAGGCCTCCTATCAAATGTTGTTATTTTTGGGTGGCTTGAAAATAAGGCCGGTTGAAGTGTGGGCACCCGAGTGGCTGTCTCAGGAAAGGAGGAGCCGGGGCGGGCGGGGGGCTCTCTCCGGCGCAGTCCCCGTGCACGGCCAGGGACAGCCAGCTGCCGGGGTTGGGGGGTGGGGGCCTCGCCCCAGGCCTCACGAGAGGAACTGGCAGCTTAGCCAGAGAAGAACTTCACCTTCGCTGGGTCGACCTCCCTCCCCTGCAGAGCGATGTCAGACATCAACCTTCCCCCTAGTTTCCCAAAGGCAACCGGGCATCTTTTCCTTCCAAACACGTTAGGAAATGAACCCAGCTGAGTCCGACATTCCCCCCAGCCCGTCCTACAGGGGACTTCACTTTATTGAAATAGGCACTATTTCCCCTAAAAGTTAATCTCCCCCCACCCCCCCGACCTCGTTTGGGGAAAATGTCCGCTGGAGATATTTTTACACTCTGTCTGCAGTGGGTGAAAGGGAATCCTAGCCTTAGCTATTCCCGGGGAATGCACCCCACTGTGGTGTGTCACCCTCAGAAATGAAGCACAGTCCCCGTCTGGGAACACAGCTCACTGGTCCCTTCCAACTCAGTCTGACCAGCACACGTGCGTGCACGCGCACCCACGCGCATGCGCAGGCATATGCGCACGCGCACAAGTGCACCCACGTGAGCGCGAACACCTCGGGCTCAGAGGCCGTGGACGTTTAGTGCGCGTCCGAAAATGACCCCTTAGGAGCCCGGCGGAGATGAGTGTGCGCCCGCCCGCCCTGCCTCCGGCACTCCTGCTTGTCCTGTCATCCAGCTGCAATCCCGCCGTCCCCGCACAACCTTCCACGAGCCCCACCATAGAGACAGGCGCCCGCGCGAGGCAGGGGCCGCGCCCCACGCGCGCGCGAGGCTGTGGAGAGAAAACGAGAGGAGGTGGCGAGGGCTGGGGCGGAGGAGCAAAACACCTGAATTTCAGATGTTCTCCTCAGCCGCGCCTGAGGGAGTTTTGCTGGAACGGAGGGACAGCGGGAAGCTGCGATTTTAAGAGACGCTGCTTGTGTCCTAAGGACGTAACTGGCGGTGCCGCCTGGTCGTGTTTGTGCGTAGACGCGTGCTGAGGGGAACCGTCTGCAGCCCCCGAGAACCTCGGCGGCAGTGCTACTCCCTGTTCCCTCTTCGGCGTTTGGACGACGCTGTGGTCTGCGCCCCCCACCCCCAGTTCGTACGTTGACTCCCTGGCCCCCAGCGTGATGGAGTTTGGAGGGGGAGGCCTTGCAGGGGGTTAGGTGTAGATAATGTCCCGAGGGTAAGGCCCCCGGGGCGAGCTGGGCTTAGCATCCTCACAAGAAGCGTGAGGGAGACCAGAGCTCGCGCGCACCCTCTCACCCTCTGTCGCTCCTCATGCCCCGTGAAGATGCCCTGAGAAGGCGGCCTCTGCAAGCCAGGAAGCAGATCTCGCCGGGAGCCAAGTCTGCGGCACCTTGACCTTCCACTTCTGGCCTCCAGAACAGTGAGGAGTAAGTTCGTCTTGTTCAAGCCGCACTGTAGAATTTTGTTAGAGCAGCTCGAGCCATCCCCAGTGTGTTCATATAAGTAAAAGTTATGTTTCCGTCAAGAACTCAGTTCCTTGGGACGCCTGGGTGGCTCAGTGGGTTAAGCCGCTGCCTTCAGCTCAGGTCATGATCCCAGAGTCCTGGGATCGAGTCCCGCGTCGGGCTCCTTGGTCAGTGGGGAGCCTGCTTCTCTCTCTGCCTCTGCCTGCTTGTGTTCTCCTGTGGGCTCGCTCTCTCTCTCTCTGATAAATAACATCTTAAAAAAAAAAAAAAACCTCAGTTCCTCCTCAAAGCAGGTGTAGTATGCGCGGACACAGACCCGAAGACACGAGTGTTGCTGAGTCTCTTGAAGAGGATCGCTTTCGTGTCTCTAATGGATCCATCGGGCTCTCGGTCCGCCTCCCGAAACTCTCAGCAGAGGCGTGGACCTGCAGTCTCCGGGGCGGAACGGTCAAACGTTCTTCAGTACATCCGAGAGAAGACATCATGGGGTTTAAAATGAATGAATGTGAATCGAATCCACAACAATTTTCAGCTAGTAATACGCTTTTCTGCCTTTGTGATGCCAAGTATGGGTTTTGTCGGGTTTTGACTTAGCGTTGCTGGGGCTCACGAGCGCAGTGTAGGTTCACTAATAGCCACATTCCTCCAGAGAACAGTGTCGTTTGTCTTCGTAGCAGTGCTGGGTGTACTGCAATTATATGTCAACACAGTTTTCCAGGGATTTTCTTTCTCAGGCTCAGATATTTTCTCTCCCATACCAGGTTGGTCAGTTTTCTAAGGAATTTTTTCTTGGACTTGGCGCTTTCTGCTGATTCTTGATGGTGGTATTTAGTTTGGACAGTACAGCTCTCGTATACAAGAGATTGGCAGCTTATAAATTGTTTCCTCAAAGACTATGGGAAGAAGAAACTCGCTGTTTTTTTCTTTTTTTTTTTAATTTTTTAAAAATTTGTTTGACAGAAACTCGCTGTTTTTATTTCCATCTAGAACAGATGTACTTGAGTTCTTTCTGCACATGCCAAAAAAATGTAGAGTATGTTCTATGAAATGTTCTATGAAATATGTTGTCCGTATATATCATTTCCTATGGAAGGAAGACATAAATCTTCATCTTTGCCTCTCGCGCCTAATAATCTCCAATGCCAAGAGTTGGTTTCTACCCAAGGCAATAGAAAGTCAGAGGGCCAAGAGGAAGGGAAGATCACAGGCATTCTTCATAACACCTGTGTGATGAGACATGTCCAGGACAGCATCTGGGCATTCTGGAAACACAGGTGAGACTCCTAACTTGGATACTTTTGCCACTTCTTGTCCCCAGCAAGAGCTGGAGGTATGCAAGAACTGTGTAGGCTTGGTCAAAACTCCAACATCCTTTTTATTCCTGAAGCGTCCTTTCTGAAACGTGCGTTTTGTCTCAAGTTTAATTTATGTAGGTAGAGGGAAGGCTGACCTGAGCACAAATAAAACTTCCCTCTCTAAAAACAAAACAAAACAAACAACAACAAAACAATCTTACACAAAAAATGTAAGTCTCTGCCACCCCCAAGGACCCTTCTCTCAGCAGCACTAGAAGGGAGAGGTGGAGGTCCCTGGATTTCCTGCCCCTCATGCCCCTGGCAGGGTCCAGGGCCCCTGAAGGCCTTCCTCTGTTGAGAGGCCAGCAGCAGGCTCAGGAGGCAAAGCATGGGAAGTGATTTGGTTTTCTCAGCCCGAAAGGGAATTCACATCCTGCTCAAATGAGGCCACCAGGAAGGCATCCCTTCCAACTTGTTTGCTCAGGGCCAAGACCTCCACAGCTGTGTGCACGTGCTTGGCCCCCACTCCCGAGCCCCTGGCCACTCCTCCATGGAAGCTCATGCCCACCTCCTCCTCTCTCCTCCGCCTCCCTGTCTGTCTGTCGTCCCCTCCACAAAGCCTCCCCAGAGAGACTCTGCTCCCACAGGTGATGGCTTGTCCTCGTGACTGAGGACAGCGACACACCCTGCAACACTCACATGTGATTCTGGATGATGTGTGCAAAACCAACTAAAATAGCGCACGGATGCTAAATAACATGGTGCACTCTTAACCTTACTCAGAAAGACAGTGGGCTTGCCTTCCCACAGCTCTGTTGGCCAGAGCTTCTCAACCTTCCGTGTGCCTGTCTGTCACCTGGGGAACCTGTTAAAAATCCAGACTCTGAATCAGTAGGTCTATGGTGGAGCCGGGGGTCGGTGGGGGAGGTGGGGGGGAATCTGCATTTCCCACAAGCTTCCGGGCCATCTGAGGATCACGCTCTCAGTGAGAAGGGGTGGACCTCAAGGTCCTCCGGGCCACTGCCATGTCAAATGTGACTCTGTATCCTCAGTGTTGGGGATGGTAGCTGGCCACGGAGGGTTTTCCAATGGAAGGAAGGAAAGAAAGGGGGATGAATGGGAAGAGACAGCAGAGATTTTGAGTTTTCCATTGACTAAGTCTTTCCTGTTCTTGACACTTACCATCAAGTGAGGGTTCTTGATCTTAAAGCCCGAGACAGGCCCAGGCGAAGCAGATGGGTAACATAGGCTCATGGCAGGGATTTTTAAAGAGAGTTTCATCCCAGCTTCTTAGCAGTTCTTCCTAGCTACTCACAGATGCTTTTATGGCCCTCAAGGCTTGCTTACAATCTGGCACATCCCTGTGAGGGGCCCAGAATTCCCTCAAAGGCCTGGGAGCTATGACATGCCCAGAGGCACTGGTCACTACAGAGAGGAGGCGTTCTGATCACAAGCTGCTTTTATCTGGAGCTCGCTGACCAAGTGGGGCAGTTCCATGTCCCGGGGGAGCATTTGATGGCCAGCATTGCCTTTAGAAAGTGATAGAACTTTTCTGTTGGCGGTGTTTGTATTAAAACCTCAACACCCTTGGTTCTTTTCATCTCGGCTCCTAATTTATAAGACAAAGCCTAAATAAAGTGCTTGATCTGTAAAATGCATCTTGCCAACATCGGGCAGACTTATGGAGTGTCCTTGACCAGGGTAGCTTTCATCCTAAAGAATGCACAGAGTCAGGGAGATAGGCATGTCATGCAAATGATTAGGTGGTAGCACAGATCATACGAAATTGGGCCAAAATCTGTCATTATTTGCAGGAAAAAAAAAATGCACCCTAAACAAATAATATGTTTTCGGTATAAAACTAACCTAATCCCAAACCATTTTAAAAATAAGATAAAGGAAAATAAAAGAAAAAAGAAAAAAAATCACTCTGGTACATTAAAAACCTCTGTTAAATACCATCACTATTAGCATTTAATTGTAAGTTTCTGTCTTTTTTATTTTCCTGTGTGTCTATTTTCGTGTGTATACTAGTTTTTACCTAATTCTGACATATGGTGTGTGTAATTTTATATGCTTCTTTTTTTATATGGTATGTGTAATTTTATATGCTTACCATTGTATCCATCTGTTGTGTTTCCCATGTTTTGGTAGCTTTCATCACCAATATTCTGACCTCCTGTATGATATTCTGTTGAATGGTTACACCAACATTTATTAATTCAGTTCTTCATATAGTGAAACATATTGAGTATTTGAGCACTTTCAAAAAGTTTTACAAATACAAGTGTGGCAAAAATGTAATTTATCAAGTGTCTGCACATGGCATACGGCATATTGAGATTATTTAATGAGCCTGAAATTCCTAACAGATGTATCGATGCAGGTAGTTTTAAAGAGGTATGTAACAGGTGACACAATTCAAAGCTTTTATCAGAGGATCTCTAGGAAGTAAACAAGAAACAGACATAGGCTATTAGCCTCCTCCACGGAGAGGGGATGGGAGAGAGGGGAGGCAGGAAGTGATGGGGATGGTTGCAGAGAGATTTGGAGTCCCAGAGGCCCGGGTGAGGGATCGCTCATGTGGTCATCACACTGTGACCATGACCAAATAACTTCCCTCCCTGCATCCCAGCCTCCCCATCTCAGTAAGAATGGTGCCCACGTCGAAGGCCTGTGGCTGGGATGAAGGAAGTACATGAAGGCACTTAGTAGGGTACCCATCCAGGTGTGACTACTCAATAAAGTTAGAAAACACCGTTGGGTCAGCAGCCTTGAAAGTCGGAGAGCTGCCTACTCCTGTCCTTCCCAGACCTAGTGCTCTTGTACCGTATGTCTCATTATTTAAAAGTTATAAGTCAAGCCAATAAACCATTTAAGAAATGTTCTGTCCACCCCCTTGATATGCCTTCACAACACAAAATAGAAAATGTTTATAGAGCTATGTTTTTTCTATGACTAAAAATTAACAAAATATCAGAAGTTCGAGGAAACCGATTTGTAAGCCTGTCTAGGATGTTGTTTGGCAAGCAATGTTTGGATGAGTAATAAGAATAAAGACACGAATTTACAAATTCTTATATATTTATTTTAAAAAATTCATTTTCTTGCCTTCATTTTGGCAAAATCATTAATTATACTCCTATAATCAAGTTTTTCACAATTTGTGTTCCTTTGATAGCAATAATCTAACAGATTAAAAATAAATGTAATTATATTAAAATGTACAAAATTTGAATATATTTTAATCAATATGTAGATGAACATTAATGTGAGAAGCTAAAATTTAATTATTTTCGGTATGTTTTAAAAAAAAACCTTATTTTTCTTCCCAAATAGTCAAAATTATCCATTGCAACCGAAATGCAAAATACAAAGTACTTAGTGAATATCAAAAGTTAAATAAAATTATTTAAATAGATCTGATGGTTTTCAAAAGGTATTTATTAGAGATTTAATTTTATCTCTGTGCGTATTTTTATAAAAATAAAACTATTTGCAATTCTAGCAGAGTTCATTTAGCTGCTAATGTCAAGAAGTGCTTTTGCACATCAGATATGTTCTATCTAGAACAATATTTGTATACAGAATTAAAGAAATATAGTTATGTGATATTGCAAAAATGTTAGCCAGCATGTGTGCACAACTGTTGGACATACTGTATAATTTTTTCTTACACCCCCAGAACCCTGAATTGGAAGGTGAAGAGAAGCAAGTGGACTTTTGGCACTATTGGGAAATAATTCTTCATTATGCAAGACTTTATTACATCCTTGCTATAGGAGGGGAAGAATTAACAAGGTAAAGAATTTGTCCTTTTTCTTATCCTGGCATTTCTGCTGCTGTAATCCTCTGCACACTCCAAAGTCGTGGTCATTTTCAGTCAGCAGTGCTGCAAACACACCTTCTCAGGACTTGGTACTCAGATGCAGTGCCTTTTATTTCAAAGACAGAGATGGAGGAGGTGGCCTTGAGGCCTGAGCAGTGTTGATCACAAGAGTGGATGTTTGGGGTCGCAGGTTGTTTTGCCTACAGTGACCACTGGGCCTCCAGTGATGTGTGTGTGTGTGGCTGGGATCAGAGACTCTCTTGTAAAGACAACTCTGCAGTGAAGAAAGAAGGGATGTTATGGACAAATATGTATTGGGATAAATTTTCCACAATGTGCACATCCTTCTTACAAATACCATTGTCCACATTTGTTCCCTCATTGACTTGGAATCTATTCTAGAACATTTCTCAATACGTTAACCATCCTGAATAGCTTGATGTTTAAACATCAGGCCTGTGTCAGTTTTAACAATTTGGTAGAAAAGACAGGGGAGAGAAGCTCCCCCCCCCTTCTCACCACTGGGGCCAATTCCAGAATTTGACAGCCAGTGGGAACAGAGCTGCTATTGGAGGGAAATGTTCACGACTTAGAGCAGAGGGGCCAAAGCTCAGAGGAGGAAGGATAGGTCAGCAGGTCCAAATGCAACTCAGAGTCACCACTGTGTTCATTAAGAAACTCTTTGTATCTCACCCTTTTATCATTATCTCTGAAACTCAATTAAGCTTCACTTCCTACCAGAAGCTTCCAGATATTTGTCACGGGAACAGGACTTCATGGGAAAAGGGGAAGTGTGTTTGAATGGAAGGCAGTTATGTTTGTAGCCTGGGCTGTGATAGAATGATATCACTGTACGGGAGCTGGGACTCAGGAGCCGGGGCAGGATAGGACAGCAGCCTGAACTGGTGGGGAGATGTGGTCAGAGACCCCACAGCCAGACCCTAAGCCCAGCCCCACAAGCCAGGGGGAGTGGCCCAGTGTAGGAAAGGACAAAAGGTGGTATACTAGGCTTCGAATTTCTTCAGAAAAATATTCACCTTTTTTCCCCTAGAAATTGTTAATACATTTACCACCCACTTATCTTTGATTTCTAGCCTGCACTGTATTTTACAGGACCCCTCCCTACCCTTGGTTTAGTCCATTGTTTGAATATCATCATTTCAAAATTGTGAATTTTCTCTCATTAAGTTAAAGCAGTGACCTCCTTTCCCTTTGCGCTACCTTAGCATTCAAATCATCCTTCTCCCAAGGCGTGTTTCAGGGCAACATCTCAACGCTGTGTGTTGCTTTATGTTGAATATCACTAATAATTACATCCTATAACGTTGATATAGATGGGTTTCAGGAATATAAAGAGTGGCGGAAAGCAGGGAGAAGGGAAGGAGAATAAATGTTTCCCCTGGGAGATGATAAGTCACTTCAGTGAGTCTCTCTTGAGAGCCCACTGTGTGTCTGATACTGTCCTGGCGCTGAGACTGGCAGTATATCTTCTCCTGAGCTGCTCATAACCTTGGAGGGAAGAGAAGCCAAGTGTACAAACGACTGTAAATTAAGGGAAACTGAGCCGAAGTTATTAGAGAAGTACAGTCCAGACCGTTGGCCGTTCTCTGTACAGATCAGGTGGTTTCCTGAGGAGCATTTGAACAAAAGATATGAGTAACACCACGAAGGGAATTGTTGGCTGCCGCAGGATCTCCGCCACGTCAGATAGGGTTTGGGATGCTAGGATGATGTGCATGGCTTCCTTCGGTAGGGAGTAGAGAGCACAAAGGTGGTTAAGCACGGAGGAGTATGGTGAGAGCTTCCTTCAGGAAGGTAAAGCTGGCAGCAGAGTGCACAATGGATTCAAGTGAAAGAAGTAGGAGATAAAGAGGCTTCTCAGAATGTACCATGGCATCTTGACATGGAAAAAATGAGGGTCCAGGCTAAGAGAGAAGATGGGACACTAGCCAAAGACTTCTGGGTTTACCTGTAGGAATACGCTCCATCTTCAAGACGCAACAATACTCCTACACCTGCCCATATCTGTTTTATCTTTAATGCACATAAATTGCAGGCATGTCCCGTGCCCACAGGTGCAGGCTGTGTTGACAGCATGATCATCATGACTTGGGTCCCATGTTGGGACACTCCAGGAATTGTCAGGGATAGGAGAAATGCTGTAGGGAATGTTGTAGGAAGAGCACGGCCCTGTTGTTGGCTGCAGGTGTAGGTGAATCCCATAGACACAATAACAAACACCAGAAAATTCTAGTGAACTGAAAGAATATAAGAAAAAGAGCCAATGTGCACACAGCAGTGCCAAAGACCTGGTGGGCAGGAAAACTGGAACAGTGGGAGAGGTTTGAGACCTCTCTCTACCATCAGGAGATGAAGTGTTGCGCAGAGACATTGGATTAACTTCTGCGTTTGGAGGGATTTCTGGGAATCTGGGTCTGAGGCTGCAAGGTGCGTGCAGGACATTTATGAGGTAGTGCTTTTGGGACTAACGCTTGCTGGGGATTGGAGAAGGTGACCTGGTGACAGGGAGAACTGGGGCTCTAAAGTAGTTGCAATCTTTCCGGAGTCAGAACGGCCCTTCGGAGTTGGCCCCAGCTGAGGCTGGCACGCTGGGCTTGCATGCCGCATCCGCCAATCACCGGCTTCCTGCCCCCAGAAAGGAAGGTGCAGGGGGTGGGGGATCTTGGGGATTCCCGTCAGGCAGGAGCTGTTCTTGGAAAGACTCCGTTGTGAGCCCTCCGCAGCCAACCCTTCTAGCCGCTGGAGGAATGAGAGCCTCCATTCTGCTTTCTGCGGATAGGCCTCATCTGTTTTGAGACTCTTGGGGTGCAGGCTGCTAGAGGAAATGCTACCACCTAGAGCTCTGAGCTCATCAAAGTTGAGAGGGGGTGGAAGCCTGTGGTTGAAGGACATGGAGCATCCAAGAGGGACAAGCAAGGGGGTACAGCCTAAGGAGAGGTAGTTGAGGGTCGTGATAAGCACAAGAGCCCTGGAATCAGGCAGCTTGGCCTTCAGTCTGCCACATGCCGGTAGCGTGACCTTGGGCACATGGCTTCATCTCTTTGTCCCTTGATTCTTCAGTTGTCTGATAGGGACAACAGTAGTGCTTACCTCATCAGTGACCATGAAGCGTGTTGTGCTGGCCCATCATAAGCATGGCTTTGTGGATGGTGATGGGTGGAGCCCTCATGGCTGCTGATCATTTCACAAATTTGGAGAAATGACTGAGACAAATATTGGGAGCCGGAGTCCTCATCCACGAGGTCTAAGCATTAGGCAGATCAGATCAAACACAGGAGTGAGAGGTGTGTTCACACGAGGTTGGACCTAGTCTGTAAACTGTAAAGGTGTTCTGCTGATTGCTTTTTTTGGAGGGGGGGTGTATAATGTTCATAACCAATAGAGCCAGGAGAAGACAGCCACAGTTAATGAACATGAAAGAGTAAGAAGTCCCTGGTGAAACTGAGCTAAGCAGTAGCTTTCTTCTCTGAGTGAGGATGATGGTCTTTTGTCCTTCCATGTATGAAGAGCCTTTCTTGTGCCAGACCCTGTCCAGGGCTCTTAAGATCCAGAATGAAGGATGTGCTCCATTCCCTCAAGGTGTTCCTGACACCCATTGGGTCATGTGTATAAATTCTTCTTCCATTTGGGGGAATGGCATTCCCCCAAACTCCATCTCCAAGTCCCTAAATCATCTAGCTAAAGTCCTGATGGGAACAGTAAGATCCTTCCAGGCCTATGACATCCTAAATTATTGCCATCCTGAGTGTGGTGACAACCTTTGGCTGAGCACCTCTTGTCGGGGGTGGTGATACCCAAATGGGACCCACACCAACACATGTTTAACTTAATTAAATTGGAGTTGGAGAGTGGGAGCTACTGATGAACAGAAATTTCAAAGCTTAATGAATTTTAATTTATCAATCATTCTTTTATGACTCACACCTTTTTTTTTTTTTTTTTTTTTCTGGCTGGTCTAGTTTTAAAAAAATTTTTCCTTGCTCCATGGTCAGAAAGCTTGAAAGGTACTTTTTGGTGGTTTTTTGTTTGTTTGTTTGTTTGTTTGGACATTTGGATCTGAAATGTAACTTGAATGAACTTCTATGATTAGGTGAAGTAGGATCTAACGTCTTTCTTCTCTATAAGTTTTTTTTTTTTTCTTTAAATAGGGGACAATTCCAAGATAGTAGGAAATGTGAATGTGTTACAAGTAAGAAAAAAAAATGGGTTAGAGGCAGTAGGCATCCAACTCTTGGTTTCTGCTCAGGTCATGATCTCAAGGTCATGAGATCAAGCCCCACGTTGGGCTCTTTGCTCAGTAGGGAGTTTTCTTGAGATTCTCTCTCTCCCTTTCCCTCTGCTCCTCCCCCTGTTTACAAGTTCTCTCTATTTCTCTCTAAAAGAAATAAACAAATCTTAAAAAAAAAACTTCAGTTTTTTTTTCCACAAAAAAGATTCACATGTGTGTTTTTTCACAATATGTTTATGACCACCTTATGTATGTAATTGAGGTTCACAGAAGCTCAAGGACTCACCCAAGTTAACACAGCTAGTGAGCACAGGACCAGATGTAAAATCTGGAATGTTTTCTTAGTCTGTTTTTTCAACTACACCATCTCTTAGCTCAATCTCTATTTTTCCAATGGCTTTTATCATACAATTAAATCTTCCACTAACTCTGTTTCCATCTCTCCATCTATTAGCCTCGATTTATCCATCTACCAATTAATCTGTCCATTTATCAACCCATGTCTATACCTTCATCTGTAACGCACTCATCTCTTATCCACCTGCCTAACTGGGAAGGTAGGGCACGTGCCAAGAAGAGTCCTGGGTAAGTGGGAGGCCACCTGAATTCATCCAGATCCTGAGCTCACCCCCAGTTAGTTGCCTAACATCTTACATGTTACCTCATCCATTTGCAAATTAGTTTCCACATCTGTAAAATGAGGGATTTGTACAAAGTGCTTTTTCAAGTGTGTTCTGGTTCTAACATGATTTCCTTCTAACTCGACTTTTCAAAGTATCGTCTCTAATACTATTTTATTCACTAATAAGTAATTTACTTCACCTCTGTGCCCCTTTTGTCTATGGCTCCCACTCCTGTCCCTTCCCTGCTTCTTTGATTACAAGCAAAAAATGCAGAGCTCACAGTCATGCAGACATGGGGCTATTGGTTTACACAGCTGAAGGACAGGGTTGATCACCAAGCTGAAGCAGTAATGAAGAGAACCAGGAACTAGAGATTCTGAGTAGCCCTCCATATTTTATTTCCAATTATCTGTTTCTGTTTATCTGTAGATCTTATTCTTTTCCAGCAAAGGAAGGCCCTGTCCACACCATGGGAAATATGGCCCCTGGCCACCCCAGATAAGCAACTTCAGTAGAAAAATTCTTTCTTATATTGTGTATACAATAATTGAAGGGGAAGAGTCTTAGCCTCCCCCAGGCTCTATGGTTGGGGGACAGGATGATTGTAGCCAAAGGTCCTTTAATCTATAGCTCTAATGGAACCTTATTGAATAGAAGGGCAGCTCTTCCTTCCCAAAATATGCTGAACAGGCCCCCAATATATTCTTGACACCTACTGCTCAAATGATAAGGTCCTGGTGGGGGGAAAAAAAACTTGAAAAAGTTAAGGCAGAATAATGGATAGGATCACGGGCTCTGGAAACAGTTTTCCTGGATGAATTCCAGGAAACTCACATTTACAAGCTGTGGGACTTTGACCAAACTATATATACTCTTTAAGCCTCACTGTAAAATGAGGAGAATAATATTACCTATGTCAGCAAGTTGTTGTGAGGATTAAGTTGGTATAAAATGCCAAGCATAAAGTAAGGTTGTCTGTTACTATTACTGCTACGAAGAACATTCAATAGATACATGATACTAGATTCTGAACTAGAATGATGCCTTCTGAGGCTCTTCCCAGCATCCCGTGGAGAAAGGGCAGCTAAACATTGGAGGTGGCAGAGGAAGCAGCTGGGAGGTGGCAGAAGTGACAGTTGCATTTCTGGATCCTTGTCACAGGCCAGTGGCCAATATCCCCTCCTTTTTTAACCTATTCTTTAAAAAAGATTTAGTTGTTTGAGAGAGAGGCAGAGGGAAAAGGAGAGAGAGAATCCTAAGCAGGCTCCCCTTTGGGCGCAGCTCGGGGCTCGATCAAGAGTTGGATGCTTCTCGGACTGTGCCACCCAGGAACGCCCCCCCCTTTTTTTTTTTTACCTATTCTTGCCCTGATTTTACAGAAGAGGAAACTGAGGCACAGAGTCATGCTCAGTCACAGAGCCAGCAGGCAATGGAGGTGCTCTAGGGGCATTGCTGACCTACTGACAGAATCATAAGCAGGTTTTCTCAGGTCTCTGGCTAGACAGGACAAGCCCTGGTATCTTCTCTCTTCATGGTGCTTGCCTAGTGTGCTATGGGGCTCCCTTGCTGCCGGCCCTCCGCCTTTTCAGGGTGGATGTCAGCAACGACAGCTGATGGAGAAGAAAGCAGAGAAAAAGTAGAATTCAGGCACCAGCACGTGTGGGGGAATTTGCAGCTATATGGCTCCACTTGCCCAGATAAGTCTCCGGTGCGGCTGCCACTACCGTTAATGAAATGCCCGACTTCCGTGCAACTGTGGGATTGATTTCTGTTGGGAAGGAAGAGTGAACATAGATCTGCTTGAAACTTTGTCATTCTCCATTTTTACAACGCAGGAATTGCCAGATAATCAGGGTGTGTTAGGTCATCCACAAACCTGTCTCTCTTTGTTATTCAAGCTCACAATCTGGCAGTCGGTTCGGAATTTCTGTAGGGTGCCTCATTCCGTACCTGCAGCAGAGCCGTGACTCAGTCTCTGGAATCGTGCCCTTTTCCCCAGGATGACATGTCAACTTTACTTCATGGCTGTGGCATGTTTCTTGCCCTGTGGCTGATAAACAAGGCAACCCAGTCAGGAAACCAAAGCAGATTCCCTACTTCTGATTCAAAGCGGGAGGCCTGCCAACGCAGACCTGGAAGACAGGCTCCTTCAGCTTGCTGGGTCCTCTGAGCTAGCTGGCTTTCCCTTCCCCAGCCTTCCTCCCTTCCCTCATCCCTAGCCCCCAGAAGAGGAAGACAAAACCTTGGAGCTCTTTTTACCAGAAAAAAAAAAATCCAGGAGCAAGACCATTGATGTTACATGTATCAAAAAGGAGGATGCTTATCTCATTGACTTATTTCAAGTGAAGCATGTGTTTCTGTGAGGTTTGAAGTGCCTGGTGTTTGTAGGACCAGGCTTCCAGGCTAGGAGTCTCTGACTCCATCACTGCTGGATGCCACGTGGAAGTCTGTGATCATGGAGACAGCATGGTGTCATGGATGCAAAAGGCAAGGGTTTGAGGTTACTGAGCCTCCCTTTCCTTATCTAAAAGTGGAGATGAAAAAACAATTCTTTGAGGGGTTGTTGTAAGAATTAAATGACAGTCCACACCACTCACACACTAAGCACACGTGAAAATATATCCCGGATTGACGTGATGGTGACTCTTCTCAAGGATTCGCTGGGTCACAGTTACCATGATACTGATTATATTGCCACTAAGTCATGTTTTCAAAAGCTTGAACTAGTGAAAGTATAAATTAGTAGAACCTTTCTGGAAGCAGTTTAGTATTTTCTATCGAGAAAATATATAGATCCTATAATACAATTTTACTCTGTAGGAATTTGTTATGAGAAAGTAGGCAGATGTTATTGATAAGTATGCTAACCATGACATTGTTTATAATATGAAAAATCACAAACAACCTATAAATTCCACAAAGGAGATTGGTTAGGTAAACTATTATACATCCACATAGAGGAATAGGGTCTAGTTAGCCATTAAAAATCAGGTAGAAGAACATTTATATTCTTAAAGGAAATATTTATTTCTATATCACTAGATGAAAAATGCAGAAGGTAAACTGGGGTACACTGTTTGCTATTTTTAATAAATAAGAAAAGCATGTATACACAAGGAAAAAAGTACAAAAGGTACTTACCAAAACGTTAATCATAGTTTTCTTTGGTTGGAATCCAGGTGATCTTTGTTGTCTTCCTTTGTGCCTTTCTGTATTTTACACATTTCTTTTACTGAGTATACTTTTATTTCTTTAATTAGGGAAAAATGATTTTAAAATATGGTCACTTAAATCATCTGGTTTTCAAATGAGCATTTTGGTTTTATCCACGATCTCTACCTTCAAAATGCTTCAGAGCAGGGGCACCTGTGTGGTTCAGTCGGTTAAAGTCCAGTTCTGGATTTCAGCTCAGGTCATGATCTCAGGGCTGTTGTGAGATCAAGCCCTGCGTCAGCTCTGTGCCGGGCATGGAACCTGCTTAAGATTCTCTCTCCCTCTGCCCCTCCCAACCTCCCCATTCTCTCTCTCTTAAAAACAAAACAAAACAAAACAAAACAAAAAAACAAACTTCAGAGTGACTTTGAAAGAATTTATAAATATGTGCATAGAAACAAGGCTGAGAGGGAACACCTCAAAATGTGCCCAATGTTATCTCTGTGTGGTAGTTTATGGGTACTTTTATTATTTATATTTTCAAAATTTCTATAGTCTACGTATATACTTTTATGAACAGGAAAAATGCTATTAGCGTATCTGAGAAATTGAATAATTATTATTTACTAAGAGTAATATTTCCTCAATATTTTCTGTGATTTCTGCTTGATTTGGGCTTTTTTTTTTCCCACTGAATTTAGTTTGTCTTGCAAGTAAATGAGCCAGCTTAGAAGCAGCCCCTGTTTGTCAGTTTCAAGAGGTCTAATTTTTTAGATTTCTTTTCTTTTGAAAACCTTCATTCATATTTCAGACTGATTTTAATTTGTAATATCAAGTTATTCAAAGCCTAAGGTCTAAGATGCTGGAGGGAAGACCATTCACAAGCACAGCCAGCTGAATCCAAGGAAAAGCCTGAAAATCTCCGAGTGAGTCTGGCCTCCCAGGATTGTCAGGCTGATTCTAGATCAAAGGAGCTCAGATAAATGCATTAACTTTAGTCTACTTCTGTCCAAGCCTCAGATCCACTGGATGCTTGCCCATCTGGGCTGAGACCTGTAAGCGGCTGTTTTTGGAGCAAGGGTGTCTTGAGGTCAGAGCTAAAGCACAGATTTCCATGTCTGGTAAAACAACCAGCATGTATTTACCAACACGAATGATATTTTCAAGGTTAGTATTGGGTTTCTAGCAAAAGGAAAAAAATAATTGGTATTCAGGGCAGAAAAAAACAAAGAGCATTGCAGGCCTATTGTTAAAGCTCTCTGTCCAGCACGCAGTTTTAGGGATGACCCTTGTGGGCCACTCTGTGAGGCCCACCCAGAAACTGGATCTCACCCTAGACATCAGTGAATGAATTTGGGACCAGAGTACATTTTTCCCCATCTTTTTTCCTCTGCCTAAAGGGTGAAAGTTATTTTTATATTGCAACACAACTCTTATTGACAAATATGAACAATGCTGATATGTGCTATTCCAGATAAGGAAATGAAAAACAAAAAAAACTTGCAACATGTATCTTTCAATGTGGCACCACAAGCAACTCGGTCGCTCAGGCCAGAGAGATCCTGGAGTCCTCCTTGACTTCTGTCCCTGCCTCAGCCCATCTCCACCTGCAGACACTCAACATGGGTTTCTCTCCACCATCTCTTCTTCTGGCCACCCCCCATGTCCATGTGCAGACCCACCTCACCCAGCTTCCAGAGTGTCTTTGTGGAATGCAAACCTAATCACTCTTCCCTCGGAAAACCTGCATCTCTGTAGGACAAAGCCTGAGGTCCTCAGTGTGGCTCATAGTGATCTTAACCCCTGCTTATCTCTTTAGCCATCTCTACTTCACTCCCACTTCACATCAGAACTTCTGGTCATGCCCAGACCCCACAGGGCTGAGTCCATAAATAACAGGACGTAGAGCACAACCAAATGGCAGTTCCCCTTGTTCAAAGTAAAAATTCAAGGATAAAATGAAGAATCCCAAAATGGCGACCACAGCACATGAAGCTCCAAGCCCAGGGCCTGTGTGACGACTTGGGTCACGGGCCCATAGGAAGCCACTTGACCTGCAGCATGTTTTCACATCAAGTTCCTTGCTCCATTGGTGCTTGGCCTGGAATGTCGTGTCTATTTTCAGCTTCTGTCATTCTTTCTCTTCCTTGTTCTTTAAGATCCACTTGGCTTGGGTGCCTACACCAAGAAGTCTCCCAAACTTCCAGGCTACAACCCCGTGTCCCCAAGCTGGGGTGGGCATTCCCCCTCTGAGCACCTTTTAGACCAGTGAGTGAGCCACCAACCGCCTGCTGTATAAACACCTGGGGTGGTTTGTGAAAGTGAATCAGCGTCTCAGGGTATGGAGCCTAGGCATCGGCCCTTTGAAAGCTCCAGGGTAGATGTTCACACACGCTGAAGTTTAAGAACCAATACCCCCTGCCTGGTATCTTTGTCAAGCCTGTGTTTGGCTCCTCTGTTTCTTTAACACCCAGCACGGCACCTGGCACTCCACATATGTTGATGCTCATTCGGTGGGTTGAGCTAACACTTCCGGCTTCAGCTCCGCCTTCTTGCCACTTGTGCTTCTCACCAACTCCTGGGTCCTCACGGCCTCCTCCCCTCTTTTTTCAGAGTGAAAGCATCTCCACTTGACCTCCTTGGCTGGCCCTGGACCCCAGGAGTGGGGTTGGTCCTTTCCACATGGAGCTTTCGGCTGGGGTGTTAACAGTCAGTCCTTGGCTTCCATTATTCTGAGCCCCAAAGGCAGACCCCAAGCACGTGCCATCATTTCTCAAGGAGCTCCAGAAGGAGAGATGATGCTCTCTCCACAGATGTGTGTGTGGGAGAGAATCTCATTTTCTCTGTGGTTGAGAGCCCTCATGTGAGACCCCAAGGCAGGCTGCAAGCCCAGGAAATTGCAAATGGCGCCATAAGGCCCCACACTGCCAACACTGCACAAGGTAGCAAGGAGGTTGGCTGTGGATGTGTTTCCGCAGTCCCAGCCCAGGTGTTGGGAGTGTTGATTCCAAAAGTCCAGGGAGCTGTGCCCAAGGCCTGACAGAGCTCCCATCCCTGTCCTTCAAGCCTCAGCTTGCAGAGCAGCACCCAGATACTAGGAAGATGTGGATGACAGACCACTCCAGCCCTGAGGCCCAAGGCAAGGTGCTGAGTGTTTCCTTGAAGGGAGGGGAAGAGGTGCCAGGGGGAAAGGGGGTGTGTACAAAGCAAACAAAAACAGTCTGAAATTTTCCACTGCCTTTCACTCCCGGCTCCCCTGGTGGACAGAAGGAACAGCAGGTACAGCTCAGGAGCTGCCTGCGTGCCCCCCGTGCTGGGCTCACCTCAGCTCATTCCAGAGGTCTCAGCCAGCCACACTCTCAAGACCAGCCCAGGGCCTCCTAGATCCATGAGACCGACAACAAGCAAGCCACCTCCAGCCCTTGGGTGTCCCCATTGTCCTCCCTCCATGCATCTGGGGCACCCTGACACCAGCCTCTCCTGGGCCTGTTTTGAGACCTGTCTACCAGAAGCTGGAAGACCGCCTCACAAAAACTTGGCCCTCTCCCTCCTGTTTTGATTAGTGCTTTTGCTTTGTTTAACAAATATTTTATGACTGTTGTTTCAAAAATTAGTTCTTTCTAATTAGGGGCACCATCACGTTTGGATCCCGTGCCAGCCAAACCAGGTGAAGATATCTAGGCCTCAAGGAAGCTTTTACAGGGAGGGGAGCCCTGTGGTTTCCACAGCGTGAAGGAGGACAGGTCACCCCACGGACCATTAAGCAATTGTCTGGGAGCCAGTCGTCTGGTGGTCTGGGAATGGTTGCCTGAGTTGCCAGATGTCTCAAGGATCACGAAGTAATCGAGGCCATCAGTGACTCTAGTGCTTCAGCCACACACAGTTTCTCCCTCTCTCCCTGAAATTTTCCTTCATCATCATCATCATCATGGCTCACTGCGAATGGCTTCAGTGTACTGAGTGCTGAATATGTGCAGGCCGTGGTCTTAGGGCTCTCCTAAAAGAGCCTCATTACATCCTCTAATAACCCTGAAGTGTTGCAGTTATTAACCCCACTTACGGAGGGGGTAATTGAGCCTTGGAGGTGAGAGTCACCTGTCCCAGGTCAGACAGATGTTAGGATTCAAAGTGCACACCCTGCTGTCGCGGTGGTGAACCTCTGCATGTAGGATTCCCTCTGGGCGCAACCTGGTTCGTGGACCACTTCCACGTTCCAGCTTCCCAATGGCGCATGGGGGCTCGCAGTTAGTTCTCTACAGCACCCCCCCACGTGTGTTTATATTTCTATCTCCCAGCAGGTAAAAAAACATGTATCTTTGGTCTTTGTCTCTGGTTCCTGGCACAGAGTTCTTAAAACCCTTAGGATTTCCTGAGTGACAGGAATGGTATTTATATAGGCCGCTTTTATGGGAGCTCCTAGGTGGCTCAGTGGGTTAAGCATCTGCCTTCAGCTCAGGTCATGATCCCGGGGTCCTGGGATCGAGCCCCACAATGCATCAGGCTCCCTGCTCAGCAAGGAGTTTAAATGCTGATGTTTAGCTGAGTTTATATGCTAATGAGGTGACTCATGAGGGCTCCTGAGGAACCAGACATGTGATTAGAAGGGGGAGAGAGACTGGGGATTGAGTTCAGTCACCAACGGCCAAGGATTTAATCAATCATGCCCACTTAATGAAACGCCCATAAAAAACCCTAAAGGATGGGAGTTGAGGGGTATCTGAGTTGGCAAATACCATTCATGTGCGGGAGGGTGGTGCAACCCCAGCTCCATGGAGAAAGAGGCTCCTGTCCCGGGGACCTTTCCAGACCTCACCCTATGTACCTCTGCATCTGGCTGTTCATTTCTATCCTCCATAATAAAGTGTAATCTAAGTATAGTGCTTCTCTGCCACTGTGAGTCCTTCCAATGGATTCTTGAGCCTGAAGGCAGGTGATGGGAAGTGCTGAACTTATAGTCAGCTGGGTAGAAGGACTGGGGACCCCGTTTACAGCTGGTGTCCAATGTGGGAGCAGCTCTGTGGGGTCTGTGCTAACCTCGGGCAGTTGGTGTCAAAATTGGTTTGAATTGTAGGTCACCCCAGGTGGTGGGGTGAAAAACCACCCTGCCACCCCACTGACCACCGAGCTTCGTGGGTCTGGGGAGGGACTGGAGTTGCCAGTTGGAGGACATGGGGGGCCAGTCCAGTGCCTGGAGTGCTGCACAAGGCTCAGCACTGTTCACCCTCCAATCTGCAAGCTGCAGACTCTAAACCTCGAGGTGTGGCTTCTGGAACCTTCTTCACCTTCAGCAGATGAGACAGCTGCGTTGGTTACAGTGAGTGTGACCTTCAAGTGATGGGTGGTGGTCAGTTTCAGCACACAATACCTAGGGTCACACTGGTCCTTGGGGCAGAGCAAAGACCGGACTTCCCAGTCTTGTAACTGGGACACTGTCCCTCTACCTCACTGTCTTTTAACTTTCCAAAGTATCCGTCCTTGTTTGATGCCACAGTTCTATGGGACCAATGCAAAATGGAGTCACCGTGAAGGTCTGTGACACTGCAGGACACACCATGACCATCATTTCCAGCTCTTTGTCACCTCCACTCTACACTCCAAATTGGACAGTTTTCCATCAGGCAGTGTAATTGGCCCTAGGGTGTTCGTTTTCCTCACACACCAGATGTTGTGACTCATAATAAGCCTATCAGCTTCAAGGCCTCTGTCCTCTGAAGATGCAGGAGCTGAGGGCAGGTTGGGAAGGGGGAGATTCGAGAAGGGCCCCACTACTGTCAGTGGCTTCCATGGCATAGAGGATTCGCCGGGCCGGCTGCGTGTCTGTCATCGGCTTCCCCCGTACCGGAAACAGCTTCTTAAGGGTCTGCATGAGCTGCTGTGGGGAGGCCGGTGCAGAGCCTCTGGGGTTGTTGGAAGGTGGAAGGAGGAGGAGGGGAGGGGTGGGGTGGAGGCCTGGAGCCCTGCCACCCGAGTGAGGCTGGTGACAGGAAGAATCTATCAATCTTGTGTGCAGAGCCAAATATGGTGCTGGGGCTCAATAGGTAATAAACAATGGTCACATTGCAGACTTGACAAGGAGAGACATTACAGATGAGAGCCAGGGCCAGCCTGACGTCACCACGTGCGGCCCCAAGCAGGCCACTCGCCCCCGCATGCAGGAATTCCTTATTTGTCCTTGTTGAGCCCACACGTGCTTTCTTCCTAATGTGCTCAAAGCAGGAAGGGGAAACTGAGGCCCATGCGTCACTCTGGAGACAGGTCTGCTGGGGCGTGGTATGAGCTGAGCCCATCAGGTCTCGCTTTTGGCAGCATTGGCTGTACACTGCTGGGATCTTAGTGGCAACAACAGTCGATGTCAGGGCTGGAAAGAGCCAGAACTGGTACATTTTCTAGTAGAAGGGGTTGAATCACATTAAAATGTGAGTTTTTTGATCTCCTAGGATAGCTGTTTGTAGGGGCCCGGGGAGCACACAGATCCTGAAGACTGGCCTCTCCTTACAGCGCCGGGCAACAGGCTGGCTGGAGATGAACCCTCATACACAGAGATCTGAGAGCAGAGCCGAACCCTTGGCCTGGGTGAGGGCTGGCAGGGCCAGGAAGGACGCATCCAGCATCGTCCTCCTGCGAATCAGGTTCACGCACTGGCCTCTGAATGAGGTGGGACCCGTCCCTTTCCCCATGCCTGTCTGTATTCGGGCTTTCTTAACAATGAGATTTCTCTGCAGCGTGTGTCCTCTATATATAACTACAGAGAAGAAGAGCTGACAAGGGAGGTAGCGGCACATCATGGTGAAAAGAGCACAGGATTTTGAGCCAGAAAGACCTGGCTTTGTGTCTTAGAATCCCAGCTGTGCCCATCACCTGCTGTGAGACCTTTGGGTGTTCAACTCGCTCCCCACAAAACAAGGCAATCTCTTCCTCTCTGCGGGTTTTTCAGGAGAATCAGAAATAGCTCTCCAGAAGGGCCCAGCATGGTAGGTTCCCAGAAAATCGAGCGATTTGGGTTCTCCTAAACTGGAATGATAAACCACCTGTAGGTTGATAATTGGCTAGAGCCCCTCCTCCCTCCCGCTTACAGCTTTGCGGTTCCGAACTCCCGAGAATGGGCTGTGGCTTTAAAAACGCAGATGCCAGGGCGCCTGGGTGGCTCAGTGGGTTAAGCCACTGCCTTCAGCTCGGGTCATGATCTCAGGATCCTGGGATCGAGCCCCATATCGGGCTCTCTGCTCAGCAGGGAGCCTGCATCCCCCTCTCTCTCTGCCTGCCTCTCCGCCTACTTGTGATCGATCTCTCTCTCTCTCCCCGTCAACTAAATAAATAAATAAATCTTTAAAAAAAAAAAAAACGCAGATGCCTTCTGCAGGAGAGAGAAGGCTTTGCGAGGAAAGCCAAAGGGCACCGTGTTCCGACTGGCACAACTCTGTCTGCACTCTGATGCCAGCGCTGCTGGGCCCGGAATGCTGAGCAGGGAGCTGGAGCGGGGCTGCTCTGCAGGACTGCTCTGCGGGACTGGGGGAGGCCCAGCCATGAGGCCAGGTTCCATCACTGTTCTTTCCCTGCAGGTCATCCAGGGTGTGGGAACCCCAGGTGGGGGGTGGGGAAGCCAACAGTTCCTCGCACCATGTGGCCACCATGCTTGGTGCAGGGAGGGATGGTCACCATATGCCTTTTGCGCCATAGTTGAATAGACCCGATCCTGTTTGCTCTCTGCAGTCACTGCCTGAATGGAAAATTAGGAGAGCCATAGGCATTGGCTTCATACTGTCCAGGGTTGAAAACCCTGATCCTTTGGGCCAGAAGGAAAATACCTGGGAGGCCATCGGTCTAAGCCTTAAATGTCCTGGAGAGAGAATGTGCCAGAGCAGAGTCCACGCTGATGAACCCAAATGGGGTGAGAAAAACGGAGTGAAAATGGGAAACGAATCAGGATGTTGAAGAAGATAGGCATGTCATCTGCGATCACACAAGAGTAGAATTAAACCTAAAACACAACTTAGGAGTTTTATTTGTAAGTTTGCAACTCATATTTCTCCCACAGCAAAGCTACATTAAGAATAGTAGATTAAATAAATAAAGAGTAATGGCAGACTGTGACGATTGTCATTTGTCACCCCCAGAGCTCCATGTTTCCACATGGTGGCAACAAAACCAGTGATCTAAATATTAACAAGTGGAACACATTATAAACGCTTAGTTATATATTATGATCACTGTAAAGTCATTACAACAGAAATAAAAACGGTGTTTTATCTTAACTATTAACATTCATCAAATGTTAATGAAAATACCTAACAAATAATTATGAAAAACACATTGCTTAAGCAATAAAGATGAAAGAGATGATAATCGTTGTGAATATTTAATCTGCAAAATAAAGAACATACCATTAATAAGACTTAATTATGTCATTAAATATTTAATTTTACTTTCCCTCCTAAATTTTGTTTGCATTTTACATATTTTAAATGTAAAAAGCTTTTTAATAAGATTTGTGGTTTCAGCGACATCAAATGCCAGAGCATTTAAGTTTGACTTACTGTCTTCATCAAATTGGTCAAATATCATTTTATTTATCATTAAGTGAAATGAACAATACTTCATGTAGTTTACTACAAGTTGTGCTTTATACAAAAGGGGGGCTTTAATAATTGATTCTAGGTTATACCCACAAAAACAATGTTTTCTACTGAAGAAGAAGAATAATTGCTTTCCTTTTCCTTTTTTCGAGTATCATATGACATCCCACATTTCCTACCATTTGCAGAGGAGAACACAGGTCTGCTTCTCCCTTAGCTTTGCTAAAGAGTAGGACCTCCCCCAGCCACAATTAGATCCATTCATTGTCTCAGAACTGGCCCCATCACCTACAACTCCTGTTTCTGGGTGCATGCTTACAATTACAGAGAGTAAAAGAGGCTCCTGCGGCTGCTGGGTGGCACTCGAAACTCCTGACCTGCCCCAGTGTGAGGTGGCCGCCTCCTCTCGGGTGCCCGTGGCAAGGGCTTGGCAGTGTGGCTCAGTGAGCACAGCCAGGTGCACACACAGCGTAAGGACGCAGCTTTCCTGCATGCAAGAGACCCTAGACAGTGGCGTGCATCTCTTCCCGTTCTGCGTTTGGTGGCATCACAGTGGCGGCTGGAAATCAGCCGTGGAACATTTACACCAAAGAAACTGGCAAATGCTACAAGTCAGGGCTCCCCCTTGCCCCCCACCCCAGTTGGTAAACATTCAGCGACACGTCACTGAGCTCACGTGCAGGGATCAGGACATGGCGCTCAGCCCTTCCCTCCTAAGCCCCTGCACTACTGGTGCCACGATGACCCAAGGCTCCGTGGGAGGGGCACAAAAGCCCTGTGGTCTCCAGCAGGCCAGGGTACCCTGGCCTCAGGCACCCTGGCCTCAGGCAGCTCTGTGCTGTGTGGCAGGTGATGCTTGCTCCCCTTGCGTCCGTGTCTCCTGACCACCTTGCATTCCCGGTCAGGCAGCGGAGGCCTGAGGTGAATGGCCACGGCAGGCTTTCCCTTTGCCAACTGTAACAGAAAGAGCTCTTTGTTGGAAGATAGAGTTGCTGCTCAGACCATGTCTCACCTGGGCTCTGAGGGCCAAGCAGGAAGCTGGACAGGAGGCAAGGGACCAGCTGTCCCAGTTGGCCCAGGACTGAGGGCCTCTGGTACTAAAACCCAAGGGTGGTCCCGGACAAGCCTAGATCACATAGGTCCCCTCAGGCCGTCTCCGATCATTTCTCCTGGGAGGCTGGACATTGGATGACATCAGAAGGTGCAGATCTTCATCCTCTGGAAACAGCTGGAAAGAACAAAACAAAGCATGAAAGGGGCGCCTGGGTGGCTCAGTGGGTTAAAGCCTCTGCCTTCGGCTCAGGTCATGATCTCAGGGTCCTGGGATCGAGCCCCACATCGGGCTCTCTGCTCAGCAGGGAGCCTGCTTCCTCCTCTCTCTCTGCCTGCCTTTCTGCCTACTTGTGATCTTTGTCTGTCAAATAAATAAAATCTTTTAAAAAAACAAACAAAAAACCAAACAAACAAACAAACAAACAAAAAAAACAAAGCATGAAAAAACCAGAAGTCCCAAGGAGAAATGCAGTGTTTCTGTCCTTGCACATAATTGAGGGGTCTGGACCTCGGGCTGTCACCCATTGAGGATCCCAGTGACCTCATCTGCAGGGCTTTAGGAAGGCGTGAGCCCCAGGCACAGGTGGCTGGTGGGGCCTCTTGCCTCCTGGCTGTTAGACCTGAGCAGGCTCATCGATATTCCAGGCTGTCAGTCCTCTCAAAGTTTCCCAGTCCCCACAAACATTCTCTTCTGGGTGTTCCTTTCCAACTTGACTGTCGGGGGCCTGACTGGCATACCGATCCAGCCCTTGGGGGCAGCAAGCCGGCACATCAGCCTGTCACTACGAGACAAACAGGCCCATCCTGACCCCCCGAGGCAGCCTTCACAAGGACATGCTGGCCCTTTTTAGAGGAGACGTTGAGGTAGATGCTAAACTTCCAGCTTTGAAAGAAGGAACAGTGACCAGAATAATAATGGGGCAAGTCTCCCGGACTCATCATGCTCAAACTTGTCTCAGAATCGAGCCACGTTTGATCATCTCCCCATTCTCCCATCTCAGCGGTGGGCCAGAGAGTCAGGCGGGCCCCAGGGCCCCTGGTCTGGTGGTGGGTGGTGGATGGTGCTCCCCACTCCTGGGGGGCCCTGCCTACATGGCGGGGAGAGTGCTCTTGCACAGGCTGGAGCCTGAATTATCACCAGCAAGAGTGGTTCACTGTCCTTGGAGGTTCAGAGCCTGAGACATGTGACTTGAGTTGCCGCTTAAGGCCTTCCTCCACCCGCCTGCCAGTTCCCATCATTCTTTTTTTTTTTTTTTTAAGATTTTATTTATTTATTTGACAGAGATCACAAGTAGGCAGAGAGGCAGAGGAGGGAGGGGGAAGCAGGCTCCCCGCTGAGCAGAGAGCCTGATACGGGGCTCTATCCCAGGACCCTGAGATCATGGCCTGAGCTGAAGGCAGAGGCTTAACCCACTGAGCCACCCAGGCGCCCCAAGTCCCCATCAGTCTGAGAGGGCCCAGTGACCACCTCTCTGCCGTGTCCTCCTCAGTCTCCACACCTGAGTCAGGTCCTCCAGGCTCACCCAGCACTCCATGGGTCACTCTTTCGTGGCCCTTACTCACATCAGCACAGTCTGTTTTTCTCCTCTTCTAGGACTTCTAGATGGGAGGGACCTGTCTTACCATCTCTGTATCCATAGCAGTGCCTCGTACTCCGTAAACGCTCAATGAATGCCTGTTGAGTGCTTTGAATGCTTGGAGGACTCCCTACTTTCCTCTCAGTCACAGCTCAAGGGATTACCTCTCCCAGGAAGCTTTTCTGGGTTAACCAGGGGGACCTCTACCTTTCCGTAGGATCCCAACCTTCTCTTATTTCTGGAAATCATGATTGTGGCATCATTAATATTGATATCAAATTTCGACGAAGCACGCACAACACACCAGGCTCCGTGGTAAGCCCTTCACAGGTGTTCCCTTCCTTCATTCTCACAAAACCCACTGAATTAAGTTCTGTTGATATCATCCCACTTTCCAGATGATAAAACCGAGGCATCGAGAGATAAAATTACTTAAGTTGACTGATCTCAAAAGTGGTGAAGTCAGGACCAGACCCATCCCGCATGACGTTAGACTGGCTTACTCAGTGTGCCCTGCTCTCTCCTTTATATTGGCTGCATATCGAATGAACGGTAAACGCTCCAAGTGGCACTGGGATGATGCTGGAATGTTCTGGGCCCGCACTGTCCTGTCAGCAGCCTGCTTTCCTCGGGTGGCTTCCGAGCACCTGAAATGTGGTTACGGTGCCTGAGAAAATAAATTTTTAAATTTTAACTAATGTAAATGTAAATAGCCACATGGGGCTAATAGCTATTATATTGGACAGCAGGATCCAGAAGATAAAGGACATGTTTTAATGCTCTTTTCTGGGATGCCTGGGTGGCTCCGCCAGTTAAGCACCTAAGCCTTCGGCTCAGGTCATGATCTCCGGGTCCTGGGATCAAGTCCCGTATCTGGATCACGGCTCAGCAGGGTGTCTGCTTCTCCCTTTCCCTCTGCTGCTCACCCTATGTGTGTGCTCGCTCACTCTCTCTGTCAAATAGATAAATAAAATCTTTTAAAAAACGATCTTTTCTAAATATCTCACCACACAGTTCCTGGTCATCGAAAGAAGGACTCAGGATGGCTAGTCTTAGTATCTTTCTGTGCTGCGAAAACACCCAGCTCTTCCTGGCACTGAATTAGTGAAATAAGCCAATCGTAGTCCTTAAAGTGTTTTTTCTACTCTAGTGGTTTCCTACATGTGAAGACATGTGCAGTTCTGGTTTCTACATTCACAGAGGCCTGGAGAAGATGAGCCAGTCTCGGGCACACTGGTAAACCAGAGCTGAAGGAAGGGACAGGAAGTGAGCTACTCTAATAGCGCCTATGACCTAGGCCTAGTGTGGGGCATTATGTTATATGCTCCCTAAAAGCAATTATGTGGCCTACTTGCCATTTTACAACTGAGGAAAATTCTGAAAGTAACACTCAGAAATTGACAGAGATGTGACTCAAAATGGGTCTGTGTGATTTCACGGACCCATAAACTGAGAGTGTAAAATGGAAATCCATCTTAATCACAGGATGGTCACTGTTCAAGGGCAAGGAAGTATTGGAGATTGACCACCTACTCAAAGTATGCGTGTGTGTGTGTGTGTGTATAATTATCGCTCCGATAGTGGTACAAGGCAAGTGGTTAGAATTAGTGTCTGAGCAAAAATGGCCTATTTTGTATTCTTACTTCTTTGTATTCCTCTTAGCTAGAAATCTCTAGAGTGGCAGTAGCCAATGCAGTAGCCATTAGCCACGTGTGGCTATTGTGCCCCTGAAACGTGGCTCACTGAGATGTATTGCAAGTGTAAAACACACACCAGATTTGAAAGATTTAGTATAAAAGAAAGAATTTAAAGTACCTCATTCATTATTCTTAAACTGGTTATATTGAAGTGACTGTATTTTAGATATATTGGAGTTGTATTAAAACTTACATTATTTGTTTCTTTTTTGCTTTTTTTAATATGGCTACTAGGAAAATTTAAGTTACCTACGTGGTTCACCTTATATTTATACTGTGTCTAAAGGGTAGTGTTTGTGAATTCCTGATGAAAGGTGAGCAACTTGTTAAAACTCTCAGCCTCAGAGAATGCTTTCATCCCATTGATACGCGCCCTGAAATGGGTTTGGTTAGCCATAAACGGCGTTTGGACTGTGCACGGTCCTGGCCCCTGGAGGCTGTGCTCAGGGCTCTGGCTCTCCCCAGCCGCACCCAGAGCCTGTGACACTCTGCGAGGCTTCTGCCTTAAACTACGCTCTCACTTCTTTCTTGAGCAAAGTGCTTCGTCATTCCTCTCTGGGAGGCAGGCAGGTGATGCGACTGTGACACAGAAAAATGACCTGATCTCTCCAAGGTCGTTCTGGAAGGCCATGGCCGAACCCAGCGGAGCGTGCAGTCTACCGCAGAGCTTACCGCCCCAAGCAGCCTGGAAATGCTTTTCCAGTGGATGATCTTAACTGCAGGAAAGCAGGTTCAATGCCCGGCTTGTGGTGGGGGAAAGGGATTACAGTGTCTGAGAGTCCCTGACCCCACCCGTGGTTGTACAATTCACTGCTCTCTGTGCTCAATCACTGCCATTCTCCTCACGGAGATGGAAAGGGCCTTAGTGTTCCTCTTTGATGATTTAAAAGTGTTATGTGCCTTTTCCTCTTTCCTCTTTATATCCAGCCCTCTCCCTTCCCGCGCTGCTTTTCACGTTTCCATAGTAACCACCTCTATTGTATCCCTGACTGTGAAGAGAAATCTCGCAGATGTTAGTACGGATCCAACACCTTCCAGGAGCTATTTTGATTCACAGTCTCCTTCCTTATCTCCCTGCACTCATTTTCTCGTCCTTTCTTCTTCCTACCCCTACCCCCTTCTCCTCCCTTCCCGCCCCCGCCCCCACAGGTGCCTGTGAGCCCTTCAGCATGGCTGCCTCTGTCCTCAGCCCCAGGTGAGCGGGGAGGAGGCCAGTGTCCCCAGGTCTCATTCTAAACCGGAATTCTTCAGATGCCTCCAACACAACATGTTCCACGAGGAAGCTCTAGGGGGTGGAAGCAAAGCCGCCAAGGCCCGAGAGCAGCGGGGTGGGCTCTCCAGTCGCCATTAAAGACCCGAGGAACACAGGGACGGCCTGCCTTGGCCCTCTTGACCACAGCCCACACCCCGCACTCTCTCCCAAGTGTGCCCTCGCCTCTGCCCCGGCCTCATGGAGGGCTCATGACCGGGTCCTTCTGCGCCTTTCCCTCAGAGAGGTCCACCAGCTTCCACTGGTTGGGGGGGCAGGGCAGGCATAGAAACACACACACATGTGCGCGCGCGCGCGCACACACACACACACACACACACACACACACACACACACTTCTCAGGGCCTGGAAGACCCGCAGCGCCTGACTTGCCCGGCACCCGCCCCGCGTGGCGCCAGGCTCCGCTGGCCGTGTAGAAAGGCAATGAGAACGGGGCTTTATCTGTCACCTCCCGAAATCGCTGGAGGAGTCCTTTGCCCACAGTCCCTCCTTGGAACCGGGCGTCATTCTCTTGATTACAAAAGCCTGACAGCCTGATCATAATAAACATGTAACTGAGGAGAACCTGTTCCTTTCCAGCGGCATTATTTATTCACCTAAAGCAAAGGCTGAGCTATATTTAGCATATGATGTCAGTGGGTTGTTTGGATTCTTGGAAATTGGCAGGAAGCCACCTCTCACATGATATATGAAATCACTGGTAAATGCTTCTTTTCACCAAAAGAAAAACAGCTTAATAAATGCGGTCCTTTTCTGCTTTCATCTTCTCTCTCCTCCCTCCATCCCTCCCTCCCTCCCTGTCCTCCACCATCCTTCCTCCCCGCCGGTCCCTCCCCCTCCACCTCCTCCCTCCCCTTCCACGTCTGGGATTTGTCTTTCTGTGGCACAGCTCAGCAGAGCCTGTGAAGTGGAAATGAGTTGCTCGATATCACAGATCAAAATGAGGCTGTTGGGATGTTCAGGATGGTTTTCTCCCTCTCCCAGAGCCTGGAAGGCTGCCAAAGCTCTAGCGAATCAGACACACACGCACAAAAAGGCAAATCTCTGCAGCAGTGGCTTTATGGGGCCCGGTATTTATGGCGCAGCACTAGCTCTGGGTTGCTGTTTTGCAGGCGAAGATGGGAAATAGATAGTGATTCAGGATTGCCATTAAGTGTGAAAACAGCCCCTGTACAGATTGTGTGTAATAAACCAAGTAGGGAGAGAAGCTGTAAGAAAGCCTGGATTTGCCACACTGGATCAGCCTTGAGGCCCATCAAGTTCAAGCTCCTGATTTGTGTGCGGGTTAATACCTGGAGCTTGGAACAAATCTTCCTGCTTTCCTTCTGTCTTCCCCATCCTGTGCTGGGTGCATTATGTGAGACCCTCAGAGAGCTTGGGCGGGGTCATGTGTTCGGAATGACATGAATTCTTGCCATCCCATGGAGATCAGTTTATATGGCCCGAAGCACCGGACTTAATTGCCCTTCTCTTAGCTCCTGTGAAGAGCAGCGTCATGACTGGTCTCATGCATTTGCCCGGCCCCTTTCATCATCAGCTGTAGCATTTAACTCAGTGACCCACGGCGGGGGCCTGGTGGATAGTCTTCCTGGCCGTGGGCGACACGGAAGCCCCAGCAGCTTCCAACAGTGGTTCATTTACATCTTTTTTGTCCTCAGTGCCATCCATGGGGCCCCTGTCCTGGCATCAGAAGATACGGTAAAGACAAGTGATGTGCTTGTTTTCAGCCCCTCATTATTCGGGATATGTCCTTTCGTTAAGTTCCCTTCTAACTCTACCAAGCAGTCCTGCCCGGGTGACACCAACCAGTGGCAAATGAGGGACTTGGAGAGGTTCAAAACCGCCACGGTGACACTGGCTGGGGCTGGCCCTTCCCCCACGGCCACCCTGGTGCTGAGCCCCCTGTAGCGCCCATCTTCACCGCGGGCAGGACAGGAGAACAGACAGGGAAAGGGGGCGGGTGAGAGCAAGCCAAAACTGAGCTCTTCATGTGGCGGAGAGCAGCACGGCCTGATAAGCTGTGACTCATGGAGGGACGGACCCTCCGTCCATCACCTGTCGGTGAGAGAGCTCCTGGAATGAGCTGCAGGTTGCAGGGAAAAGCTGGTCCCCGATCCCATCTTCAGATTAACATTCATCTGGGGCTCCATAGCGAGAACTGCGGGGAAGTGCACATTTTTATTTCGGTTGGCGTTCTTTCTTCCTTCTCAAAATGAGGGAAGTTGGACCCAGCTGACCTGGGAGCTCCCTCCCAGGCTCTGAACTTCTCGGGTTCTTGAATTGTACGGGTCTGTGACTTTGAGTCACCCAGGGTGATTGAGCTCTTTCTTGGGAGGTCACGGCCCTCCTTGCCCCCCAGCTGAGGTGGGTGAGCTCTCAGACACAGATGATTCACGAACCTGGGTTCCCCACCTAGGCATTGAGGGTGCTGTGGGGCCTGAAAGGGCCAAGAAAGAGCTTCTGGATGCACATTTGTGCTCGCTGAGACCGCGGCTCACGTGGACTCTCTGTAGGCTGGTAGCGATGATGATGATTTCTGTTTGAGGCAAAGAACAATTCTTTTGGCCCAAGCCTCTCGAGAAGCTGCCTGCCTTTCCATCACCCCTAGATCTCACACACAGAATAGTCCTGTGGCATCTAGCAGAGTGCCGCCTGGCGGGACCTATATCCTGTTCCTGGAGGCTGGCCCAGGGCATCCTTGGGGCTGGGCTGCAGTCACCGTCCGTTTTATCGTATTGCCTTGTGTGAGGGATGGGGAGACCGGAAGTATGGCAAGACCACATGGGTGAGCACCAGTGTCAGTCAGGAGGGCAGAGGTAGGGGAGGACCTGTGGGCAAGAACCTTTACCGGGGTTTCCACTGGAAGGAGCAAGTAAGGCAAGGGCAATCAGGCTCAGGATTGGCGAGGTAGGTTTGAAACGGGCTCTCCGGTGAAATTCACGTTCACCGGGACTGTTAGAGGGTATAGTTAGCTTTAATATCTGAAGACTTCAAATTTTTATGGGCATATTAGGGTTCTCCAAAGAAACAGAACCAATAGAACGTGTGTGTGTGTGTGTGTGAGAGAGAGAGAGATTTATTTTAAAGAATTAGCTCATGTGATTATAGTGATTATGGAGACTGTCAAGTCCAAAATCCGCCAAGTAGGCCTGCAGGCTGGAGGCCCAGGGAAGAGCCAGTGCTGCAGTTCAAGTCCAGAGACCGTCTGCTGGCAGAATTTCCTCTTGCTCAAGAGAGGTCAGTCTTTTATTCAATCCCAGTCTTCAGCTGATTACACGAGGCCCACCCACACTCTGAAGGACAATGTGCTTTACTCAAAGTTCATTGACTAAAATGTTAATTTCATCCTCCTACACCCTCACAGAAACAGCCAGAATAATGTTTGACCGTATATCTGGGTACCGTGGCTCAGGCAAGTTGACACATAGGTTTGACCTTCTCATGTTGGGGAGAGTCACGATTTGCTTAGGGTTGCTAATAGCTCCCTGGTGGCTGTTAAAACAGGTACTTCACAGAAATTACCAGTTTGGTTGACACGCAGTCATCGTCCTCGTTAAGGGGTAGCTCTCACGTGACAGGATCTCCATGGTTCCTCACCTCTCAACGCCTTCACTCAGGTAACTCCTCAACTACCTCAGGAAAACACCTCCAGGCTTACAAAACAAGGCGCTCCCCATATCTCCTTGCTTCTCACAACACCAGCGAGGCCAGCAGTTCCATCCTCATCTCAGAAACCAGAGACTGTCAGCAGAGAGGTAAGGCACATGGACCCAACTCGGGTCAGACAACCCACAAGGGGAGTCAGCCAGACTCAATTTCACCTTCTGGTTTCAAGTGGCAGGAGCTGGCTTTCAATGAGCAATTAGCATGTGCAGTGCATTTCCTGTGACACTTGCCCACAGTAGTTTGCCTGATTCTGTGAGGACTTGACCGCGAGGCTCTCTGCCTCTTCTAAGTTCTACCTGTGCAGGGGCAGGGAAACTGAGGCCCTCCCACCACCTCACACGGCGGGGCGGGCGTGGGGTCTGCGTCTGCGGCCCTCTACCTCCGGTTCCCCACCCCAGGGCACTGCTGCTGCCCACCCACATGCAACGGTCCATCCCTGGAGACTATGACCAATTGCCTTGTCCAGCAGTGTCACCAGAGGCCGTAAGAAAAAGGTGACAGAAAGTTTTGGAAATCATGCAAAGTGGAACAAATTTTCAAGATGAGGCCAGGGCTCCAGAGAGCAAGCATCCCTTCCCCAAACATCCTATTTGGGTTGGCCCCAGGTGGCCCAACTTATCAGGAGGAGCCCCAGGGCCTTGGTTTCCTCCAAAGCATTCATCTTGTCTCCCCACATAACGTCCTAGGCCCTGACAGTGTCGCCCCTCCCCCCATGATGTGCCAAATGTGGGAAACATTCAATAACCCCTTATTGAGTGCCACGCACTGTGATGGGAGCCAAGAGCTGGAAGACGAAGAAGGTGGATCCTGCCTCTAAGCCACAGCCTGACGGAGGAGACAGACCTGTAACCAGACAGCACCAGCCCACCGGCCATGTGGCCAGTCTGGCTTCCAGAAAACACAGAGAGGTGTTTTCTGGCTTCCCGAAAGGTGGATCCACAGAGTGAGGCATCACCAGCTCTGCCCACAGGATGCAGGGGAGGGTCGGCCTGGAGCGGACAGAGAGGGCTAGATGTTCCTGACCAAGGTTCCTGACCTCAAGGAACTTATAGCCTGAGTGAGGGGCACGATTAAGGACAGGAAGCATCGGAAGCCATCCCAGGAAAAAGAATGACATATCAGGCAGTGTGGCCTCGAAGTAAGAGTGGGGAGAGGTGGTGAAGGATGGCATGAGTTATATGTCAGCAGAAGTCGCCACTCCCTGCTGCTGAACTGGGCTCCACCACATCCCCTGCCCTTTCCATGAGCCTCCATCCTTGTCCTTAGCCAATGCCCCGTGCACAGGCTCACCGGCTCTCAGGAGCATGGAGGCCACGTTCCCCTTCTCTCCCGGAACTCCCGCTTCTCCAAGCTGAATTACCAGCCTCCTCTGGATCTCACCTCGTCCTCAGTGCATTCCGGTCCACCCAGGATTCCAGACCCTTCTACTTTGGAGGTTTGCCTAACCGCCCCCCCCACCTGCAATCACCTGAACTTCCTGCAGCCTCGGGGAAGAAAGCTTTTCTAATCCCTGCTAGACGAGGGCACGGCCAACAGGAGGCTCGGCCCACAGCGCGCCCTCTGTCGGCTAGGACTGGCCACTGATTATTGAGTCCTTTGAACGTTTGGGTTGTACCTGGTGGGGAGTTCCTTGGTGTGCGGGTCAGCGTGTCTCAGCGCTGTGGCTTTAGACAGACAGAGCCATCGCCTTTGTGTGTGTCTCTTACAAACACACGAATCGCTCACGCGGTCCATCTTCTCCCCTACAGCCTGGAGCGAGGGTGATTGAAATGCGACATTTTAAACCCAAAAGCAAATTACAGCCAGGCATCGGTGTGAAATTACTCTCCTTGGCTCAGAGTGCCTTTTTAAAAGTCAGGCAGCAGTGCCCGGGATGAAAGTTGGCCTGTCAGACAAGCCCATTCAAGCTTGCAATTCCTCTGTCATTTGCCCGACAGGCTTGTGATAAAGAGCAAGGATTTAAAAAAAAAAACAAAAAACAAAAAAAAAAAACACTGCCAAAAATAGTGCCACTGAGAACCCTACGCTGGGGCAGACCCAGGAGCCAGCGCCATCGTGGCCCTGCCCTCTCTGATAGGACGGGGCGGTGTGGACTTGTTCCGACGGAGATGGTGCGTGACCTCAGAGCTCAGCCCCGGAGACGCGGGAGAGGAAATGCCGCGAGTCGCGGCATCTGTGAATCCCTGCAGAAAGGGAAGGTAGAACAAAGTTTACATTGAAAACCTTGACTTTCCAAACAGCATGTTGAGACAGCCCCACAGCAGACAGGTTTGCTGCAGGCCTGGGACTCGCCCTGGGCTGCGGCAGGCCGGGAGATTCATCTAGAAAGAACATAATGAGCCTCCTTCTCCCTGGTGCCCTGGGTACTCCCCTTTGCACCCTTTCTGGGCCTTCAGTTCCCCCGACGTGGTACCCTAGGGGCCCAGACGAGGGAGGCCCCTCTGCAGCCTGGAGCGAGAGAGGCCCAGGGGAAAATGAGGGCAAATCTGTTGTCCAGTGAGCTACGGGCGAGGCTGCCCCAGCTTGGCAGCAAGCGCTCTGGATCCCGGGGGACAGGCAAGTCCTGTTCCTGCTCTGTTGCCAGCTCTCCAGGGGAGGTGGGCAGGCTGACTTCCAGGGCTCTGGTCCTGCTCCCAGGCCAAGGCAAAGGCCTCCAGATGCCCCACCCGCCTGGTGACCATGAGGGTTGTTGCCCTCAAAGGTAAGAGGTCATGCCTGTCTTCATTCCTTTGACCTCCCCTGACTCCCTGGGGATAGGCATCATTCGCTCCAGTGTGCAGGGGAGATCATGGAGTCTCAGAAGGGTGACCTAGTGCCCCCCAGGTCCCATGGCTAGGAAGTGGTAGATCCAGGAGTCAGATTCAGGGGTTTGGGATTGGAGTCCAGCGGCTTCCATAGAAGGAGTTCTCCCAGCCTGCTTCAGAGGAAGCGACACCCCGGCACATGGGGCGTTCTGTGAGGTCCCTTACTTCCGGTGTGTAGCTTCTCCAAGTGGGGATTTCTGTCCCCATCCTTCTCGTCTTTCTGTCCCACCACCTGCTTGTCATGAGGAATAATCGCATCATGAACCAGATGTTAAAGATTCTGTGACAACATAAAGCCCTACGTGGGTTTTGTTTATCAAGGCCCCAAACGAAAGTGCTGGAGGCCCTGCAAGGACTCCACCGTGGCAACTGTCTCATGTTCAAGTCCTTCAGAGCTGTCTACAGCTCAGTAGTCCCTACCACCAGCACTAATCGGTGGTACGGCTGCCGTGGTCATTGCGACCAGCAGCACTGACAAGTGTTCGGGGCTTCAGATCACTGGCGAATCAGTCAGTTCACCCGGACCGGCTGTCCCCACTCCTGCCAGCTGTCACTCACAGCCTCCTGCAGGCAGAGCCTTCCCCAGGGAGGTTTCCCGGGGGACCCTTTTCTTTGGCATCCTTAAACAGCTGTCACACTGTCCCAGTTGTTTTTCAAGAAGGAGGTCCCCAGGGTTTCATGGAAGCAGACTTGAACTTGACCTCACCACGTTGATATTCACTTCCACCACCCCTCGGGAAAGGGGTGCCAAGCCCCGGGTGCCCGCGGCTGGATGCTGGCGGCCTCCCAGCCTTGGCAGCTTATCCATCACCTGTTGTCTCCTACCCGGAACATGAGTTTGGACACGCAGGGATTGCGGCGGTTCCTGCAAATGCGACCTCCTCTCCCGGAACCTGGGACTTCTGGGCAGACCGGCTTCACGCCCCACAGGGCAGTCTGTCAGCGGAGCAGTTAGGGCTGGGCACGTAGGTAATGTAGTACGTAGGGTCGCTGAGGGAGGCCATCACTCAGCACGTGATTCTGAACTTGGCATCTGCCAAAAGCTTTTCAGTCATTTCCGTTAGTTATTACTCCTCAGCGTCCTCAGGAGGTGGGCGGGAGCTGCTGTCCTCTTTTTGAGAATAAGATATATCTATAGGGACACATCCACAGAGTGAGAAGGGGTCAGAGCCCTTGGTAGTGAAGCATGACCTTAGTCACCATCCTCTCCCAGCCCTGGGCCCACACGCATCCAGCAAGCTCACTGGGGAGGCTGATTCTGGAGCGTGGCTTTCATCCAGGAATTGTCTAAAACATGAACTTGCTAGGGGCCAAGTCGAGGCCTGGGTCGCTGTCATGTGGCTCGGAAGAGGCACGCTTAGAGGGGTGAGTGATCCACAGTCAATCAGAGCGACAAGCACCTGCTCAGCGCAGGAAAGACAGCTTACTCCCCAGCCACGCCCCAGGCCACCTCGGAAGCAAGATGTATTTTTAAACACAAGCCTCCTAGAGAAAATGTTCCCTCGCTTGTCCCCATAGCCTACTAATGGGGCAGCTGTTGGCAACCAGTACCATCAGCCCGTGTAAGGGCTGTGCTCTCAATTTTTAGTTCTATTCTTGTCCCCTGGCATACGATAGGGGTTGCTGTCCCGGGAGACTGCAGGCTGCTGATGAAAAAGAAGGTTTCAGTAGGTTCTCGCCTGCTCTCAATTTCAAGACTCTCTGATTTCGTTCAGACGTGGGGCCTGTAGGCCTGTGCTCATTTACTGGGTTGGAAACTTTTATTTATTTATTTATTTATTTATTTATTTACTTCTTCACACTGACGCCATGGAAAATGCCCGACGCTTCCCAGAAGTCTGGGGTCCTTCTGCTTCGCCCTGGGCTGAGAAGGGCTGAAGTCTGAGAAGGTCAGCTGCCTCCCCGATGCCCGGGAAGGCGGTGCTGTGCTCCTGCCTGGTTTCCCAGCCGCTCAGCTGGCAGGTGCCTCACACCCCCGCCCCCGCCCCGCCACAAATGCAAAGAGCCATTCGGGGTCAGTCTTGCTTCTTGCTCTGATCAGGGTCTGTTTCTCAGCTAGAGTGAAGAAAGATGCCTTACCAGTCCTAATTAGAATGACTCCTATCTAATTTATTCAGGGTATCCTCCTACGTCGTACTGTTGCTGTGTCCCCGTGTGTTAGTCGTGTTGCTGTGGTCCGTGTCATTGTTTTAAAGGAGCCTCTTCTGACCAGGGCTGGAGGAGACGCCCTTTGTCTGCCTCTGAGCCCTGTGGTCCTGGCCCTCGCCAAGGGAGCCGTTCTCGCACTGCTGTGTTTATTTGAGTTATGTAATATAAACAGCTCCAAGGAGATGGGCTCCTCCACTTTTGTGTTTAGACTCAGCCTTCACTTGCCCTCTGCAGAGCTCGTCACTTGGGTGGTTTCCTCTCGCCTGCTCTGTTTTGCTGCTGGAGAACAAAACAGCCTGCCCTTGACCCCTCTCCAAGACCAGCCCTTTCCTCCCACGACCCAGCAAGGAGAATGAGACGCTGCTCATGCGTGTCCTCAAAGGCTCAGTACGGGCCAATGGCACAGGGGCCCGTCCAAGCCCAGCAGAGACGAATCAGACTTTCTCTGTGGCTTGTTCCCTGGGACGGGGTTCCTCCATGCCAGGAGTACCCCTAGAACATTTCAAACATAATTCCACTTCGCCCATAGACTAACCCATAGATTCACACCCGACTTTTCAGGAACACCGCTAATGTATAAAACACATGCAGGTGCAGCTAAGGGGAAGGTTCAGAGGTGTGATAGACGTCAGCTCCGCCTTATCTTATTAGTCACATCCCCTGAAATCAAGCATTTTCAAAGCGTTTCATTGCTAATTAGACAAAGTTCATGGTTTATCCCCCGCCCATGCGCCACACAACAGGAAAACACCATGTATCTTCTCGCTGAGTTTGGATTGGCACGATGGTGTTCAAGGCACAGTTGGATTAGAAGGCATTTTTAGTAACAGGTTTTTTTAAAACAACTCTCCAAGGGCTGAGTCACTTATTTCTTTATTTATACAGTTGTCTTAAGGCAGATCACAAATATTTTCAGAATAGTTATTGACTCTCCGATTTCTTAGGGCAAGATCCCATCTCTCTCCCTAATCACCCCTGATACTCAATGCCTGCCATCTACTGGGTCACCAGCCTCGGGGCGAGAAGGATGTTTGTTCTTGTCATCTTGGGCTTGGGAAGGCAGGACCAGAAAAATGGAAGGCCCAGAGGTCTGGAGAATTGAGCCCCTAGGGTATCAGGGTCTGGAGGAGGGAGATATTGGGCATGACCTTGAATACAGCAAGAGTGGACTGTGCCAGCCACACTTCTCTTCCCACCGGATTCCCAGCAAACTAGGAGAGAAAGAAAGAGAGGGAGGGAAGAAGGAAGGAAGAAGCAGGGAAGAAAGGAAGGAGGGCAGGAGGGAGGGAGGGAGAAAGAAAAGGAATTTATAGCAATGAGAGGGAGCGAAAATGCAATTGGAGCTTTTGGTGTTAAGAAATATTTTAAGGTCTACCAGCTGAAGTCCAGCCAGGGCCTCTGACAAAGCCACACAGCACCCCCGTGTGCCTTCCAGAACTTTCCTGCATTTGTCCAGCCACAGCAGCTTCTAGCCCTTGTATCCCCTCTGATTTGCGAAGTCCCACCTCTTAGCCTCCTGTCTCCCTCTGCGTTTCTCTCCTTCAAGGTCAAATCCCAGCGTGCCTCAAGGTTTCAGTGCTTTCCGGGGTGGTGAGAGCCCCAGGCTGTAGAGCCCCTCTCCAGGGGGGCTGAGGAAGGGGCTGCGAGCCGCAGAGGGGCTGGAGGAAATCTGCTGGGGCCTTGACTTTCTCACACATGTTTCAGATGTGCGGAGTGCGATTGTAAACAGCGTCCTCATCACTGCCAGAGCTGGCCTCCCCGCCCGAGTCCTGTTCCCAACACCCTAGGGGTTCCAGTAATAGGGCGTCAAGCAAACAAAGAAAAACAGTAATCTGGTGTTCCAATTGCATTTTTTTGTTTTTAGAAAATGTTAATGATAGGTTATTTGATTACCCTAGGTTTGGCTCTGCTCGCTCTTTATTAAGCACATCTGGTATTTAGTGACAATATAAGTAGCAGGAGTTTTTCTGGCACTTGAAAATAAGCTCATCCAATGTTGCCGTTGCAGTTTGGAAACTCGTCAGAGAGGCCAGCCAAGCTTGCAGAGATACAAGACTTTTTCTGTAGGCCGGGCATCTGTCCAGGACGTCTAAAAAATGTGAATTGGCTAAGAATTGCTGCCACGCAAACACTTCTGGAAATTTCTGTGCTTGGGCCTGCCAAATCCATTATGCACAACATGAATTACAAGAGTTTCTATCTCTCCCAGCAGTTGCGTTGTGAGTGTAATTCTCCTGTGTGCTTTATGAAACACACACACACACAACCAAAATGAGAAAAACACCCCAAAAATCCACTACCGTGGGTATTTTTTTTTTTTTTTGTCTCTTTCCATTTGGGTTGCCAAGTACACAACTTTTCCTGAATTAGGAGAAATAGCCTCAAACTTTGGTTTCAATTACATTAAATCTAACACGTGGGAGGGAACTGTGCTTCCTGGAAATTCTAGAAAGGAAGGATGTCTCATATCATGGAGACAGCCTAACATCTAAGTAGGAAAAACAATAAAATGCAACAGAAGAACTTGGAAAAGGAGAAAAACATATACACCCTCCACTCCACACGGCCTGGCGTTGGGGTTGGGGCCTTACTCAAGGACGTTAGTCAGAATGGGAAGCCCACCTGTGGGCAGAAGGTGCTTCTCCTCTGCCCAGACTGCCTCCCCACATGAAGGTCCATCCTACCGACCTGGCAGGCACAATTTCTGAAGCAGAGGATGGGCCCGGGGAGACCCGCCACAGCTGGTCAAAGGGAAAGTGAGCAGGAGAAAAGCGGGATCTTCTAGGTGGATCCTGGTTCTGCCCAGACTTTCCTCCCTTTCCAGAGCTCAGAAATGTTTGCATCATTTTCTGATTCCAAATGGAGACTTGCCTCTCTCCCGTGATTCACATATGCGAGATTTCTCAGACTCTGCCCAGGATCATAAAAGGGCCCGGAGCTCTATTTCTATTCTGGAATGACATTCTTCATAGGACACATATAATAGCTCACATGAGATAATCATACAAGCATGTTGTGAGACAGAATGCCATACATCTGAATGCTACCAGCTTCTACCAAGTGTGATGCTTTCTTGCTCTACGGCCTTCCTCGTGAGGACTCAGATAATCATGTCAATACTGGTGAACTGGAGCTCTAAGGTCTTCTAAGAGCCAGCGGTCCCAGCTGCACCATCAGTCAAGCCACTGTGCTGGTCTGTGCCTCAGTTTCCCTCTCTGTGTTTGCTTGTCACCGTTCTCCCAGGATATGGGAAAGGTCATGAGATGAGCATCAGGTTCTGGCGGGGACACTCTTAACTCTGTGACCTCTTTCAGGGGCACATGTCTGCATAGCGTCCTCACTTATGAAACGGGGACAATGACATCTTCCTCAGAGCACGGTTGTGAAGAACCAAGTGTACAAATAACTCTACAACTGCTTTGTAGACCATAAAGCCGGATACAGATGTGGGTTGTTATCAGTACCTTTCAAGTCCTAATTATAGAACTTTGCTCACTTAAATTCCTGTGAATGGGACGTAGAGTGTGAGTCAAAGCGGTCCATGCACATGCATAATGTAATCTGGGAATTTATTGGGACTGGTAATGAGAAGAGACCGTTGCTTTCCGCGGCTGATGAAGGACGACCTCTCTCAGTATAACTCTTAATTAAAGTATGTCACCTGCTTCCCCCCACCAACCCTCTCTCCCCCTCCCCCTCCCTTCCCCTTTCTTTTCCTTCTTCCACAAATCTGTTGGCAGCAATCACCGTGAATGTGCCATTTGACTATGTCGACCTAAGATTGGAGGGGAGGTTGCTGGAGCTAATTAAATTTCCTTTCCCATAGTGAACTGTATCCCAGAACTATAGTTCACATTAAGCAGTTAAACAGGTTTGGGCATTTGGAAAAAAAAAAAAATGCTGGGGCCCCAAGAAAGCGCTCTTGGCCTCATTTCCATTTGGCTCACATTGTCCTGTTCTTGGCTTAAATTTGGATCCCAGGACACATTTTCTCAGTTTCCTTTTCTCATGTTCCTGGATCTTTGTTGTAGAATTGTAGGAAACACAGAGTCAGGGGAGTCAGCCAAAAAGGATTTCTCCCCTTCCCGGGAAGGTCTCGGGTCCTGCCTCAGACATCAGAGTGTGGGCGGCCTCCTCTCTGCATTACTGTTTTCCTCACGATGGGCCCAGCCTGGGGGGCTCTGCATTCACATTGGTCGAAGGGCCTTTTCCTTTCTCGGTTTTGAGGAGCTTCCCTCTTACTCCCCAGTAAGCACGCCGCCCATCAGTGAGCCAGCCTGGTCCCACTCTGACCTCCGGGCTCCGGGGCTTCTGAGGACAGATCGAGAGCTTGTGAACTAGGGTGAGTCCAGCCCAGCGGAAGCTTGAACAAAAAGGAGCACAGAAGGCCACTGTTGGGCCCTGCAGAAGGACAGAATGGGGCCTGGGGGCGGGGTGACAAGGGCACAGGAGGGTATGACTGGAAAGAAGGCCCTGCCGCCACCACTGCCATCCCGGGCAAGGACAGGGACAATGGGCCAACAGCTCAGACACAGCACAAGGGCTCGCTCCACCTGCCCAGCGCTCTGGCGTCTGCATACTCTCCCTGCTGAAACCAGTTGGCACTGCTGTGAGTGGGGTCACAGGATGAACGTGGAATTTTCTGGAATAAGAGTCAGATGGTGAAGCATTCCCGAGACATTGTAATATCCAATGAGCCACTCCTGCCATTTGCCTTTTAGGTTTTACCACTGTGAATAATCACCATAAACATTTACGGAGCATCCTCCCTCTCCCGGCTCATCACCGGGAATTATGTTTTTCTCACAGTAGCTCGGCACAGTTCGCTGTGACGTAGGCACTAAAATTATCCCTGTTGTTCAATGGGGAGAACCAGAGCTTGGGTGGGTCAGGACCTGACCAAGTTCACACAGCTTGGAGGAAGTGCTGGGTTTCTCTCAGGTGCCTTCTTCGTCACCACACGGCCACTGCCCGAGGCTTTGGATCACTGACCTCTCAGCCCCCACCCTGTGTCATCAACATTATTTTTGCAATTTTTTGTCACAATGGACTTTTTGTGCGAGGGGGTCGCTCACCGAAACACACACCCTCCGTGCCTCCCACCTGTGAGCTCCGTGGGCGCTTTCTGGTTCCACCGGCTTCGGCTTCCAGGCGGTCGTGCCTCCTCAGCCAGGCCTCCTGTCACAGCCCTCACTGCATTCTGCTCACTAGCCCTCAGGACAGCCAGAAAATCCCAACACTTTTCCTAATAAAGTTAATATTCGAAAGGATCGCTAAGCTTCCAGATCAAATCTACTGATGAGAGCTTAACGGACAAACCATTTCACCTGACGTGTTCTAAGTGGAGATGACTTTCCACTTCGGTGTCTTCGGTGTTTCCTGAGCACCTGCTATGTGCTTACTGCCGTCCTCCTAGCCACGTCCTACTTGAGGCACCGTCTGGGAGAGTCTGCGTGCTTAGGACGGACGGACTCTTGAAATCCTAGCGTTCCAAAGATTTCCTGGAATGTTTGCATCGAACCCACTCTTCCTCTCCAAGGTGACCTCTCTAGATGGGAGACAAATTAAAAGTGCCTGCCTGGAACAGGTATCAGATGCTTCTCAGTGGGCTGCTGGTTGAGCAGCTGTGTGTGTGAGACCAGGAGAGAATGAGGGAGCAAATACAGCTGTCACTATTGTTTCTAAATGACAAGACTGGTTTTATCACCATGGATATAATTATCAGTGCTACCTATCACCTTTACATCTTGTTTATATAATAGTCCAAGAAGCTAAAAAAATTTTTTTTATTTTTTTGGGTGAATCTTAGATTTCACAGACACCGCTAAATTGGGTTAAATCCTAGCTTCTTCTTAGATCATAAGTGTCTTAGTTTTTTAGGGTCGTGTAAGAAATTACCACAAACTCAGTGGCTTCAAATAACACACTTTCTTTCTTTCTTTCTTTTTTTAATCTCACAGCTTCCACGAGTTAACTAGGTTCTCTGCGGGGTGGGGTGGGGGGAGTCACAAGACTGCAGTCAGTGTGTCAGCTGGAGCTGGGGTCTCCTCTGGGCTCAGGGTCCTTCCTCTCCCAGGCTCACTCACGGGGCAGAATTCTTCTCCTCAGAGCTGTGCATCTCCCGGCTGTTTGCTTCTTGGAAGCCAGGAAGGGAGAGAGAGAAAACGGGCTGCTTCAGCTGCTTTGTCTCTGACCTCCAGATTCTCTTGTAAAGGGCTCATCTGATTAGGTCAGACCCACCCAGGATAATCTCTCTTTTGATTAACTGAAAGACAACTGATTAGGGATCTTAATTACATCTGCAAAATCCCTTCACCTTTGCCACTAAGGTAATGAAACACAGGAATGATATCCTATTACCTTTGCGTGTTCTTTTGGTTAAAAACAAATTAAGGGGGGGGCGCCTGGGTGGCTTAGTGGGTTAAAGCCTCTGCCTTCGGCTCAGGTCATGGTCCCAGGGTCCTGGGATCGAGCCCCATATTGGGCTCTCTGCTCAGTGGGGAGCCTGCTTCCTCCTCTCTCTCTGCCTGCCACTCTGCCTACTTGTGATCTCTGTCAAAAAAATAAAATCTTTAAAATAAATAAATAAAAACAAATTAAGGGCCTTCTCACACCCAAGGGGAGGAGGTTACACACGGGTGGGGGACGTTGGAGGTCATCTTGGAATCTGCAGGCTGGACAGTGATTTTTCGATCAATTTATGGTTAGCGGAGCAACAGGCACACAATGGAAAATAATGAATGCATATGGAGAATTTAGTGATTGGGAATGAATGAATGTTTTTGAAGACACAGTTTCTTCCAGAGCACACCCTGGAAAAGGTCGTTTTTTCCCCTCAGTAGGTCTGAAATGGGCTGGGGTGGAGGGAAGCGCAGGCAGGTGACAATTCAAAAAGTATGGGAGCTAATAGAAACGTGAGCTGGGAAAGCCAGGGCCCATTCTTGTCCTCTGGAAGCAGTGTGAGCTTCCCCTGTCTGGGGAGCACGGGGAAACCGTACCTGCCTTCCCTTGCACGGCTGTTGAGCAGGAAAAGAGACCAACGAGCTGCGGGGACAAAGGTCTGATTGTCCTGACCCAGGACCGTTGAGGTGCTGGCGGCTAAACAATATGCTGAAATCTCAAAAGGTGGGCGGGTGATCACATCACCAGGAGCTGGACTTGTTTTTTTCAGTGATAACCCGTGAGGCATTCTTGAGACGCAGCCAAGTCTCTCCCATAAACTGGGGAATGTATTTTCTGAGCCCACATTAGGGAGGAAGAGCCCCTTCCAAACTTCCCCCGGAGTTCTACCCCCAAGTCGAGTTCTAGGTCCAAAACCCTGCCGTGCAGCCTCTCCAGCCGGCCTCCGCCGTCCCCCCACCCGTCTGCGGGTGTCCACAACGCACACAAAGGAAGTGAGATAGTGGGGAGTCTGGGGCCATTCTTGGTCACGTGAGAATTGCTGCTCAGCTAGCCAGAGCGGTGCAGCTGCACAGAATGAGCACAGATCCAGTCCAGGCTGGGGGACCGCGCTCTGCACGCTGCCCGCCCGCGGAGCAAGCTTCCCTCCTGCAAGGAAGCAGTCGGCTGATAATGTGTTAAGATCAGATTAATGTCGGAAATAAACATGTAATAAATAATAATAGTGTAATAATAGTGGTTGTCACTGTGAAGTTTCTGTCTGTTGGAAATATGAGTTCCAGAGTGTGGCTTTCTTAGGCTAATTTTGCCTTTATTTAAAAGAAACTGACAGATGTACTTTATAACGTGGAAGATAATTTAAAAAGGAAAGAATGAAAGAACACCAACTCGTTTTTCTTGTTTAGCCGTTGCCTTGTTCTTTTTGGCTCAGAAAGGACAAGAAAGTTTTTGTTTTCTGAAAGAATTGATATTTAGAGTCTACCCTGCACTTCTCCCACCCTGGCCTCAGTTTCCCCACGCCACTATGCCTGGGTTCTAAATTCTCCAGTAAGCTACGTAACTTCGCCCTCAATCCAGGGCTGTGGTCATTTGAGTGGAAAGAAAACAAGCATTTTTAGTGCTCTGGAAGCCAGCTCAGTTTATGATTCTCACACCTTGGAGCTTTCGGTTAGTGGAAACACCCCAACGGCGCTATCTCAATGCGTTGTTCCTGACTCATCAGAAGGAACGGTCCCGCGATGAAGGAAGCCAGATTGTGACTTCTCTGTATTCCCGCACCAGCTTAAGCATGCATTCTAGAACATGAAGCAACTGGAATACACCACCTTGATTTTGAGTCACACACCTAAGATATTTTCGTATCAGAGATACTTAAAGCACAACTTAGATGGGACATAAAGACTGAGCCGGACGAGGGCGAAGTAAGAAACAGGAAGCGAAATGTCTTATAATAACTGCCTGGTCTGGACTATGAACTGGGTTGGAATTTTCAGATGAGGGGATCTTGTTTTTGAAAGCCATGTCGACAAACTGATACTGTATTTTTAGCATGCCTCGAATGGAAAGCATGCAAGATATGTGAACAATATATTTCCAAATACGACACATATTTATAAAACACAGTAAACGCATGACAGATTGAGTAGGATATGTGGAAAAATAACAGCTGTGCTACACCCTATTTCTTAGCAAATTCATACACAACAAATGACATTCATGTCCCATGTTTTGCAAAATCTATTTTTTAAGCGTTGTAGAAAAGGATGTAGGGAATGAAAACAAGTTTGCAAACAAACAAAAAAAAAAGATGGATGTGAATTTAAGTGACATGTCATGTAATTAGCAAGTAGAACATTAGTTCTGGCGAGGTTACCCCATTTCCCCCAGCATGCGGCCTTTTGATGGAAATGATAGTAAATGAAGCATTAGAAGCGATTTGCATTTTAGGGTGAGCTAAAATGTCACATGTAAGGGAAAACATACAGAAAATTTCAGGCTCTAAGACAACCAGTATGTGTGCCAATGACGTGAAGATTCACGTAGATGGACTGGAATTGGTGGCAATCGTAGTTTGTGGCATCGAAGACAAGACTGGGTTCTAAACTGAGAAACATCTGACTAGAGACTCTTGGATTTGAATAAAAGGCCATCTCTCTATCTCTTTGATAGAGATCCATGTTATGTTCTAAAGCAGGGACTGAGAAGCAGTGTTTTTAAGGAGAGAGTATTAGCACCTGTGAGTACGGCGGTAACAAAGCAATGTGTAAGGACAGTGATACGAGTCCCTTATATTTGTGACACAGACATCTACGATTTACAAGTGAGTCTTCTCATTTTCAAGTCCATATTCCTATTTGAGCTATGGAACAGCCCTATGAGTGAGGCCTGTAAGAAAGGTTTCATCATTCACACTGTCCTCACAAAGAAACCAAGAGTTTGTGACTTGACTTGAGGGTCACACTTACAGAGAGGAAATGCCAAAGCAAGCAACAGGGCTCTTTGTTCATTTAAGATGCTACCTGGGAGAGAGGGGGTTACAGGCATTTTTTTTAAATTTTTTATAAACATATAATATATTTTTATCCCCAGGGGTACAGGTCTGTGAATCGCCAGGTTTACACACTTCACAGCACTCACCATAGCACATACCCTCCCCAGGCATTTTTTTTTTTACTCTTCTTTTGACTTTTGCTTTTTTCCAAATGTTCTGCAATAAGAAAATATTATTTTATAACTATAAAATGATATTAAATATTATCGCTGTAAATAAGGAACAAAATCCCTGTCCTTGTTCCTTTTAGACCACTCCCTTGACTCCACTCCCTGCTTAAAGCTGGACCCGAACTTGCTGGGCCATTCAGTGCGGGCCTCTGCCCCGAAGCAGAGAATGCAGAGCCCTCTTCGCAGGCTGAGCTGGTGTTAGTCCATGCAGAACAGACCAGACTGTGAGTCTAGAAGACTGAATTTGCATCCTATTTTCTACAATGCTGGGAAGTTCCCTCATATCTTTGTGCCCTAGTTTCCTGTTCTGTATCCTTTTGGCCAGATATGGAGTGTTTCAAGATTCCGAAGCAAACATTGCCTTATCAAAGAAAGGTGATGCTAAGATTACATTCTTATGGGAGACTTTGCTAAAATGTTGAAATACAGTAGTTGAGTTCTGCTTGGCCTTGGCCTCATTGAAAGGAGACTTTGGGTAGGAGGAGTATGGGGATGGTAGGGCGGGTGGGCGTGGGAGTCGGCGGAGAGGGCGGTGTATCAGTTGAGTTGAATGGGAAGTCATGGTTGGGCATCCTGAGTTCCTCTGGTCCTTCCCTCGTGGGCATGGTTCCAACCGGACCATCCTCACTTATGGACACGCCACAGAAACTCATGCCAGGAGGCCATCTGATCTAGTGTCATAGATAAGAACAGACCAGACTGCTTCCTTGACCTTGGGTGAAGCAACTTAGCCTCTCCATTTCCCACTTTCTCTATCTGTAAATAGATGATCTCACTGGGCGCTGAGGGATAATCGAGATCAAATTCCTGAAGGATTTTTAGCTCCTTAGAATGCTTCAGTTTTAACCTTTAGGGAGGAGGCGGGCTCTTGGAATCTTCTGAGAATCCAGTGAGAGCTGGGAGCCTTCCTCCCAGAACAACATATGCATAACCATCGACTTGCATATAAACTCATATGGTTCGTAGACTCCCTGAAGCTTAAATGTCTTTTAAGTTAGAAACAAACAAACACTTGCCTTAAAAGAGAAGCGTTGCAAACATGTAAAAGATAAATCATGGGTCATTTTCATCATGTCACTGCCATCCCACGGACTTCGTTCATGAATCTCATGTGCTATGTTATAACCACTATCCTCATTTCATTATTATTAAAAATACTCTACCGTATCTTTTGGTGTTCATCCTCCCCCCTAACCCCTAGCACCTGTTTTTTTAATTATTATTATTTACACTCTAAGAGCCTTGGAACCAAGAATGCTTTGCTGCTGGCCCTGTGTGTAAGAGAACATAGGTCTCTTCCATCCAAGTATAATCGAGTAAATAAATAAGAATATGTTTAACTAAAGTGAATTGTTAAAATGGGCTCTACTTTATCATTCTTGGACAGCTGAAATTACAATGAGAGAAAATGAAAAGTGGCCTCTCAACGTGTTATAGAGGACACTTGACACACACATTCAATCCAAGACTGATGAAAATTTGCATACTTATTATACTTATTATTTATTCTAAAATAATCGAAAAGCAGTGGTCTTGAAGAAAGAATTAAAAAAAAAGATAATATTTTATGCATTGGTTCCAAAGGAGCCAGCCCATTTATTCAATAATGAAAAAAAGCGTTATTTTCACATTGCCACCTAATGTCTCCTGTTTTCCTCTGTCGTTATTTAGCTCAGCTGGAAATTAGGGATATTCCTTAGTTACACTGAAAAAAAAAATCACTGGTATTATGAAAGAGCACTTATCTTTTGTAGACAACTGGACTTCCTTCAGAAAAAGACACTTGTGTGCCGTTAAGGTGCCTCTTGGATTTCTACTGGACCCTCCTGCCTTTTCCTATTTTGGCACCATGGGTAGGTTTTTAGCACACCAGAATCCGCAGTCCTCTCTCTCTCTGAGATGTATGTGTGTGTATATATATATTTTTTCTTTTTACTATCTCCTATAAAAGGAGCCCGCTATTGATTGCATCTGACTGGGTGGTTTTAGTTGATATCTAAGCAACACTAACCCAGATAGGGATTAGCATTACATCAGCTGTCAGGCGAGGAAGCCTGGCAGCATGCCAGCCTGTAAAAACGGAACGGGTTTGCGTCACTGTTCCCTTGGTAATGCTTCTTGGAGCCTTGTCAGCTGTCCCCTGAGGTTGTTTCCTTAATATGTCAACAGACATTCCTGAATCTTTAATGCTGGATGGCTCTTTTCCGCTTCCAAAAACACTTAGGTGACCAAGCAGCTGGTGTATCCTGTTGCTATGATCTTTTGAAATGTATTTCTTTCATGAAATAGGTGTTTGTTCTATTCAAAACACGCGAGGGGATTTAGGAAGGTTTAGATTTCTGCTTCTCCGTGTTAGAGGACCTATTTTTGAAGAAATAGGGAAGCCAGCTTAGTGAGGAGAGCTGCTTCTCTGCTTTTATCTTCTGTAGGAAAACCCCTTATTCCCTCACCAGCTTATCCGAACCCTCCAATTATCCTGTTACAGTGTGACATTGCATAGAACAAAACAGCTGGTTGAAAGACCCGGCTGGAATTTGTCCCCATTTATGATATGCTCTCTGACCTTGCTCTAAGAACATCCGTGAGACAGAAAAAGGTGTGGGCAGCGACCTTGAGCGTCGTCCCCTGCCTATTGAGAACCACAAATAAGAAAGATTTGTCAACCACGGCCCACGTGAAATCTATTTCCTCATTTCCCCAATGCCTTTTCTTCTTGCTGTCCTGGCAACTCGATCTCCACTTCCATCTTGGAAAATTTTACGCTGAAAAGGACCATATCTGGGGGGTGGGGTGGGTGGGGGAGCCTCGCGCTCACATCCCTTCTTTCTCCCTCTCTCTCTGCAAGTAAACATAGCTCATTGGCACTGGGTTATTTCCCCCTGCTCAAGTAACCCTCCAGATCGTTACGCAGTTGCTGTAACAGTTAATTACAGTCAATAGTGTGAGCAACTTCAATTTGGAAAGAAGTCATTTGGTTTTTGGAGGGTTAGTGTGGCGGTGTTATTAAATCCACTTAATCATAAGGGACCGTGATGGAGTACATAATCAGGGGAAAAGCCGCTTTCCCCGCTGTCGGAGGGGTGCCTCTCACCACCAGCACCCCAGCGGGTGCACGCCTTGTCCTTCTGGAAACACGTTAAGGGCCCCGAGAGCTCTGTGGTCGTGGAATCTGCCTCTGGGCTTCATCTCCTGAGAGGGCTGCTTCCTCATTCTGCAAGTTGATGTAGCAATCCCGTTTCTGTTCTGCAAATCCTGTGCCCTCAGTGCCCAGCCTCCTGGGAGCCCCTCGATCATCCCCGCTGAAGAGGGTCCCCATGGTTCACCGGATGAGAATAGAAACAGAGCTGCCCAGAGCGGGAGAGATTTAGGATCACTCGATTTTGGCATCGGAAGGGATTTTGAGAGATTTAGTGAAACTCAAAACTCGACGTTCATTTTCAGAATGAGAAATCCGAAGTTTGCTGGTGTGGCCCAGTTGGAGTCAGTTCTGCGAGGAGGACCTGTCTGCCCTGGCCTTCGTCCTTCCTAGCATGGCAGCTCTTTGGCCAGGGCCAGTGCTGGCTTGGGGCAGACGGGGGTACTCTTCTTCCCAGTTTGGTGCCCCGTCCAGAGGAGCTGGAGGCTTGAGGACCGTTGGGGCGGCCACGGGCTATGTGGAAATGAACAAGAAGAATGAGGTTCAACTCCAGCGGGGTGTCACCGGAACAGTTTCTTTTTTTCTTCACTTAGCTGGGGACGCACAAAAGAGCTTTCCTATATGCACCCCCCCCAACGCCAGCCAAGGCGCCCCATCCCTGGTTGCACAGGTCCCTTGACAGCACTGGGGAGGCGCAGGAGTGAGCCGAGCGGTGGTTGCGAGGCCAGAGGCTCAGAACCTAGACGGTGCCGAGGACAGCATTTAATGAGACTCTTATTCCCTTTCCTTTAGGATCCCAGAAGGAAAAAAAAAAAATCACATAGACACATAGAGAAAGTGGAAGGAGGACTTTTAACCTTCACATAAGGCTTGCATATCCAGAAGAAGATTTCCTCGCCCTTCACTTCTCTTTCTCCAAAGTCCACACCCCCACCCCCCCATGGGCTGGGATGGTGCACTGGGCTTGGTGACTGTGTTTCAGAGGGAGGACTTCGGGGTCCAACCTCCTGAGCTTCAGTCCACGCTCGGCTGCTTGATAGCTGTGCAATCTTAGGCAAGATTTCATACTCCGTTTCCTCACCTGGGAAACGGAAAGAACACTATTTCGTTTAATGGTTATCAGCACAAAAGCGATTGGAACACCTCAGCCACTGCTCTTCCCGTCACTTTAGGAATTCTTGGAGAGAATTCTCAAGGCAATTTATAAACACACATCTTCTGCTTTGTTGGGTGGGAATGCACTGGTAATAAGTGTATCCGCCTGGTGAACAGGAGGGGCAACTATGGACAAGGAGATGGGTTGGTGGGAACAATGCAAATTACCTAGACCTTGACCTTGACCACACTGTGTATCACCACACCTCCCACCTAAAGGGCTAGAGCCAGTTTGCGCTTGCCGGAAAGCCCCACATTCTAGCCTTCCTGGCTTATGGGCTCCTGGTTCCTTCATGTGGTCTAGCTACTGGACACGACTGCAGGGGAGAGAGAGAAAGTGCAAAAGGACTAAGGGTTAGCTTCGGCACGCACGACGCAGGGAGGGTTTTACTCTCTGTAGACAACAGAGGGTTTCATACTATTATCCTTTATACAAATTAAAAAAAAAAAAATTCTTAGGTGCGCCTGGGTGGCTCAGTCTGTTGAACATCTGCCTTCAGCTCAGGTCGTGATCCCAGGATCCCAGGATCGAGCCCCCATCGGGCTCCCTGATCAGGAGGGAGTCTGCTTTTCCTTCTCCATCTACCTCTCCCCGCTCTGCTCATGCTCTCTCTCTCTCTCTCTCCCTGTCTCTCAAGTCAGTAAATAAAATCTTTAAAAAAACCCCGCATTCTTAGACCATAGGACTTGTCTCAGATTGAAGAGCACATAACTGTGGCCGTGAGGCCTCGATGCGCCTTCCTTGGAATGTCGCTCCCTACCCCACGCATTCACATGCCTGAACACATGGGCAGACACTCACACATGCGCACACGTGCACACCCATGTGTGCACACATGTGCAGGCGCCCACACACACACACCCAGATGGGCATGATATAGGCCAGGAAGACGTACCCCAGGAGCCTCCAGTGCGTGGAGAGGTAGCTACAGAGATGGGGCTCTGGGCTCACATAAACCCAGGAACCAGGAACCTGTGACGAGCTTCATGTCCCCCAAGGGACGGGGGCGGACAAACTGGGCATAGGAAAAACTGGAATGTCCCCCTTTGTGTTTCCCGAGGTGCCTCCGGCCATCGTGACCAGCGCGAGTGGGCCGCCTTGCGAATCAGTCTTTCTCTCTCGAGCTCTGGAATGAGTCACTTGGCAAATAGCTTCAAGGGGAAATTACAAACCTTCTGTGTCACCTATGGAAACCATGGTGGGGTTTTTGTTTGTTTTTGGTTTCTCTTGCCCTTGTCCTCACTTCTGCTGTGGGAGAGGACACGGGGAACCACACGCTACACACGTGTTGCACACGTACACCCCAACTCCAGATGTGTGCTGGGAGCTCCGGCTGGAGGGCCCTGGGATTTCCTCTTTCCAGTCCCCATCCCATTCCTCTGCCGTCGGCGGTAGCTTTGCTTCTCTTGCCTCTGCCGTGGGAAAAGTAGACTCCAGGAGTGAGCGGGGCTCACGCCCTGGGAGGCACCTCTGCATTTCCCATGGTGCCAAGGGAAAGGCTTTCTCTGGGAGCTTTGGGACATGTTTTGGGGAGGGGTTTCTTGCTTCGTGTTCTCCACAGGTCTTAGGGGTGACTTTCACCCTCATTATCATGAAACCGTAAATCTTTTCACGCCTCTGATACATATGCGTTTTTCATAGTTGGTTCATTGAAAATGTCTTTCCTGCAAACAAGAGAGTAGCTCCTAATTTTTTTTTTTTAAAGATTTTATTTATTTATTTGACAGAGAGAAATCACAAGTAGGCAGAGAGGCAGGCAGAGAGAGAGAGGGAAGCAGGCTTCCTGCTGAGCAGAGAGCCCAATGCGGGACTCGATCCCAGGACCCTGAGATCATGACCTGAGCTGAAGGCAGCGGCTTAACCCACTGAGCCACCCAGGCGCCCCATCTCCTAGTTTTTTAATAGCCATCTTCTGTCCCCACGGCTGTCACACATACACACTCAGTCACTCAGGGGTAGTAGCTTCAGAGCACCTTCTGTGGTTCAGGCGCTGTTCAACGAGCCGAGGCTATCGCAGTGAGCAACACCAACACCAACCTGTCCCGAGGAAGTTGTACTAAATGACTCAGAACACTTCGTAGATAGCCCACAAACCAAACTTAGAATTAAAGTCAATGCACTGAAGCTTCACTTCAGCTGGAGAGCCTGGGTGGCTCAGTAGGTCGTGTCCAGCTCTTGATTCCGGCTCAGGTTGTGATATCGGGGTCGTGAGATTGAGCCCCGCAGCGGTGTCTGTGCTCAGTGTGCGGCCTGCTTGATTTTCTCTCCCTCTTCCCTCTGTCCCTCCCACTTGGGCTGTCTCTTTCTCTCTCTCAAATAAATACATCTTTTTAAAAAATGTTCTAAGTGGTTCATTTTTCTTTGGAGACACAGAAAACAACTAAGACCCTTCACTGTGGAGAACAAACTGATGGTCACCAGAGGGGAGGTGGGGGGCAGAGGGGCAAAACAGATGATGGGGATGGAGGAGGGCACCTGTCGTGACGCTCGCCGGGCACCGTGTTGAATCACAATACCGTGGACCTACAGCTAACATAACGTTGAACCTTAACTACAATGAGCTTTAAAACAAAATGAAACAAACAAACAAACAAAAGGCGCATATCTTAACAAAAGGAAGCTGTTAGTTGAAAGATGGTTTTTTTTTCTTTAAGGAAACAACTGTTCAAATAAACTGCTTATTTTTGTAAATCTGGCCCTTGCTGGTTTTAATGGGTGGCTCACTCATTCATTGATTTATTGAATGCCACGGTGGGCCAGGCACTGTGCTCTGTGATAGAAACAGAGTTTAATGAGACACGGTCCCTGCCTTCAGGGAGCTCGAAATCCTGTAAGAAGAGCAGAGGGAGAGATGGGTGGTAGCTGTGCCACGGGCTGTCCTCGAGGGATGGGCTCCACCCAACACAGGGAAAGTCTTCAGAGAAAAGAAACTCAAACTGTCTCTTTTACATGAGCTTAAAAATAAGTACCTTATAAGCGCCAGTGCCTCGTCTCCATCCTCTCCTGTCTAACATGCATCCACGGAGGCTGTAAAGGATTTGGCCACATTATCCAGCTACCAGTAAACAGCCACACCAGCCCTTGGGTGGGGGAAGCTGCTTAGTATTCTCTTTTGTGCATTGCAGAGATTAAATTCCAAATTCACTGGCACTGAAGATGAAACAGCTAATTACATACAGTAATTGCATTTAAAACCCATGCCTTTGAGTGACTGATGAAATCTTCTTTTTAAATGCTCCTGAAACTCAATGTACCCAGCCGCGAACTGTGGTTAAGGGGCAGTGTATTTTTAGTCTTGTCGTGTGGGCACAGCTCCGTCCTCTTTCACCCATGGCCCTTCCTTGAATTCAGTCTCTCTGAATTGAGAAGAAGACTTTTGTCAAAAAGGAAGAAGTAGAATTGTCCCAAATTGCAGGTGTCATGATATTACATTTAGAAAACCCTAGAGACTCTGCCCCTCCCTATCCCCCACCCCAAAAAAACCCAGTAGAACTTATAAACAGATTCAGTAAAGTTGCAGGATACAAAATTAATGTATAAGAATCAGTTGCATTTCTACACACTAGGCACAATCTGTCAGAAAAAGAAGTTAAGAAAATCCCATTTTCAGTAACATCAATAAAGATAAAATACTTGGGGATAAATTTAACCAGCGAGATGAAAGAGCTGGGCACTGAAAACTATCAAACATTGATAAAAGAAATTGGAGAAGACACAAAAAAATGGAAGGATAGCCTGTGTTTGTGGATTGGAACCATTAGTATTGTTAAAATGCCCATACCACCCACAGCAATCTACAGATTTAGGGTTCTTCTTATCAAAATTCTGATGACATTTTTCACAGAAATGGGAAAAGCAATCCTAAAATTGGCATGGAACCACAAAAGACCTTGAATAGCCAAAGCAATCCTGAGAGAGAAGAATGAAGCTGTAGGCACTGCATTTCCTGATTTCAAACAAAGCTACAGTAATCAAAACAGTACAGTGTTAGCTTAAAAACAGAGAGATCAGTGGAACAGAATAGACAGCTCAGAAATAAACCCACACTTATATGATCAATTATTATTCAATGAAGAGACCAAGGATGTATAAGGGGAAAAAACAGTAGGGGAAATACTAAATATCCACGTGCAAAAGAATGAACACAGACTTTTATCTCCACCAAACACAAAAATCAACTCAAAATGTATTAAAGACATGAATATAAGACCCGAAAATGTAAAATTCTTTGAAGAAAAATCTCCTTAATACTGGTCTTGGCAATGATTTTTTTTTCTTTATTTGACACTGAAAGCAAAGGCAACAAAAGCAAAAATAAAAGAGTGGGATCCATAAAGATAAAAAGCTTCTGCATGATGAAGGAACCATCAACAAAATGAAAAGGGAGAAAATATTTGCTAAACTTTATGCCTGGTATGGGTTAATATCCAAAATATACAAAGAACCCATACAACATAATAACAAAACATAATAATAATAACAACCCAACTTTAAAAATGGGCAAAGGACTTGAACATACATTTTTCCAAAGAAGACATAGAAATGGAAAGGTGCTCAACATCACTCATCCTCAGGAAAACGCAAACCAAAACCACAATGAGAGATCACCTGACACCTGTCAGAATGGCTAAAACACAAGAAACAACAAGTGTTGTCAAGGATGTCCAGAAAAAGGAACTCTTGCCCACTGTTGGTGAGAATGCAAATTAGCATAGCCACGTGGAAAACAGTAGGGTGGTTCCTCAAAAAACTAAAAATAGAATTACCATATGATCCAGTAATTCTACTACTGGGTAATTACCCAAGAATATAAAAACACTAATTCGAAAACGTACACACACCCTATGTTTATTGCAGCATTATTTACAAAAGCCAAAGTATGGAAGCAGCCAGTGTCTGTCAAGTGAGGAATGGATAAAGAAGATGTGGTGGGTATATATCTATATATCTCTATATATAGATATATATAATGGAATATTACTCAGCCATGAAAAGGATGAAATCTTGCCATTTGCAACAGCAAGGATAGACCTGGAGGATATAATGCTAAGTGAGGTAAGTTAGTCAGAGACAGACAAATACCATACAATTTCACTCATATGTGGAATTTAAGAAACAAAACAAAGAAAACAAGAGACAAAAAAAAATTAGACTCCTAAATATAGAGAACAAAGTGGAAGTTATTGGGGGTGGGGCTGGTGAAATAGGTGATTAAGAATACGGGTATCACATTGAGCACCAAAAAGGGTATAGAATTGTCCAGCCATGATGCCGGACACCCAAAACTAATATAACACTGTACATTAATTATACTGGGATTAAAAAACTAAAATTAAAAAAAAAAAAAGAGGAGAGCTCCTGAAATTTAGGAGACCTGAAAAAAAAAAAAAAAAAAAAAGACAAGAGATAACAAATGTTGGCAAAGCTGTGGAGAAAAGGGACCCCTGTGAACTGTTGGTTGGAACGCAGACTGGTGCAGCCACTGTGGAAAACAGTATGGAACTTCCTCAAAAAATTAAAAATAGAACTACCTTATGATCTAGCAACACCACTTCTCCATATATAGCCAAAGGAAACAAAGTCATTGTCTCAAAAGAATATCTGTCCCCCCATGTGCATGGCAACATTGTTCACAATAGCCAAGGTATGGAAACAACCTACGTGTCCTTTGACAGATGAATGTGAATAAAGAAAACGTGATGTCTATATAAAGACATAGATAGAGATATCACAATGGAATACTATTCAGCCTTAAAAGAATCCTGCCATTTGCGGCACGCGCGCTCCCCCGTGGAGGGTATTAGGCTGCGTGAAACAAGCCAGACAGAGAGACACAAAAATGCGTGGGATCACTTATATTTGGAATCTTAAACACACACACACAAACTAGATCTCGGACACAGAGAGTAGAATGTCAATTTCCAAGGGCTAGGGTGGACGGGGGTCATAGGGAGGAGTTGGTAAAAGGGTACAGCCTTTCAGTAAGGAGATGAACAAGATATGAGGACCTTATGTATAAAAGTGACTGTAGCTGATAATACTGTATTGTATAATTGCAATTTGCTAAAAGAGAATTTATGTATTCTCGCTAAAAACCAAGTTACTATCTGTGGTGCTGGCTGTGTTCGTTAACTCAATTGTTGGATTCCTTTTACAATGTTCATGTTCATGCCATCATCACGCTTACAGCACAGTATTTTTTTTTTCAATTTTTAGCAGTTTCCTCTATAATATTTGAAAGCTTGTAATTTTAATACTTTCAATTTGTAGCACTTTAAATATATATTTAAGACTAGGTGGTGTTCTCACTCCTAATTTTAGTCATTAGTTATGAAAATGTATTCAGGCATTTATTAGAATTTATTCATGGAATCCATTATTCATTATAAACATCTGGGGAAGGGAAGGTACACAGACCTTGTGTGGTGTGTGAGCTCCCGCCAGGGCTGCGGCTGGGGATCTCAGCTCAGGACACGGCTGTGTGCTTGGAGGACATTCGGTTTCGTTTTCTCTCCCCTCCATGCCTAGCTGAGGCTTCTGGACCTGTTTCAGTTGGACGGAAAAGGAAGGAAGTTATGTCAGATGAATCATTTCACTGTGTGTTGCTTTATAGAATCACTTCCCTGGATAATTAATAAAAGATTGACAGGAAGAATGTCCCTGGAATAATTAGCAGGCAGCTTCAGAATAGGAACGTCTATTTTTCTCATTGCTCAGTCACACCAGGCACCTTGTTTTGGCCACTGGAGGATTTCTGACAGAGGTGGAGGCAAGCCTTCGAGCAGGCTGCACGGCTAACCCTCGTTCAGACACAGAGACCCCGTCCTTCCAACCATGGAGATACCACAGAAAGCTGCCACGACCAGGAAAGAGCCCCTGCTCAAGCCCCAAGCCCACCTTTCCAGAATGTTCTGTTCTGCACGCTGTTTTTGGCATTTCCTAGCTCTGACTCACGTCTTTATCATGAGGTGAAGTTTCCAGTTTGTAGGCAAATAAATCAAGTGCAAATTCAAGTGACATAAAGGTTGTTGTTGTTGTTGTTGTTGGGTTTTGTTTGTTTGTTTGTTTGGGTTTTGGGTTTTTTTCTGTTTTTTACAGAAGATGGTGCAAAAAGTTTTCGGGGACTGGGAATCCTAAATCCCATCTGACCAGAAACCATGTATTGCTCCCACAACAGCGAATTGCCTTAAACCTTGTTGACTAACGTAGGGACCATCAACTGATTTGCCTTTGGGGTCCAGATGCTGAACTGACTGCAACCCCCCCTTCTTCCTTACTGTGGTTTTCATATTTTTGCTTTTAAACAAATTGTGTTCTTTTTTTGTGATTATTCTTTCCTGCCTCTTTGACTTGAGCGGAATAACATCTTCTGATTCCACGGTCACGCTGATACGCATCGCAGCTTTATTAATATCTTGACAGTCTTCCTCATATTTAGAAGTTAACTCTGGCTCTAATGTGGCCTTTGACCTCTCGCAAGTCACTTGAAGGCTTTGAACTTCGGGTCCCCCAACTGTAAGGAGGCGGTGGGACTAGAACATTTCTAGTTACTTCCAATGACCAAAAAAAAAAAAAAAAATCCGTGGCCCTGAAGCGTGCCTGGGTTGGCTTGGGGCAGAACTTCACAGCTTGATTATGGGGTATGTGAAGATGCCTCAGGACTCCTCTGGGGTGTCTGCCTTACCCCCCCAGAGCCTCCTACCCCCACCTCTCCCCATCTCTCCTCCAGCTATCTCCCTAGCTCACCTCCCAGCCTTTCAGCGCTCTGCTGCCCCAGGCCAAGAGCTCAGACCCACAGGCAGGCTTCAGGGAAGAGAGGCCACAGGGAGTCGAGCCCACCTGCCTCGTGAGGCAATGCGGGGGTGATTTGGAGCACACAGATTTTCTCGTTTTCTTGCAGGGCATGCCAGGGAAGGGGCTGCGGGCTTTGCAACCCTCTGGACTGTTCTGGGTGATTTGGACCCATGCCTCTCCTGACAGGTTGCTTTCTTTTTCTTTTTTTTTTTTTTTTTTAAGATTTTATTTATTTATTTGACAGATGGAGATCACAAGCAGGCAGAGAGAGAGGAGGAAGCAGGCTCCCCGCGGAGCAGAGAGCCCGATGTGGGGTTTGATCCCAGGACCCCGAGATCATGACCTGAGCCGAAGGAAGAGGCTTTAACCCACTGAACCACCCAGGCGCCCCTGACAGGTTGCTTTCTTAATCTGGGACGATGGGGCACCCTGTTCATCCCCTCCCACAGGTCATTAACTTTTTCAAGTCTGCTGGAGAAGTCGCTGTTTGGACAGTCATTGTAACTGTGACTTAATCGGCACGATCTCCATGGCTAATTTCACGTACAGAGGATGGTGCTGTCACACCTCTGACAGGGTTTCTTCCTCCGCAAGTGAGAGCCACCCTCCTGCTCAGACCTCCGAGGAGGGGTGGGACTGGGGTCCTGGACAGGTGCCGCCTGTTTACACTCTCAGGGGACAGCACAGACCTCCAGGACGGGAGTGGGGAGACGATTTCAGATGGAAGCCCAGTGTGCCCCGGCCAAACCCCGTCACGCCTCAGCTGCCCGTTGACAACAGGGTGCTAATAAGGGACCCAGCTCACCAGGGGGTGTGGGTGCACTTGAACTGATTTTATGTAGCAGGACACAAGTGCTCAGTATTATTACAGTAATAGGAAGAGAGCTATCATTAGCATTTTTAAGCCCTGGGGATACTTGAAAATCAGAAACTCGCAGAGGTGCTGATAACGGGCCTGCCTAAGAGCTAGAACACAATCACCAAGCTGCCGGCATTTAACTCATCACTGTGCACAGTAATTTGGATTACATCAGTCTGAAAGGGGGCTGGGAATGCGGAAGGGGTGGTAATTAAAAAAAAATCCTTTTCTATGTGTTCATTTAATCAACAAATATCGGCAGAGTGTCAGGATTTGTTCCTGGCCGGGGGGGGGGGGGGGGGGGGGGGGGGGAGACCGGGGCCGCCCGCCCCCGGGGGGGGTGGGGGGGGGGGGGAGAGTGGCGGGGGGGGGGGGGGGGTCGGGTGGGGGGGGGGGGGGGGGGGGGGGGGGGGGTGAAGGTACCCCGCGGCGCAGCCTGCCTCGGGGACAGGAGGGAGGGAGGAATCCGAGGCGGGTGGTTATTTGGGAGCCTGGGGAGAGCCAGCAGCAGGATCCTGGGGCAGATGGACAGGGGTCGGGGATTGTGGAGCCCTAGCACAGGGCCTGGCGCCCTGTGGACCCCCCAGAATGTTCGTGGAATGAATGAACTAAGCAAATAAGAAGGAACAACAGTCAGAAAGTCCATAGAGGGCTGGGATAGGTTCCGTCGAGTAAGAGGCAGCAAAACCCAGGAAAATCATCGCGTTCCGGGGTGTGCGGCCTCGGAGGAACAGCACGATGGTGGCGGACGGCCCAGGTACAGACCTGGGTTGTTCCCAAGAATCCGGGGCACAAAGGACAGAGAGAAAGGAAGCATGGCCAGGCCTTGGGAAAGGAGCAGGCCCAAGTAGCTCCTCTCAGCAACAGTGCTGAGTCCTCTCTGGTTCAGGCAGGCCTCCTCCCGCTTCCCCCGCAAGTAATGTTCTGAGCTGTTCTTCCAATTCCATCCTTGCTGTGTGTTTTAATAAATATTTTTCCACTTCATCCTCACAGCCGTGATTTGGCCGTTGGCACTGGCCCGGTTTTTCAGATGATGAACCTCAGAGAGGTTCAGCTGCTTCCCCGAGGTCACACAGCAGGTGCACATGAGAGCTAGGAGCTGGAACCAGGTATGTCTGACTTCAAAGCCTGGGTTTGGGGTTTGTTCTCCTTCATCAGCACATTTCATAGACTCACAGAACCTCCAGGCTGGGAGGGATCTAGAAGATCCTATAGAGGAGCCCTCTGAGTGGGGCGGGGTCCTTTTCCAGAATTCAGCATAAATTGCTTATGCTCTTGCTCTGGGAAACTGCAAACAAGGACAAAAAGAGGGGAGAGAAGGAAGACAAGGAAAAAGCAAGGGAGGGAGAGAGGCAGGGAGGGAGGAAACGAAAGTTCCCCCTTCCATGAACATACTGAGAATCTCATTGACAGAAAAGCCTGGCACAAAGCTGTTTTGATTCCAGCAAACCTGAACAGTTTGCACGTTATATTTAGTGTCGTTCTTGCATCCAGTTACCTTTGGAGAGGGGCCCCGTCGCCGGCTTGGGGCCGGAAGTCTCGGGCGGCCCTGGCCAGGCTAAGTTTTGTCCTGGCCTCCGAGATGTGCTCTCTTCTTCCCAGGCCATACTTTGCCTCCTCTTGACAAAGGTCCTAATTGGCTGCCCTCCTCGTGGAGCTTTTCTATCATATCCCCCCAGTTTGACCCCACATCAGTGGCAGCCTGGGGGGCCCCATCCCGCCTGCCCCGGCTTCCTGAGTGAGACCAAACCCAGGGAAAAAAGTAGGAAGCGGGCCGCGGGCCGTCTTCCAGCCGCTTTAGAGACCAGCGTACAGCTTCCCTGGATCTGGCACCTCGGAGAGACGCCACTCCGAGAGCCTGGGGTGGAATGGGGTGCAGAAAGGTGACTCGGTTACTTGACCTATTGTTTGTGGGGAGACCGCTCTGGGACCTAGAAGAGTAGCAGGAGCTCGTCTTCGCTTGACTACATGGTCAAAGACCCTATTTGCACTTCAAGTCCCATTCGACACATCTTCAGGGACACAATTCCACCCATAACCCTCCTCCAGAGGATAAGACTTCATCGCTGGTGAGGGAGCCGAGACCAAGAGATTCGGGGATGACCCAGGCCACCAGGCCATCGGGCTGCAGGGAGCTGGTGCTGGGAACTCTCTCTCCCCTCTTTCATGTCATGGGTAAAGCTGTCTTGTGGCCGCAGGAGAAAAGACACAGAAGATAATGTAAACTGGGGAGGAATGAGCCAAAAGCAGATGTTTAAATCCTCGATGATAAAGTGAGAAGGAGAGTGGGGGCCAGGGGTAAGGAGAAAAGAGGGGCTGGCAATGAGATCACAGCGACCTATCTGGCTGGGCGGCTCGTTTGTTCCATACTAAGGGACTCACACGTGTGTGGTGCACAAGGACACATCTGCCACACCATCCACTTTCTAGGGGAGGCTCAGCGCTCAAATGCGTCTGAGCCCTCAGACTCCTGCCTGCTGTCATTTCCTCCTGTCTTCCGTTACATGTCTTCAGGTAGATCTTCTCGAAGATCACTGTGCTTTACACCCACCCATTCAAGAACCAAGATTTTTGGCCTGCTCCTTGGGTTTGGAGATTGGCAGTACATTAATAAAACCAACGTCTTTTGGGAAGAACCAGAATTAACCAAGCAAGAGAAGAAAAACGTGACGAATTATGCTAAACGTGATACGACAATTCAGTTCATTTCTCGAAAGCCCTAGTAAATAGTATCTTTGAAATAGACTTCAAATACTATTCTGCACTAAGATCTTGTTCTTTATATAGAGATATAATATTATATACACCAAAGGCCCTCAGTATGTGTGTATGTGCGAATATATGTGTGTGTGTATCTTTAAATGTGTGTGTGTGTGTATAGGTTCTTTTTTTTTTAAAGCTTTTTAAAATTTAATTTACTTATTTGAGAGAGAAAGAGAAAGTGGGAGAGACCATGAGAGGAGAGAAGGTCAGAGGCAGAAGCAGACTCCCCACGGAGCTGGGAGCCCAATGAGGGACTCGATCCTGGGACCCCTGGACCATGACCTGAGCTGAAGGCAGTCGATTAACCAACTGAGCCACCCAGGCACCCAGTAGGTTCTAAGTATGTATTTGTGTGTGTGTCTGTGTCTGTGTGTGTATAGGCCCTAAGTACGTGTGTGTATTTATATACGTATAGAATGGTATATGTGTGTGAATTTATATATACACATGGATGTGCGTGTAAATACACACATACTATATACATACTTCTATATACACTTCAGATTCTAATTAACAGGCTTTGGTTAAATGTCCATCACCTTCAAGATCTCCAATGTCACTTTGATCTCAAGACAACAACACGATAACCAGGAAATGCCCTGGGAACATAGACTATTACACCGTCTGGGCTTAGGAGACCAATGATATCTGTAGGGAGCAGAATCGAGGGGACCCCCCCCAGAAAGAGGAGGTGTGTGTTGTAGCATTCTGTATGAAGCACAATTGGGTGCTTCCCACAAAATGTCTTCCCAGTCCCCCAATTTTCTCCCCAGTTTCTGACACCAGTGTCGTCGTGCTTCTCGTTCTCCTCCCTCGTAGCCCAGGGCTGCAGCCCAGACACTCTTACTTTTGGAGGTGCCGCCGCCCCCATTACACCGGGCGTGTTCAAACACCCCCCACCCTCTACAGTAATCGATGACCGCATCCGGCTGAGTCTAGCGGTGAGGCCGCGTTAGCACCTGACACTTTGAGACAGTTGGTGAAACAGTTATCAATTTAGCTTCTTTTCTTTCCAGATTCTGAGGACAATAAAGTCTCCTCTTGAGTAAACGAGCACGTCTGGAATTCCTTATTTGGCGTTCACCCCTCTGACTCGCCTCTCCCAGCGACCTCTCAGTACCGAGGGGGCATCGCAGACCCAGCTGAGCTTTGATTCCTGGATCCCCCTTTCTTCTCTCTCCTGTGACCTTCGTTGCAGGTTTGCTTCAGGACCCAGCAGGACCACGTCCTCTTCTCTTTGAACTTCCCTCATCTTGCCCCAGCCTCCAAAAGAGCCCCCCTCTGAACTCTGAGGGTGCCTCTGGTTCGGCACTTTCTTTTCTGTTCCAACTAGATGGGTATGGAGCGAGCCTCTGATCTGGACCACCGCCGCGCTTTTGTGCCTCACTGAATCTCCTGCCATGACGTTTATTTATAGCTGCGGATACCCAAGCCCAAAGACGCGCAGGGAAAAGTCAGCACTTACCTTCTTTCGCTGAATCAAGGTGCGCTGGGATTTTAAAAACCTGTCTCTCAGCTTGCCGGCGCTCAAGCCCTCTAGCCCTCTCTCCGCTAACCGAAAAAGCTGAAAGCGTGTTTTAAAACCCTGAAAGAGGACAACCATGAAACGAAGCTGAGCTTTTCAGCACTTCCCATGAAGCAGGCGGCACCTTGAACGTTCAAAACACTCAATTATTTCCTAAAGTGTTTTCTACACGCCGAGTCCTCGGACAGAATATTTATTTTGACTTCCACTAAAGGAAAGGAGAAAATAAGAAATCAGAAAACCACAGCCCCTTTCTTTCTAAGAGACGTACCTCCTTCCAGCACACCTAGGTACATTAGTGAGTCTTTCAGAATATAAAATAAATAAATATGTAGAGAAAAGAGGCAACTATTAACTCACCGAGGACTGACTACCCAGTCTGGATTTGACCGAGACTTTTGTTTTTCTCCCCCACCCTCGTGGACAGCCCAGCCCCCGTGGACAGCCAGCTTCAGCCATTACGCTTCGACATCGTAGTCTGGACTGAATTCCTGCAGGATCCTTGCGTGGTGTTTGTACCTGGTTGTTTTCATTGTTTCCTTGGTACCCTTGGTTAGACTGGATGGCTTCAGACTCGTTATTCAGAGGCTCTTGATGATTGAAAACAAAACACAACAAAGCACTGTCTGCTTGGCCATGCCCACTGAAAGACACGGTCTCGTGTCCTTCCTCTGCCAGCCCGGGCCCAGAGCGGGGCTCATCTACCACACGCCCTGCACAGAGACCAGCAATCTTTGGGGGCTGGGCAAAGGGGCCAGCCAGTGGCCTGTCCTCCAGGCCTTTAAGGCGTTCCTAGTTAGTGGGTCTAAAGTACCCCAGAAACCGAAATTGTTTCCCAAAATGCTAAACAATAAGACATTGCTTCACAGGGCCTGGGTCCCTTAGTTATTTTACAGGAAATCCAACTCCAGCAGCCTTACCCAGCCATTATCACTTAATTACCAATATAAATCTCACTAGCAACTTCCATAACTTCATTTGCAAATGAATGCGCACACCTCCTAAATCATCCCCTCCTTTTCTCTCCTGAAGAAGAAGGCCATTCCCCAATGGGAACTCGGAGAAACCCCACGCCGGGCGCGCTTTGCGGAGGCTCCCAGGAGCCCCTCGTGCTGCTGGGCCAGCGTGGACCTGGAGCACGGTGGGACAGGCACCCAGTGCCCACTTTCCGCTCACACCCATAAATCCCCACCGGCCTCGGCAAGGGGCAGGAGCATGGCAGGAGCCTGGCTCCCTCTGCTTCAAAGGTTCACAAGCCACCATGAACTTCTTAGCGATCTGAGTCCAAGTTTCCGGTATGTAATGAAAACTGAAACCTGGTTTTGGGTTTCCTCCCCAAATTCACACAGAGCTGGTCATGGAGAGAGGCGTGTGAGGCAGCGAGGACAAGCAGCCCTGGGGCTCGACGGAGACGCGCGGCCTCAAGTTCTATTTCAGGCTCTGCCACCAACGTGTGTGGCCTGAGGCCCGTCCCCCACCCTCACTCCCTTTAGGTAACTTTCTCTCGCAGTGAGAGGGTACCGTTCACTCGACTTCTCCTTCTGGGACCTGTGGGTGGCACAGGGCAGAGGACTCTGGGTAGGCGCTCCCCATCTGAGTCTTACTTACATCGCACCCACCTTCAGGAAGTTGTGACCATCCCGCCCACACCGGCACTTGTCCGTTGCCCTCTGTCTGCGGCTCGAAGCTTTGGTCTCATTTCTTCTAGGCCACAGCTTGGACTTCAGGCACAATTTATACTTGTTTGGCCTTCAGCGTCATGGAGACAACCAGAATCACGCCTCCTTCATTTCGAGGGCTCACCTAAATGACCCCCCCCAGATCATTCCCAACACGGGGGGCCTGCGAGTCTATGAAATGTCACGGCGGAAAGAGCATGAACCCAGCTTTGAAGGCGGGCATACCTGGTCCCAGCTCTTGGCTCTCGAAGCTGCGAGCTGTGTGACTTCAGGCAAGTTGCTTAACCTCTCTGAGCCCAATGTCCTCATCTGAAAAACTGGGCCGATGCCAAGTACCAAACTGTTGCCACGAAGATCAATAACGTGCTTACAAGACATAGAACAGAGTGTCTAGTGTATGGTGGATGCCAATGTCAACGTTAAATTCTGCTTTTCTTTATTCACATGCATCTCCGATGGGTCAAAAATGTAGGCCACTGTACATTTGAATATTGTTTCTTTCTTCTCATCCAGGGTCCCACTTCGGAAAGAAGGAAAGAAGGAAATAAACAATAACCCTCAGAGGCCTTGCTGAAAGCATTACCCATCCATTGAAATGTACTTTCCATTCAAAACTAGGTTATTAATTATTCATTCCTATTGGAACCGAAATAAGAATGGAGCTCACTGCTTACGACCCGGAGCTTGACAGGAACAGGGCCTGGACCGCTTGATTTCAATTGTTTCCTGTGATCTGTGTAATATATCCCAGATCTGAGATTTGCAGTGTTGAGAATCAGGTAGACTTTAGACTGAATGACTGTCGGTAACGTTCAGTAGATGCCCTGGAATGACTGTTCACTTTCCTCTCATTTCCATTCCAGGCAGTGCATTTCTTGGGGATTATTTCGCTGCATGGGTGGCCCACGTCCCTTGGCCTTCAGCCTTATGGCTCATTCCACCGCTCTGGGCAAGCATTAACCACCCAAAAATGCAAGCTTTTCTTTCATGCCCCAGTGGCATGAGTAACATCATTAACTCTTCCAGGCTGAGGTTTGGGATTACGTAAAGACCTTACACCCTGCTGTGTTAGCAGCCGGAATACCAGAGTAACAAAGTGTTTGCAGTCTGTTTCTCATGCCAGAAATGTGGTGGCCCTAATAAACAGTCCCTGAGATATTTTTTCCCAGCGATCACATTTCATCAGGATTGTGGATTTCAAAATGGAAGCTAAATCCTCCCTACTTGTAGTTCCAGCGAGAAGAAACAGGCAGGAAGAGAGCAGGCTCTGAAACTCATCAGACTGGGGAAATGCTGCTGACATGTCCCCAGCAACGAAAGGACAGGAAGAGCACAGCTGTGCGGTATGGTGTTTCACAGGCTTCTCTGTAGATGAGCTTTTGAAAGGGTAAAAACCTTGCAGGACACTCGAGAAAGGAGACACAGTAACACATTTCCTATGGGCCTCCGGCCAGGGCTGGAACAAACGGGAGACGGCACACCTCTGCACTGTGGATCCCGCGCGCCATCTGGTGGCTCCGTGCTGACATTGCAAGCACCGTCCGGGCTTGTGCCCCACTGAGGCTTCACTCACACAAGGAGCCCTTAAGCAGGTTTCCAGGTTCTGTGGGGAGGTGATCACCTGGGCCCCAAAGGAAGACACCAAGGGCCAGGTGTTCTGAATTCCATTCTTTATTCCACAACAGGACACTGAGGCCCCGGGTTCTCCTGGAAAACAGAGATAACTATTCTTCTTGTAGGATCAGCCTTCCTGGGACATGGCCTGGTGAGCCATCCCCACTGAGCCATCCGGCCCTTCATGTTCTCCTTCCTATGTCATGATCACCCCAGTCTGGGCACAGGAGTCCCCCTCTTGCCCCTGCCTGGAACACACGTATGTCCTCATCCCTGGCCTTCTGGATCTCGCACTTCCCAAGACTCGGTCCACAAGTGTCTTTACATTCTCAGAAGACCTGCCTCAGTTTTTGCTCACCCTAGTGTTTCCAAAGCATAGTCCAAGAACACTGGACTTTTATCAAGAACTGCAGCTTTGGAGTGCCTGGCTGGTTCAGTTGGAAGACCATGTGACTCTTGATCTCGGGGTTGTGAGTTCAAGCCCCATGCTGGTTGTAAAGATTACTTAAAAAATAAATAAATAAACTTAAAAAAAAAAAAGGAATCATACCCTTAAAAAATTAAAAAAGGCACCCACGTTGGGAAACCAAGTGGTTTTCCAACTTTTATACCAAGTTAAAAAAGATGTTATTGTGGACATCTCGAGAGCTTCAACATTCTGAGATCCTGGCAGATTTTTAAGAAGGAACTACTGTTTGCTATAGTTGCTAAACTTATTTGATATCAAAACCATTTCCCCGCCTCCACCCTTGAAGTGCTTCTTGACATGGTGCATCTGATACAATAACTTCAGGGAGGAAATGGTCTAACCTACTCATTGATTAGATACCCATCCTTTCACAACTAAAAGACATCTGTGTGAGTCTCCTCCAGCTGTCATAACAAAAGTACCACACACGGGGGTGGGGTGGGGGCTCACACCACAGAAATTTATTTTCTCACCATCCCAAAGGCTGGAAGTCTGAGATCAAGGTGTGGGCAGGGTTGGTTTCTCCTAAAGGCCTCTCTCCTTGGCTTGTGCACGGCCATCTTCTCTGTGTGTCTTCACGTGGTCTTCCTTGGGTGTGTGCTCGCGTCCTATTCTCCACTTCTTAGAAAGACACGAGTCCTATTGAATTAGGGTCCAGCTTCACGACCTCATTTTAACTTAATTACTTCTTTAAAGATCCTATCTCCAAATACAGTCACATTCTGAGGTACTGAGTTTAGGCCTTAGTATGTGAATTTTGAAGGGGGACACATTTCAACTCATGATAGCATCTTAGTTTTATATCTATTGGAGAAAATTTGTATATCAATGGAAAATTATGCATTCTTTAGAGCAGAGCCAGCAAACTAAAGCTAGGGGGCCAGATGGGGACTGCCACCCGTCTTTATAAATAAAGTTTTATTGGCACAAGGCTACGCTCATTCCTTCACAAATTGTCTATGGTTACTTTCATGTTCAAATACCATATGGCTTGCAAAAACCAAAAATATTGACTATCTGGCCCTTTACAGAAAACACTTACCAATGCCTGGTCTAGAACACATCCCTCGGGGCTATCTAATTCTGATTCTGTAGGGGCTCTGCCTCTTTCCTTGTTCTTGAGCTATTTAACAACTCAGTAAGTTGTAGATAATAGGTAGCAATGCAAAATAATCTTTGCATTTGGACACAAACAAGCCAGTTCTGCCTCCCCTAGCTCATTCCCTTCAACATCCCTCACCTATAAAAGTGATGGTTCTTTGGATTCTCATTTGATCTGGTTGTGACATCTTGCAGGGCCCTCATTAATCATGAGTTAAATAAAATCTTTAACACATGGCCATTTTATATCTGAATGAGCGTCATAATTTTACCTTTTTGAAAATTTTCCTTTAACATGTCAATGTGATTTTGCTTGGCTGCGATAATAGCATTGGAATTATGAAGGATGATGGTTTTGTTCTCAGAAGATGCATACTGAAACATTTAGGGGGGGGTGTTATGGCACCTACAATTTACTTTCAAATGTTTCCGCATATATGTATAGATAGATACACGTGTGTGAGTACATGCTTACACATATATAAGGTGTATGGAGGGGAAGAGGAAGAAGTTATAATAAAATATTAACAGCTAAGGGAAAGCCACATCATACGCTAGAATGGTATACCACTCATTTAACTCTTCTGTAGATTTGACAATTTTCAAAACAAAAAATTGGAGGAATAAGATTATGTCACATTCTCAGCTTAGCATGGAGTCAAGCTCACGTCCTATACCTGTGGGTGTTTCTCCAGTACTTCTGAGAGCAGCCAGGTCTGGACCTTTCTTACCTCTCTGACTCTTTGGTGTCAGAGCCACAAAGAATAAGCAAAGGAAACATCGATATTTCAGTTGTCACAGGGCTCGGTTTCTTTAGAGTCCTAATGGTACCAAAGTGGACAAGATACTAAGGTAGAATTTTTTACCTAGATTTCTCACATTCCCAAAGAATTCCTTTAAAATAAATAAATATTAGGGCGCCTGGGTGGCTCAGTCGGTTAAGCGTTTGCCTTCAGCTCGGGTCATGATCTTGGGGTCCTGGGATTGAGTCCCGCATTGAGGGGGGTGGTCTCTGCTCAGCAGGGAGTCTGCTTTTGTCCCTCTGCCTCTGTGCTCTCTCTCTTTCTCTCTAAACAAACAAACAAACAAATAAATATTTTCAGATGAGCCCAGGATCTGAGGACCGCTTAGAGGACATTCATGTTCACGCTTTGGGTACAACTTTTGGGGGGTGGGAGTTGAGGTTTTTGTCTTTCAATTACTGCACAGAAATTGTATGAACCACCCCCTCTCAGGAATGACATCATGGCCTTAACACAGTTAGGGACCCCATTTATTGTCCTGTATCTGCTGCTTGAGTTAGGACTGTGAAATTTGGAGCGTCTCGCATACTTAGAGCTCTGAACAGCCAGGTTACGATGAGGAAAGAAAGTGAGCGGCATTCTCAAACATTGTGTCATTTAGCGTGAAGGTTTGGGATTGAAATTTTCTGCCTGAGGGAAGCAGAAAAAATGAGTTTTTGCAGAATGCTGCCTGTTTCTAAATCTAAAAGGCACACTAAAATTAGCTCACGGGATGGAGCTGCCCGGTGGGAGTTCCTGCTCCGGGAATCTGTCCTTCAAAACTGCTGCTCCCAACAGCCCCGAGAGGGTGTGTGAGCCATGATGGGGTTCTCCTGGCTGCCTTTCATCCGCTCACAAGGAAGCAGAGGCTGGAGTGGACGGAGATGCTCTGTAATCGAAGGAGCCCTGGGGAGGAGACTTTCCACCTCTGGCAAATGCTGATGGTCCTTGAGGGAGAGGCGCATTGTGGGCTCAGAGACCCTACCACTGTGAAATCCACAAGAGCAAATGGGCTTTGGCCGTGACCGACACTCATGGTGAAGAAAACTGCCTTTTCTTTTCCATCCCCACTGAAAACGTGCTGTTTAAGACACGCATTTCTCTTATCTGGGTTATCACCATATCTGGGTCCTATGGATCTAGTTTTGCCCACGGCAGTGCTTCTTACTTAATGGACTCCGCAGTCCTTCTTCTGTAGCCTGTTGAGATCAGATTGTTCTGTTTTTAAAATTTCCTGTCTGCATTGGGATGGCCAAGGCCACGGGATATTCATTTGCCTAAATCTCCATGTTTAGTGTAGTGTCATTCCTGGAAAGGGGATTCAAGAAATAGACTTTGAGGGTATATCCTCAAAAGAATATTTGAGGGCATGTAGTCCCTTAAAAACAGGGACTCAAAGAGCTGTCCCCATAGCCATGTTCACAATAGCATTGTTCACAATGGCCAAGGGGAGGGAGCCTCGGAGCGTCTGTTGACAGACGAATGGACACATAAATGTGCTCTATCCATACAATGGAATACGAGTCAGCCTTAAAGAAGAAGGAAATCCTGACCAGGCTACAACCTGGAAGGACCTTGAGACTATTCCGCAGAGGGAAATAAGCCAGTCACGAGGACATACGCTCTATGATTTCACTCCTAGGAGGTTCCGACTTCAAATTCAGAGAGACAGAAGGTGAAATGGTGGCCACCGGGGGCTGGGGACTGGGGGCTGAGAGGTGAGTTATTGTTCGATGGCGACAGAGTTTTGGTTTTGCAAGATGGAAAGGGTCCTGGCGGTGATTTTTTCCACAACAGCGGGAATGCGCTTCGTGCCAGCGAAATGGACACTGAGCAACAGTGAAGATGGTCCATTTTATGTTTGTGGGTTTTGCCCCGATTAAAACAGGAAAAGAAATACTTTGTTAAATGTCGAATTAGCGAGCTTGTGATTTCTGCGGCACCTGTGCAGTCCAGCTGTCTCCACAGCATCACACTCACGCAACATGCAAATCATTCGACATTCCCTCCTCCCCCCGAAAAGCCCTACCATAGCTTCCCACCTAGAATCAAGTCTGAAATTCTGAGCAATTTGGGCCGCCTGGCCTGGCCTGGCCTTCCTGGCCTGCCTCATTTCACACAGGCGTCCCTCATTCTTCCGTCTTTCCTCCTGCTCTCTCTGGTCTCACGGTTTCCCTGTAGTTTCCCCTGGGGGAAGCTTCCATCAGCTCCTATCTGGCTAATTCCCCTCATTCTCTATCTGGCAAATTCCCCTCATTCTTTCAGTATGGGCTGACATACCCTTTATCAGCGAAGCCAGTCCTACCCCCCAGGCCAGCTGGGGCCTCTGCCTCTGGGCTTTCGGTGTACTTTTGGCTTGGTCTTGCAGAGTACTTATCCTACCCATTGTTAATTGCTCATAAAATCGTTCACACTGTAAGCACCACGAGGACAGAGACACGGACTGCCCCCGCGGCCCGTCGCAGGCACCCAGACATTTGCAGGATGAACGAGCTTGATGTCTCGTTGTCCTTTGTGATGTGGAGACTTTCTGCCAGCCCCGTCATCAGAGGTCTGACACATGCTAAGACCCCAGGCAAAGTAAATTCATGTCACGTGCAGCCCTCAGTCATCCCCTAACGCAAAAAAGGTCAAAGTCACAAGTGATAACGAGCTCTGCAATCATTCCTAACCAAGGGGGATCGATATTTACAGACAACTGTCCTCAGGTGCTCAGGGCTCAGCCCTGCTTACTCACACGGACATGAATACTGTTCACAATGTCGGCTCTAGATATTAAAAGAAATTGCCCGCAGACTAGATGGAGTGTAGTTTTGCCAATACCTAGATATTCGCACTGACGGCAAACAAGCTCAAGCACGGTGTCTTCCCCCCCCCCCCCCCCCCCCCCCCCCCCCCCCCGCAACCCCGGCACCTGCTCTTCCCAAAAGGAACTGGCTGTTTGTGATGGGGTGGAACGTTCTGGAACAACTTACTATTGTTTTGTTCCCACTATTTCTTTGTCATTTTTACCACTCTGGCTCACACCTCTCCTCTCCTTTCCGCCCCACTCCACCTGCTCCCAAAGTTTTCTTCCTCTTGGATCAGGCGTCCTGAAGTTAGAACATTCAGTCTTTTTCTGTTCTCACCATCTGCTGCTGGATAAGGGGTGGGATGCTGTGTGCGTACGTGTGCGTGTGCGTGTGTGTGCGTGTGTGTGTGTGAAGGGTAGGGTGGTCTTCATTTTTTTTTAATATTTTATTTATTTATTTGACAGAGAGAGACACAGCAGGAGAGGGAGCACAAGCAGGGGCAGTGGGAGAGGCAGAAGCAGGCTTCCCATGGAGGACGACGCCTGACGCAGGGCTTGATCCCCGGACTCTGTGATCATGATCTGAGCCAAAGGCAGACGCTTAACGATTGAGCCACCCAGGCACCGCTGGTCTTCAGTTTTGAGGACGAGGAAAGAAACAGGAAGACAGCCTCCAAAGTCAGGTCTTTGGGTAGAGCATCTTAAAAACAATTGAATCTTTCACGCCGAAAAGATCACCCCTCCTGCTAACATCTCTCCCATACACTCTTGTGTTAAGTGGCTGCCCGTCCCCTTCCACCTGTCCCTTGCCGTACAAACACTCTGCTCTTTCGGCCACAAAGAGGGGAAGACACACCTGAGAGAGAAACCACATTGACTTTTATAAACTGTTTAAAGGAGTATATAGTGGATGGATGCCGGATAAATTTATCTCGATTGAGTGGCTGATTGAGAAAAATAAGTTACATAACACCTATTTCTTATAGACTCAGAAACACTGTAGTATTTATTGGCCAATGAGAGCAATGCGGAACTTAAAAAATTAAACTACCGATCATTAGGAAGACATGAAATTATCAACTTAAAAACACAACAATCTTTAAAATGAAATTCTAACATTCAGCAAATACTTTTTTTTTTTTTTTTAACTTAGCATTGCATTTAGTAGACGATGTTTCCAGAAGTACTTAAGTGTTTGGGAACTCTTGTGTATCCGTCAGGGGTCTCCAGAGAAACAGAACCAACAGGATATACGTAGAATATATAGAGAGAAAGGAATTTTTTAAAGATTTTATTTATTTATTTGACAGAGAGCGAGAGAGCAAGAGCACAAGCAGGGCAGAGCGAGAAGCGGTTTCCCTGCCAAACAGGGGCCGGTTTTGGAACTTGATCCCAGGAGCCCGGGATCATGACCTGAGCTGAAGGCAGACACTTAACTGACGGAGCCACCCAGGCGACCCCAGAGAAAGAGACTTATAAGTTCTTTCACATGATTCTGGAAGCTGACAAGTCCAAGTCTGCAATGTGGGTCAGCAGGTGGGAGACAAGAGGGCCGGTGGTGCAGATGTGGTCTGAAAGCTATCTGCTGCAGTGTTTCTTCCTGCTTAGGGAGGCCCGTCTTTTTGTTCTAGTCAGGCCATCATCTGTTTGGACGAGGCCCACCCAAGATCTGCTTTATTCCGAGTTGGTCCACCTCATATTCATCTCAACCAAAAACAACTCTCATGCGGACACATCAAGTTAACCATCACATCTTGTATGTGCACATGGACGTGCACAAGAAAGAGAACCCAGCAGAGGACATATTTCAGTGAAAGAAAAAAAAAAATAGGTGCCCCACTGCCCAGGAACTAGGACCAAAGCTGGGAGCTGCATCGTGGAGGTGAGTGACATCTCTGGCATCCGTTTCATGGGCTGTAACCCACTCCTGCCCCAAACCAACAGGAAAAATAAACCCCACAATATCCTTGCCTGAAATCTTGAGAACTATCTCCGTAGCTCACCTTAAAAGCTTTGCCCCACCCCCAATGAGGAATCAGCAGTATCTGCTTAATGGCCTCTGGCTCTGAGCCCAGGCACCAGCATTTAAATCCATATGCCAAACCCTCTGAGAGTAAGGACACCTACTTATCTATCAGGGAAAGGAAATTCCCAGTGCTTTGAGAAAAACCTCCTTGGGTAGCAGCTACTACTGAGGAGACTTTGATTGGCCTGGTATGTCCAGGTTCGGCTGAATGCAGCCTATCGATGCTTATCACCAGGCAGCAAAATAAAGACAGTCTGTCAGGGATTTCACGTCCTTCCTTATTGCACACGCAGCGGTGAAAGCCCCTCCCACGCTCTCATGCTGGCGTTGGCCTTGGCGTTGGCCTGAACTCTCTCTGCCTCAGTCTCCCTGCAGTGACGTGCTGCAAATCCTCCTTTAACAGGATCCTCGGGTGACGGTAGACCCTGCCACCACCTCCCCGGGGCACAGCAGCAACAGAGGGAGAGTTGCTGACAGCAAGACCCAAGCTTGAGAATTCTGACTTTTGCCTTGGAAAAGGGGTGAGCACGCTTTGTCCTGCTCCCTGCGCCTGCGGAACTCCTATGCCCGCCTGGGGAGGAGCGCAGCCTCAGTGGGGCGTTGGGCCCTCAGGAGACCAGGGAAGGATGCTTCTGTAGAACGCCTTCTGTTTGCAGAAAACCAAAAATGGAGAGGAAAGGATCTAGCGGTAGGAGCAAAGACAATTGTTTTTCTCTTTTTTATAAAGCTCTTAGATTGTGTTTAAAAGATAAACTGATAAAAAATTTCACGGCCCTCAAAGCATCTCAGTGTTCCATTGGGATCTTAGAGGAGACAACACATGGCATACTGGGAGTGAACGTGTCCGTCCTGGGGACTGCTGTGAACACGGTCACACCTCCTTCCCCTCCCCTCAGTGAGGCCAATGACTCTCTCTCTCTCTCTCGGTTCTTCATGCTTCTCCTTCTCTGCATCTTCAAATGGACAAGGCGGCCTACGGCAGAGGCAAGACAGTGTCTGTCTCCCATCGGCTGATTTGCTGAATGTCCAAAGGATGGCTTGTCCCCAGATAGTGAAGTTTTCTTTGTCTCCCTTCCTCCCCTAATTTCCTGTGAATATCTACCATGAGAGGTAGGAAGTGCATGAGAGAGCCATTCTCAGCCAGCTCGTGGAGCTTTCCAGAAAAAATATGGATGCTGTGCCCCATGCTCTGAGTTTCTGGTTTGATTGCTCCAGAGTGAGGCCAGGCGTCCTGTGTGAACAGGCTGCTCTGGGGGTCCAGGACGCCTGGTGATTCTCCTCGGCACCAAGCTGAAAGCCAACAGATTCTGGGGGAGGCCCACACTAGGGAGGGTCTTACTTCCGAGAAAGGCAGAGCTGGAAGGCACGTCTTCATGGGAAGCCCAGAGCAGGCCCCTCCCAAACTTCGCCCAGACCACGCACTTGAGCACGAGCTGAGAACAAGGAAGAATGGATGCCCAGGACGACCGTGTCGTGTCCTTTTGAATGGGGCCATGAGTCCCAGGGCTTAGCACAGCGAATGTGGGGTTCGAGGGGGAAATGACTGTGGCACTTGGTCAGAAAGTCTCAGCCCTGAAAGAGCAAGAGGCTCGGATCTGATAGAGGCAGTGATAGGAAATAACGTGTAGCCGGGTGGGAGCTCTGCTTCGGGTACGAGTGTTTGACTGCGAGGATGGAGAACTCAACGAGAGATGCTCAAGCAGACGGGGCTCATTTTTCTCATATAATAGTCAGTCCCGAAACAGCTACTTTCCAGCAGTGGCTGAGCAGCTCCGAGGAAGCCAGGTTCTTCCCAAGCTGAACACCTCGCACGTGTTCTCTGATGGGCTTGACATGGCTCCAGCGGTCCCTGGCGCACACTGTGTTCAGGCGAGAAGCAGTAGAGGCAGGCTAGGGCAGTGACAGTCTTTCTTTTTTTTATCAGAAAGCAAAACCTTTAGGACTCCTGGGTGGCTCAGTCGGTGAAACATCTACCTTCAGCTCAGGTCACGGTCCCAGGGTCCTGGGATCAAGTCCCTGATCAGGCTCCTTGCTCAGCGGAGAGTCTGCTTCTCCCTTTGCCTGCCGCTCCCCCTGCTTGTGCACTCTCTCTCTCTCTTTCTCTGACAAATAAATAAATATCATCTTCAAAGAAAGCAAATGCTTTCCCAGACATATAGCTAGTGGACTTCTGCTGAGGTCTCTTTGTCAAGGACAAGGACACAAGCCAGCCCCCATCACCTAACTCTAAGGAAAGGAAAGTAGGGAACAAGATTGCCCTGCTGGCTTCCTAAGCATAAGCCATTCTCTGGAGCGGGCGGGGGAGGTTAACACACCATCGTCCAGAACAAAATCAGGGTTTTGTGAGCAAGGAAGAAGGGAGGATAGATATTATATAAACAACTAATGGTATCTGCCATAGATCCCCAAAGGGAATTCGAGGCTTCTGGATATCCGCCTTCACGTAATCCTACTCCTGGTCCGGCTACAGCAATTTTCTCCATGCAGATTCTCTGAGGACTTTAATGGGACACATCACAAGGCAAAAAATAAAAAAATCTCAGACAGAACCTCTCAAGCAGCTCCCTCCCATTCTTAGGCTCTCCGAGGTAAACGGCTGAAGGCTCCAGCTGACATCTTGCCAGTGGTGGCTCTCCTTTCCTTCTAGATGTGTCTTCCACTTTGCAACTGCAAACATCAAGGACGGAAAAGCACACCGCCTTGACAACGGCACCGTCTTCTACCGGAGAAACGTCAGCTTCTAACCAGATCTGCCCATCCATCCCAGAGCATGCGTGCATACGAGACACAGGCATGTAAAAAAACTTTTTCAGTGTGTTGTGAGCCCTGTGTACCTATCTCTGGAAGGCTGTTCATCCTTCACTGTTTTCCGTGGCTATCTGTCACGCACAGGATTGGGGTGCTCTGGCTCACTGGGTCAAGGAAAGACCCAGTTAAGTACCTGCAGGAACTTCAGCAGCAGCAAACAGGGAGTTCGCACCAACACTCCTCTAAGGAAGAGACATTTAAGAAAACATTGACCTGGATGACTTTCCCTAACGGGCACTTCCCCATTCACCTCTCTTCGTTACCTTCCAAAGAGGAAGAGGTATTCATTGTAAATTGGAAACGGGAGAAGAGTCAGGATTAAAACTCAGAGGAACTGCCAAACCATCCCATTTATAAGGGCACTATTTCAGCTTAGAAGGGAATCCAGGATATCCATCTTTAGAGAGCTCATGGGAAGATTTAAAATATATGGCATCGGCAACTAATGCCTAAATCTGAATGATTTGTGCGTTGCAGCCCATTTCATGAGAGCATAAGCAAGGGGGTCATTCAGCTGTGAGCAGGGAGCACATCCCGTGGCCATCGCCAGACGCTTGCATCCATCAGACAAAGCACGGGCAGAGTCTCTTTCTCAGAAGCAGACACGTTCATCGTTCATCGCTGGAGGAAACAGCAGGTGGCAAGCTTTGGGTGTAAAGGATGCAGGACAGAACGCTGAATTCATGAATCCTTGAGCTAAAGTAGCTAAGAAAGCAGGAGAGACTGTGACACTTGCCTCCACTGGCACCTGCTTTTGCTGGTGCTAGATAAGATAACTGCTAGTCATAAACTCTATTCACTTATGGATGAAGCAGGGAAATGGCAAGGATTAGGGACAGCAAAGGATTCTAAACCCCATTCTATCACTCGTAACCGACCATTCACCTTTGCAAGGATGAGGAGGGGTATGTAGCTGGAGATTCTGGGTCTCCTCTACCAGAGCAGTGATTTATTACATGTTGATCCAAGCGACAAGGATGTCAGCTCGCAGAGGCTCATGTTTTAAGAGTAATTGTGTCACTGCGAATTTTCTGACCGTTGGATTTATCTGACTGTCACCACAAAATACTGAATTCTTACTTATCCAGGTTCGAGCACTCACTGCAGGGTTACTATGTTTCTGGTACTTTGTTTGGTGTGTAGGATACAAAATGAATTAAAGCGCAACCCTGATTCTTAAGGTGTGCATAGGCTGTGGCAGAAACAAACACATTCATCCGTTCACACAATAGTTTACTGAGCGGTTGCTCCAGACACTAGCAGGGGCTGTGAGACAGTTAACCTGACACGTTCATTGTGTACTTTTCTCTCTTGATGTTTTAGAGCAGGGTGCGTGGCTTTGAGCCAGCTTGGCTGCTTTTTTTGTCATGTGACTTTGGGGCACATTCCTTAACCTCCCCCATTCTTGGTTTCCTCTTCCATAAAATGAGAAAAATAATAGCACATCATTTATGAGTTGTCTTGAGGGTTAAATGTATTAATACATATAGAAAAATATTACCACGTCTTCTTTATAGTAAATATGGTGGGTAATTGTTAGCCACTATTATTGCTACAGTGGAAGGTTCAGAGAATACACAAGTAGAAGCTGGTATGATTCGGGCCATTGGGAATGGCTTATTGGAAATGCCCTGTAATTTGGGTCTTCATGGAGGAATTAGAGATGGTCAGCCCGTTAGTAAGCATTTCTCTCTTTTCTTAAGGATTTATTTATTTGAGAGAGAGGGAGCGAGAGTGCATGCGTGCAAGTTGGAGTGGGGGGAGCAGAGGGAGAGAGAGAATTGTAAGCAGATTCTCTGGTCACCATGGAGCCCTACTTGGGGATCGATCTCACGACCCATGATATCATGACCTGAGCTGAAATCAGGAGTTGGGCCCTTAACTGAGCCACCCAGGTGCCCCTCAATAGCGTTTCTTGAGCACGAAGTAGGTAGAAGAGCACGTGCTGGGATTAGTGTGATTAAAGACAATAACCTCATACCTTCTTCCCACCACCCCTGGCCCTCAAATTGCTCACGGTGAAAGGCAGCTGGAAACATAAACCTGCAATTACATCACAACATGACAAATGCAGTGTTAGTGATATGCGAGGATGCTCTGGGAATTTGGAAGAGGGTCACCTGCCTAAGCTGGGGGTGGGTGTTGTTGGTGGGAGTGAGGTGTTAAGAAAACGACTGTTGGGAGAGGTGACATTTGAACAGTGTCCTGAAAGGAACTGTGTCCAGTCATGTGGAGTAGAGGTAAGGGCTCTCTGGATGATGGAGGGGCTTTTGAAAGGGCAAAGTGAGAGCACGTGGCGTGTTTCAGGGACTTCCAAATCCAGGTGTATATGGGGCATGTGGGAGATGGGGCTGGAGAAGTAGGAAGGGGCCACCTCCCAAGGCATCTTGGATGTCACATTAAAATAGTGAAACATCATTCTGAGGGCTGTGGCCACCAGTGGTTTAGTTTCAGGAAGAGCATCTTGGTAGCAGCATGGAGTGGGTATTGGAGTGGAGAGTGATTTCGGCGGGAGGCTGCTGCTGTTATCTTAGTAAGAAAAGAGAACAGTTGAAAACTAAGGTATTGGTTGGGGACAAAGGAGGGGGGACACTAGAATTTTAGAAATACTTGGGAAGAAGTAAGGATGCTGGGGGAGTGAGGACAATGGCTTAAGTTTGTAAAAGTGTAAAGTCAGACTGATGCTTGGGTACGCCAATGGAGACGTCTGGCAGGCAGTTGGGTAGATAGGTTGGGGGCTCAGGAGAGAGATCTGGGCAGGAGATACGGATTTTTTCTGATCATTAGCACATCAATGGTAGCCCAATCTCTAGTTTTAATGAAGTTACTCCAGTAAAATTTATAAAGTGAGAAGAACAGGGGCCTGGTGGTGTAACTGTGGAAACAGGTCAGGAGGGGGAAGAGGAGTCTTCCTTCAAAGAGGTGGAGAAAAGAAAACAGGAAGAAGCTACGTCATGAGAAAATGAGACCTGGAGGAAGACAGCGCTTCAGGAAAAGGAAATCCTCAACCATCAAGGACGGAAAAGGCAGCTCTGTAGTTAGGAGACCACTTGCCCACCATGTTCCGCGTGACTGGAACACGGGGCACAGTAGGGGGAATTCGCTAGGAGACTGGTTGGCTTTCAACAGAGGCTGAGAAGCCTTCAGTGCACGTTCTGGAGCTGGGCTTTAGTCTGTAGGTAACAGGGCACGAAACATAGGCCAACTTATGAATATGTTTCTAATAAGTTATTTTTAAAAACTGAGGTAAAGCTTACATGCACTGAAATGTCTAGATCTCAAGGATTCATTTCAAGGAGTTTTGACAAGTGTGAAACCTGTGTGACCGACACCCTAATCAAGAAAAATATTTCCATTACCTCAGAAAGTTCCCTGGTGCCCTGTTCCGTTTTAATTTCCACTTCCTGTAGGCAAGTACCATTCTCATTTCTACCCAAATGATTAGTTATGTCTATTCTTGAACTTCACATACATGGAATCATGCAGTATGTAAACCTTGTTCTCTGGCTTCTTTTGTTCAACATAATGTTTTTGAGATTAACCCATGTTCTTGCATGCATTAGTAATTTGCTATGGCTGAACAGCAAGCATTATTATACGAGCAGATCACAATTTATCTGTTCCTCCATCAAGGTATGTTTCGGTTGTGATAAACTTTTGGTTATAATGACTAATGTTGGCAACAACATTCCTGTACAAACATTTCTGTCGTAATATGTTTTCATTTATTTTAAGCAAATATCCAGGGGTGGAGGTATAAATGTCATTAGAGACAGCTTCCCAAAGTGAGTCCTTGGCTCTTTCCAATCTTTGAAGTTTTAGCTATTCAAAGGGGGTGTGAAAAGGTATCTTTTTGATGGTTTAATTTGCATTTCTCTAACAACGAATACTGAACACCTTTTCAGAGGTCTGCATTTGCACGTCTTCATTTGATAGTTTTGTCCATTTTTGTTTGTTAGGCATATGAGAAGTGTATCTTGAAGGCAATTGAAATTTATTCTGAGTGGGTTTACAATAGAAGCATTTGTGCATTCTGTCAATGAAGAAAATGGACAGAAAGATGGGGAAAAATCTTGCATCCATGGTGTTTAGTAACTTTAAATTTAGATAACTTTAAGTTACATAAAATCCAAAACATAAAATGACTTTATGTAAAAGTAACCTTAACTTTAAGTAACTCTAAATTATACCTTATCAATTATGTTTATTACATGTCAAACTTTTTGAAGGTGGGGTATTATTTTCTCCATTCACTATGGGAGAGATCTCTACGGTTAGAAGGCAAAGAAAACCCATGTCACAGATTCAGTTTGCCTGGGAACCAAACCAGTAAGATCCATGCTAACCCAAGACTTTGTTTTTGTAGCAGTAGATGCTGTCACAAACACAGAAAATACATGGATGGCCAGTTTTTGAGATTGCACAGGGGAACACAAGCACTGTGTAGAAACATCTGCTTGCTACAGTCAGCTTTGGACACTGACTGCAAAGGCCGGGGTGGGCCTCTTTTTTTCAGCCCTGCCTGTCCCTAACACATAGCTAAAGTAGTTTTCAGGGCCTCTGAACCATTCTCACGTTTTCAGGATTTTGTTTTTGTTTTGTTTTGGTTTGGTTTTTTTTTGCAAGTGTCCGGAATCCATTCCAGACCCACTGTGTCAATCTCTTTGGGCGGGGCGGGGGGGGGCAGCCTGTGCCTTTTTGGAAAATAAGCTCCTAAGCGGCTGAGAGCTGCCCTCAGGTGTACCTCTGGCCTGAGCTCTCAGGAACACCTGCTTGATTTAGGGCCCCGGCAGGCCAATCTCCAATTAGGAACCGGTGGAGCTGGAGCGCGCACTACAGCATCTTTTAACCAGGGGCACCTTTCTTCTAAAAAACAGTGAGGGTGGGGCGAGGGGCACCCGCTGCATACGGTGTAGCGGACACGTGCCCAGGGCGCGCGCGGAGCGGGACGGGGCGGGGCCGCAGCCCCCTCCCAGCGGGCGCCCGGGCACCGCGCACGCGCACGCACTCGCGCACGCCCGTCTTTTGGGCGCCGGGTGGCCTCGGCGGGGCGCGCGCGGTAAATGGAGCGGGTCCTCGCGGAAACGCTGCTGTCGCAGAGCCCGGACCCTCGGGTCCTGCTCCGGGCGCTGTGCCGCGGGGAGGCGTCCGCGGAGCGCGTGGAGACGCTCCGCTTCCTGCTGCAGCGCCTCGAGGACGCGGAGGAGCGCGGTGGCGGCGGGGATGCGGGCGCGCTCCCGGAGGCGGCGCGCGAGGTCGCCGCCGGGTTCCTGGTGCCGCTGCTACGGGGCCTGCGTGGGCGCCCCGCGGGCGGCCCGGACCCCGACCTGCCGCCCCGGGACAGCCGGCGCGTGCTGAGGGCCGCGACCGCCGCCTTGCGCTCGTGCGCCCGCCTCGCCGGGGGCCCGCAGCTGGCGGCCGCCCTGGCGGAGGAGGCGCTGCGCGACCTTGTGGCCGGGGGGCCCGCGGCCGGTGCGGAGGCGGCGGTGGAGGTGCTGGCGGCGGTCGGGCCCTGCCTGCGGCCCCGCGAGGACGGGCCCCTCCTGGAGCGGGTGACGCAGGCCGCCCTTGCCTTGGCGCTGGGCGCCGACGGGGAGCGGGACGAGGCCGGGCCGGCGGAGGACACGGCGGAGCTGGCGGCCGGGAGGCTGCTGCCGGCGCTGGGCCAGTGCGGTGGGGCGGCGCTGCGGGCCGTCTGGGCCGGGCTGGTCGCGGCCGGGGCGCCCTCGGGGCCGGGCCGCGTCGGGCCGCGGCTGCTGGTGCTGAGCGCCCTGGCCGAGAGGCTGCTGCCCGAGCCCGGCGCCGACCGCGGCCCCGGAGCGGACGAGGAGGTCCCCGACGCGCGGCGCTGCGGGCGCTTCTGGAGGACGGTGCAGGCGGGGCTGGCGCGGGCCCCCGACGCGCTGACGCGCAAGCGGGCGCGCTACCTGCTGCAGAGGGCGGTGGAGGTGTCGGCTGAGCGCGGCGCGCCCTGCGCCTGCGGCCCCCGGGAAGGAACCGGTACTGCCCTCCCCGCTTCCGTCCCAGCCCCCTTGGCCTTCTGGGGGGCGGGGGGGGGGCTTCTGCTTCCGAAACCAGCTCTCCGCCTTCCGTGCGTGTGTGTGTCCCGTAACCCCAAAGCCTGGAAACCTTGGGAACCTCACCTCGGGGTGGTCTCCAGGCGACACGAATCTCGGCAGCTGCGAACAGTCCGCGCTTCCTCACCTTTCTGACCCAGAGCGGGGCGCAGCCTGAGCTGGGGAATGGTGAGGAACGTGGCTGAGTCCGAGCAGGGTTTGACAGCCCCAATCTGAGCCATCTCGGGGTAGGTCCCTGCTCAGGGAGGAAGGACTCGCGTCCACCAAGTTGAAAGATGAGTGGTTGGGTTGTGCACGGTACAATTCTGCCCTAGGAATCATCACACTCTGGAACTTTCCCTTGGTAGTTCTCTCTGTAAAATGTTTGGTCCTTAAGTCGTCCTTTGGAGGGTGTTTTGCTATTGTTTTAATAGGGTGAGTCCGATTTTAAGTAATTTTTAAAAAATCTTTTGAGACTATGCTTCCTACTCCCTGATGACAAAGCAAGAGTGGCCCAGCTACCAAGGACTCCCTTCAGTGTGGTACTTACTGTGGATTGGTTTGTTCGCTGAAATGTGGGAAAGTGCCTTTCAGTCATCTTTCTGAGCTGTCCAAGACCAAGATAGAATGATTCAAAATTGTCCCCATAGAGGGGCGCCTGGGTGGCTCAGTGGGTTGAGTCTCTGCCTTTCGCTCAGGTCATGATCTCAGGGTCCTGGGATCAAACCCCGCATCGGGCTCTCTGCTCGGTGGGGATCCTGCTTCCCCCTCTCTCTCTGCCTGCCTCTCTGCCTACTTGTGATCTCTGCCTGTCAAATAAATAAATAAAGTCTTTAAAAAAAGGAAAAGAAAAAAAAGTTGTCCCCATAGATAATTTCTGCCTGTTTAACTGTACCCCCTCTTACTGGTAAGGGGTTTTTTGTTTGGTTGAAGTTGGGAGTAGATCTTCATGTTTGTCTACAACGTTAGTAAATATTTTGGCAGTCCACAAAGTAGTGATCATCCAAGGAGAGTTTTCACCGGAGAACATTTTTTTTTTTTTTAAGATTTTATTTATTTATTTGACAGAGAGATCACAAGCAGGCAGAGAGAGAGGAGGAAGCAGGCTCCCCTAGAGAGCAGAGAGCCCGATGCGGGGCTGGATCCCAGGACTCTGAGATCACGACCTGAGGCGAAGGCAGCGGCTTAACCCGCTGAGCCACCCAGGCGCCCCCGGAGAACATTTTTTAAATGACCAAAATTGAAGTCATTTTTTTTAAAGAGTCATTCTACAGAGTTTTAAAGATGAGCAGTGGTCTCTGCTTCCTGCCCCTCGGAGAGCAACCACTTGTACCTCTTTGAGCTGATTATTTTGGACTTACCTCTGTGTCTTCCAATAATCTGGGTAAATCAACATCATTTGCCACAGTTACAGTTCAGTTAAATGTAAGTTCAACGTTTGCAAAGTTATGACTGAAGATGTTCACAGATGACCCATGTAGTAAATTATGATTTTTTCCCCCTTCCTGCAGGTTTTTTTCTGGAATTAGGTCATTTACAGATGACTTTGGTTCTCTCTATATTTATCATGAATTCAGCCTTGAAGTTAGCTCATCCTCTAAATCTTTCTTATACAAAGTCCAATCATTTTCTCCAAGACGTCTCTCCTACGTTCCCCTTATAAGCTCAGCCTGATGTGTGGCTGCCAGTTCTCAGCTCTGCCCTCACCTGATGCCTGGCTTGGAATTCTCGTTTCCTGGAGTTCAAGCTTTTATCTTTTTTGGTTTTCTCACTTGTTTTGGTGTAGGCATCATCCAGAGATAAAAATTTTTATCAGAGCATGTCTGATAGGTTTTTAAAGATTATTTAGAGAGCGAGAGAGCAGGCGAGCTGGGGTTGGGAGAGGGACAAGCAGACTCCCTGCTGAGCGTGGACACCCCCCCACCCAACCCGACATGGGGCTCCGTTCCAGGACCCCGAGATTATGACCAGAGCCTAAAGCAAGAGTCGGATGCTTAACCTTCCAAGCCACCCAGGCGCCCCTGATGTGTTATTCTCTCTTTTATTTCCATCTGACACTTAATTTCCATTCCCTGAAAATGCCCAGCTGTTCACACAGGTTGTCTACCTTCTCCCCTAGATCCCTTAACATGTGAGTTGTAATCCTGTATGAGTCCTCTGCACGAGCCATCTCTGAGTTGGTTTTGTTTTTTCTTTTATCTCTGGGCAAGGGGGTCACTCTCGTCAGTAGAGTGAACTGGATCTCTGTGTCTAGGGATGGGCGCCCTCCTCTTCTGTGAGGCCATTAGTGTTGGGGGTTGGGTCACGCGAGTTTATGGTGAAGCTGGATTTGGGTCTTGCTGCCATGGCTGTGGGGTGTTGCTTCCTTGGGTTTAGTGGGAAGCCGGGAGTCCCTAAAGGATTTTCCTCTGTGTTCTTGTCTTCTGAAGACTTTGATACTAACACCACAGTTGGGGTCCTTCCCTCAAGGGTAGATGGCTGATATCCGTTACTTGGTACAAGGCTTGAGATGGTTGAGGGGGTGGTACTTTTCATCTCTTCTGCTCCATCCTCTTCTTAGGCCTGGTGTGCCCGAACCTCAGGCTTCCATCCAGCTCCCTCGATGGCATATAACCTTGTGTCCTACTTGATGAAGGGTGTAGAGTTCCCTCACCCTCTCCCGTGGTGGCTGCATTCTGCTCCTGCCTGTGGTAGGACTTGACCGCTGGTTCCCTGCCCTCCCCCACGGCAGCAGACCTGCTTCGTATCCCCCCCACGCCCGCCCCCCCGCCCCGGGATTCTGCGCATGAGGGGTTTCCTCCTGTCGGTACAGGGTTGGGTGAGCGGGTTTTCTCTCCATCTCCCAGGGCGGCCAATGTTTGCCTGGTGTCGGGACAGAGACAGGCGTGGGGATGTGGCAGGGTTTCCTCCAGGGGCAGACGCCTTTGGTCTCCTGTTTGAGGAGGATCCTGGGGGCAGACAGGCTTCAGCACTTGACCACCACTTTGTACTGGTGTAAGGCTGGGTTGGCTGTTTCGGTTAGTCCCGCCGTCCTCAGACCTGCTCCTGCCCTGCACGCCTGTGCTCCAGTCTCTTGCCTTTCCCACCATCTTCCTCAGATCACTTGGGGGGATGCCTAAGGAAGAGAGCTGGTGAGTGGTTGCGGACTCCCTTGGGGTTCCCGGGGTTCTAGGTTGTCAAACAAGCCCACACCTCGCCTTGGAAAAAACTCAACAAACCTTCATTGGGCTCTTTTTTTCTTTTTTTAAAAAAAGATTTTATTTTAGATCGAGAGAGAGCTTGAGCAGGGGGAGGGGGAGAGAATCAGACTCCGCACTGAGCATGTGGGGCTCGATCCCACGACCCGGAGATCATGGCCTGAGTGGAACCCAAGAGACAGACACTTAACCAGCTGCGCCACCCAGTGCCCCTGCTTGTTTTTTTTTTTTTTTTTTTTTTTTAACATTTTTGGTGACCACCTCTTCCTGCTCTTGGCCAGAGATAGATTGAATTCGAGTGTCTTGTGTGTTCTTAGAGAGAGGCCTTCTGCCCTGTGCAGTTCCGATCCCCTGGAGGCATTGTCGTCTCAGGTGTCAGGGTTTAGGACCGTGTGTCCAGCCTTTTCTCTCTGTCCGTATGGCGGGAATGTTCTTCTGTAGCTTTCTCTATCCTAAGTGGAAATGAGACCAAGCTTGTCTAACTGCCTCTGTTTTCCTGTCACATTTATTTATGGTTCGATGGAGGTGGGGGTGGAATTCTAGCTTAAAAAAACATTTCCATTCAGAATTTTGAAGGCACCGATCTATTATCTTAGGAGCTTGAGCTTCCGGTGTTACTGTCGAGCCGTCTGAAACCGTTCGGAATCGTGTTTGTTTGTACGTGTTCCATTTCTTCTGCACGGAAGTTAGTGGGCCCGGGCGCCTTCATTCTCAAGTTTCACAGTTTTGGTACCTGTCAGTTCTCATCCTTGCCCTGGGCACTCGGTGGACCTGGTCAGTCCGGAAATCATGATCTTCAGTTCTGAGAACTTTTCCTGAATTACTTTCTTTGCTCCCTTCCTTTCTGCTTTCGGTTCTCTTGTTGGATATTGAAGCTCCTGGACTGGTTATCAAAGCATCTTTTCTGTCCTGTTTCCTATGATTTTGTCTCCTGGTTCTAGTTCCTGGGTGACCCCCTCAACTTTATTTCCAGTCCTTTCTTTGAGTTTCTGGTTTTTTCTATCAAATTTCTATTCTCATGCGATCTTTTTTGTTCTTCTAATGTCTCCTTGTTAATTGTATCCTGTTCTCATGACAACATGAGGTTTTCTCCCTCTGGCATATTTTTGTTCTCTCCAAATCTCTGTTTGTTTTGGTCTTGATCTTTATGTGGCTGTTTCCCCAGATGGCTGGTGATCTTAGATACCTGCTTCTACTTAAGAATAAGGAACCAGTGCGGGGCCCGTGTGGCTCAATAGGTCGAGCTTCATCTCTTGGTTTCTGCTCAGGTCATGATCTCAGATCAGATCTCAGGTTTGGACCCTGCTTTGGGCTCCACACTTGGCCAGGAGTTGGCTTGAGGATTTCTCTTCCTCTCCCTCTGCCCTTCCTCCTGCTCGCTTGTGAGCTCTTTCTCTCTCTCTCAATAAATAAATCTTTAATAAAAAAAATGAATAAGGAACCCCAAATCCGCACACATAAGTGGTGCTTGCCGACCGTGAACTTCACGGCAAGGTGTTCTGGCCGAGCCCCACGGTACTGGGGAATCTCTGACAGTAGTATTTTCACGTCTTTCCTCTTGGGCTGGCCAGATTCCACAGAGACCTTCCAGTCTGTTGCTGCATAGTGAAGGCCAGACCAGCATCCTGGGACCTGAGGGGCTCTGGTGGTAGAAGGGACAGGTAGAAGGGGTGGGGGTCTCAACATGCGAGGTGCATACATGTTCGCTTCCTCTCGACCCTAGTAGGGTCCAATGCATCTCAATCTAGAGACCCACAAGTTTACCTTCTCCAGAGAATAAATTCCAGGCTTTTTCATGCTCAGAGCATAGGAAAGGGCACTGAGGATCTGTTTCTTAACACACCAAACAAAATTCTTTTTAGTTTAGCCTTGCTTTTCCCCTCCACTTACAAAGTAACTTTTGTTCCTTAGGTCTGGAGAGCTGAGTTCAAGTGTAAATTGGGTTTCTTCTTGGCTTTCCATGTGCCACCTTATGTTCACTTTTCCTGAGTGCGCTTGGTTTTTCTCTGATCTTCAAACTAAGTTTCACTGGTGTTGGCTTCTGGGTTTTTGCCATTCTTTGGGGTTTTTGCCTTTGAAAAGTCCTTGACTATTATTGTGAGGTTCTTAAGGAGAGAAAGTGGGGCTTAAGTGTTCAAATCCGTGACCCTTGCCGAGAATGCTGGAACAATAATCGTAGTAAAAATAAAAAAAACAAAAACCTTTTGAGATTCTTGTTAGCCCAAGCCTACTCTCTAGGCTTTGATACAGGGATGCCCTCCATTATTAGAGGATACAGTATTGGCTAATGGTGGCATTATTTTTAAAATGTCTTTAAGAAAACTATGAAATCTACAAAAGAAGGAACTAATTTTCCTTTTTAAACCCTATCAGGCCCAAGTCTGTTTTGGTGGTCCGAGAAGAAGAAAGATGAGCTGCTAAAGTTTTGGGAAAACTATATTTTAATTATGGAAACTCTAGAAGGAAATCAGGTAAGAGTTTTCGTATTTTATCAGATCCTGTGTAGGTGGAGTTTTAGTTTTTTTCAAACAGTCTATAAAGGCAATGCAGAAAGACCAATTTGGATAAAGCATAATAAGATACAAATGTACTTTGTTTTCTGGCATAAATTTAATTTAAAGCTGAATGTTAACTCAGGAATTAAAGCATACTTTTAATTGACTTAAATTGTCACTTGAAGAGTTTTAGCCTTACTTGCTCTGCCCTCGACATTTACTTCTGAAGTGAAGTTTTTAGTTTCTCAACGTTATATAATCTTCAAAGAAATACAGACTTAGGAAAATGTTACTTAAGGCAACTTGAGGTAGATTCTTAAGTAAATAATTGCCCTTTAATTTTGTAGGCCTGCCTGCCTTCCTTTCTTCCTTCTTTCCTCCTTCCTTCCTGTTTTAGTTCTTAGAGCTGTGTGTACTAGTCCTACAAGTGGAAACCTGAAAAATCATTTTCAGTTAACTTTGAGTTAGTTTTTGTAGAATGTTTAAGTTGAACTCAATCTTTTTTTTTTTTTTAAAGATTTTATTTATTTATTTGACAGACAGAGATCACAAGTAAGCAGAGAGGCAGGCAGAGGAGGAAGCAGGCTCCCTGCAGAGCAGAGAGCCCGATGTGGGGCTCGATCCCAGGACCCTGGGATCATGACCTGAGCCGAAGGCAGAGGCTCTAACCCACTGAGCCACCCAGGCGCCCCTGAACTCAATCTCTTAAGATGACTAGTACAGTGGTTAGCTAGTACAGTGGTTCTTAACTAGTGGTTCTTAAGCTAGTACAGTGGTTCTCAACCTTTAACATTCCTTAGAATTACCTAGATGGCTTGTTAAAGTACAAATCGCTGGGTCTGGTCCCCAGAGATTCTGATTCAGGAGGTGTGGGGGCAGGGCCAGGAAGTCAGGTGTTTCACCAGTTCCCAGATGATGCCTCTGCTGCTGGGGCAATCACTCCTGGAGACCCAGGGTGGTGCAGGGCCTCCCGTTCTGTCAGCTGCAGACATTGTTAGCTATCACCCCAAGTGTGCACCAGGCCTTGTTCGTGGACTGAAAGAATTACTCACTTGCTAAATGTACATGAGGAATAAAGAAAGCATTTCCAAATTCAAATACATTTTTACAGTTTTCCTTTATCAGTAGATGCATAAGACTCCATAATTTATTAGAAACTCTAATTTACCTACATTTGCCTATAGTAGTCTGGCCCTACTCTACATGTGACCTTGAACATCCCTTGAGTACCTCAAGAGAATGTTTTTTTGCCCTCTTTGTAATCTGTTGGTATTATCAACCCTGCCTATTTCCCAGGGCAGTTGAGGATTACATGACATAACGCTTTATGATAACACTGTACAATGTGACGTTACTGTCACCATATCCTAGGTCCTGCTCATTAGCTTTGCCACACTCAGTCTCATAGCTGGAATTCATAGGATATAAAAACCGGAAGAATCAGGCACCTTCTGCGTAGTAGGGCTACTGTTGTACAATAGATGAAAGTAAGTTTCATCGGAATTTTTGAAGTTTATCTTAATTTTTAAAGGTTTTTATTTCATATTTTTTTTGTTTTTGTTTTCAGATCCACGTCATAAAGCCGGTTTTACCAAAGCTAAACAGTCTGTTTGAATATGCAGTGTCAGAGGAAAATGGTAATGGCTACTTGTATTTTGATTTGTATAACGTTTATAGCTCTTTTTCCTCCTTGATTTTGTAAATAACTCAGCGCATTATAGAGAATCTGGAAAAACCTTCAAAGTGTAACAGGAGATATGCATCTGCCGCCACCGAGAGAACAGCTGTTCACATTCCAGATTCCTGCCTTCCGGGACTGATGGTTCCTAACGTTCTGGCTTATCCAGCAGCGTGTCCAGACGCGTTTACCTGTATCCTGCAGTGGGCTTTGAGAACAAATCTTTAAATGAGTGCGCAGTTTGCCGTAATTTAGCAATATGGTTAATTTTGTAAACTTGTGATCACCGAGCATTTGAAACACTTACAGAAGGGAAGGAATAAGTAAAGCGAGCCCCACCGCCCAGCTTCAGCAGGGACCAGCCCATGGCCGGCCTCGACCCTCTGTACCCTCCCCCACCCCTCTGCCCGCCATTGATCCTGAAGCACACCCCAACCCCTACAGCAGACCCTGTTGTCTGAAGTCATTTGAGTGTGCACCCTTCACAGATGAGGGCTCTTTAGGAATGTTTTGATGATGGTATATTCTACATTTTTCATGATGGCTCTTTGGTGTTATATATCAACTGCTCTCCATTCTTATTCTCTATCTCTGTTTCATTGTTCATTACTTTTTTGGGATTTCAGTTATTATTCTAGATCTTGGACTTTAAGGAAGATTCCAAGATACAATTTTAAGTGTGGTTGTTAAGGCTTTAATCGGTACTGTGTTTTGGGAGCTTCTTGGGAGAAATAGAAACTGGAGCTTCCTAACATTATTTCATGAGACTGGGCTTGTATCAACAAAACAGCTAAATGCATTTTTGTGTGTTTGGTTTGCATATGAATGATGAGCTGCTGCACTATTGTGTTTACCCACCAGAATTAACCTGGGTAAATGGATTTTAGTGCCGACTCCAGATAATTACAACTTTAATAGTTTGACCCCCTCAGGAGCTGAGCTTTCCCCAGTAAGTCCTGTAGTTGTTTTCTGATACAGTGGGATTTTTCTTAGACTCTGTCGTCCCCTGGGGCTAGAATTTAATTGAATCCTGTTGTGACTTCACTTATGCATTTACTAGTAAAATGATTCTCTTATTACCACATTTTGCCCACGGCTCTTGGCAAACCAAATCGAATAACAGTGACAGGTATGGAAAAACTGCCATCGCCAAAGCATTGAACAAGCAAGCATCTTGGTGTGAATGACAAATAAAGGACCAGTTCATTTCTAGAATGCTGTGAGTTAAAAATGCTGAGTAAATTTTTTCTAGAAGAATTAAAAGATATTTCAAAAGAGTTTAAAAAAAATACCTCTGGGTATATATTTATTCTCTTTTGGGTTTTTTCCCCACTCATTTATATATTTAGTGGAGATTCACTTAGGGTCCAGGATATGCTAAGTGCTAGGGATAAAGGGGTGAGATAGTTTTTCACGTAATTTTTGTCTCTTTCCCATGAAAAAAAAAAGTGGTAACGATAAGTTCTAGGAAGGTACCAAATAAGGGATGGAAATGGATATACAGGGAGCAGGGCCGTCGGGGCAGGCACACCTCAGGAGGGAGCACGGAGCTGAGACTGCAGTGTGTGAGGGAGCCCTGAGCTGGGACAGCTCAGCGAGGCCGAGGACCCAAAGGCCCAGCGTGGCCCAGGGTGGTGGCGTCGGCCTCGTTCTCACGGTCGCTTCATGCCTCATTCAGATTTTTTCCCAAGAGTATGAGGAGCCAGTCAAGGGTTTTAAGCAGAGGAGCGACAGTTTCAGATTTCCGTGGGATCCGTGTCAGCGTTGCGTGGTCTGTCTCCACAGGGTGCTGGCTCTTTCACCCCTCCTGGCACATGTGCATTTATAAAAGAATGTTCGAAAGTGAGAATAAAATCCTGACCAAAGAAGGTGTCATCCATTTTTTGGAGCTGTATGAAACAAAGAGTCTTCCATTTGCACCAGAGTTTTCTGAGGTAATGATAGCCTTTTTCTTCCCCCTTGCTCCCTTTCTCAAGAGATGAGAGGTGGGGGCGCCTGGGTGGCTCAGTGGGTGAAGCCTCTGCCTTCAGCTCAGGTCATGGTCTCAGGGTTCTGGGATCGAGCCCCGCATCGGGCTCTCTGCTCAGCAGGGAGCCTGCTTCCCCCTCTCTCTCTGCCTGCCTCTCTACCTACTTGTGATCTCTCTCTCGGTCAGGTAAGTAAATGGAATCTTTAAAAAAAAAAAAAAAAGATGAGAGGTAAAGACATTTGTTGCCTCTCTACGAGGGCGCTCTCAGAGCAAGTGAGCTTTTATAGATGAGCGTAATGATGCTGTTTTCCCAGCGCGGATCTCTGAATAGTTGCTGTTTGTGCAGTGGTGCCGCTCCCCTGGTTGTGAGCCAGTGACTATTGTCAGCTCCTGTGTTAAGCAGACGTTGCCTTTGAGCTGGATTCATGAGCATCTCTACTTACATTCGTCAGAAATCACACCGAGACTTGAGAATTACCGCTGGGGTTTTAAGTTTTGGTGCGCCACTGAGTCACGTGATCACCAGGGTGGGGACACTTACCCTCGGAGGTGCCCGGGAACCCTTCCTAACTGATGACGTGCTGTCGTGTTCTGAGATGCATCATTTTCCACGCTCTCCTGCCTTTCCTGTATTTCCTATACACTTGCTTTTTTGACCCAATACCTTGTCATATTTTTGAATTTTTTCCCATTTTGTTTTCCAGACACAGGGGCTTACATTTTCTCTTGAGTATCTCTTGTTTTTCTGTGTCACTATGCTTATTTTCCTTTGTGTATTTCTCCTTTGGGCCCCTTTTTCCTTGCTGGCCCTCTCTGATCTCTCTTCCTCAGTTTCCATCAGGTGGGAAGGTTCTGCACTTACTCGGTTGTGGCAGGGGAATTAAGGTCCCCTCCACAATGAGCCCCGAGTTAGCCTGCAGTGGAAGAGATCAGCTTTGCTCAGAACAGCTCGTCTGCAGTCCTGTTGATATGCAGCTAAGGCAAGCCGGCTTCCCAGAGTTGCAGCTGTAACTGAATGTCAATTACATTTTGTTTTGTTTTAGTTTATTATTGGACCATTAATGGATGCACTTTCAGAGAGCTCTCTGTATAGCAGGTAAGCAAACATTGTGTTATCCAGCGGCCACGTAGTAATACGTCCTCGATACAGAAATGTCACGTGTTCATGAAATACGACCAGGCTGTTAATGCATTCGGTACATGACACGTGTACCGGACAGACATTCAGCTTTTTCTTACTATGAAGTCCCTTCTGTGTGTGTTCGTCTTCTTGCTCGCCTTCTATTGGTTGTATCACGTGTTCCTTCTTTTTTTGTTCTGGTTTTCTTTCTCACCTTGAATGCTTCCATGCTTGGGGTTTATGGAAAGCGTACCTCGCCAAGCGTACTTTCTTTCTCTTGCTCTGATTCACACTGTCTTGGAAATTGTGGTGACTTTGGCTGACCAACGCTCTAAATGTTTTTTCCTTTCTTTTTTCTTTCAAACTTTTTGTTTTGACTTAAAGAAAACTTGTGAGGATAATTCCTAGAATTCCCATGTATTTCATCCACATTCCCCTGATGTCACTATGTCACCATGTCTGTTTAATTGCTCTATCCCTCCCCGTGGGAGGACGTTGGTTTCCTAGCTCTGTCTGCTGAGTAGACTTACCCACCTGTGTCTGCTGCAAGGTCTGTCTGTCCATCCATCCACCTCCATCCACGTGAAAACCCACAGGTTCACCTCCGTGGGTCTGATTCCAGTCCAGTGCCTCAGGGCTCACTGACCTTGTCCTTTCCCAACTGACAGAGGCTGCCGTGATTGTAAATATGTCACTTCCTGCCCCTTCTCTGCAGGCAGACAGTGAGGACGGTTGTGCCACAGCCTCGTTTTCTGAGCCTTCTCCATGCTCTCGAATTACACCTTCAGAATGGTCCCCTGTCTCTGAACTTCAGGGATCTTTTGGACCCTGATGAACTAAATGTATACGTGCAAGTCTTCGGTTCAGTATCTCTAAACAGACAAGCCCCTCTCCCCCCAACTGCCAGTTCCTTTAAAACTTTTAAATTAGTTTGTGCTAAGTTATACTAATATTTAATCCTGTTTAACAAATATCAAAAGAGCATAGGAACACTTGATTCACCAATTAGTTTTCAAATAGCTCATTACTATTGAAGAGTTCTGTGAAGCAGTTAGACAGCTGGAGAGCAGTAAAACCTACTCGGTGCCTCTCAAGGAGGCGACAGACACATTTATTATGAAATGCCTTCAGTTTCCGCACACTCTAATGTGTTCAATTAACAGATAATGTTCCTGGTGGAACCATATAGCAGGAGAAAACATGACTGTAGTAGACGTTGACAATTAAATGTTCTTACAGAAGTCAGTAATTACTCAGATATGTTTTTCTATGAATGAAATTTCTTTTATTTAATACTTAAAGATTTTAAATCGTTGGAGTATATGTTGGAAACAATAAAATACGATTGAAAGTGATCACTTTTAGACTTTTTTAAGATGATGCTATTTTAGCAAGATTCATAGTGTGTGTCAGGGAAAGTATCATAAAAAGGAAATCCGTGTCTACTTAGTATGTTATGATACTAACTCATGTCTGTTTTCCTAGAAGATCCTGATGTTTCGTATTCAGAAGGATCTTCAGAATTTCACTGATAAATAAAATGCAGGTTTAGAAAAAGATGATCTGATTGTTGTTGAAAGACTTTTGAGCCATAGTTCACTTAGTTTCGGTATGCTTACTTGTAAATTTTAAATATTTGTTTTTTTTTTTCCCTCATTTGTCTATAGGTCCCCAGGCCAGCTGATAGGAAGTGGTTCTCCACTGGGATTGAAATTACAGAAGTTTTTAGTCACTTATGTTTCTCTTCTTCCAGAAGAAATAAAGAGTATGTGTCAGTAAAAAGTTTTTTTAATTTATTAGCTTTAAAATTTTTAGTATATTGGTGATAAGCACTATCCTATGACTATTATAATCAGTACTTTCAAAATAGTTTTCTTTTTCTGGAATATATATATATTTTTCAGAATCTTACAGGTGTTCATTGTAGTTGGGTACAACTTTTGCCTTGACACATAACACATATTGCCAGTATTGGCTCGAGGAGTGTGGAAGTCATTTTAGAACGTGTGCTGCTGATGGCCATCTTTAGTTTTCTCTATTCGCTTCCCCAAAATTAGTAAAATGGTTGAAGAAAGAGCGACCTGGGTTCAGGAAAAAGTTGCAAACAGAATATCCATTGTGGCAAAACTGCCCCACTATAGACAGGAACTTGACAGGTAGAAGAAAAATACTCCTGCTTTATGTAGAGCTTGTATCTTAGAAATACCCACTTCTTTGGATTGGTGATTTACCTTCCTTTCTGGTGAGTTAAGTTGGTAAGCAGAGAGCAACACCAGTGTTATTTTGTTAGTTGAGCCGCAGAAGGACTTAACTCTACTTCCTGGGTCCTTTCTTCACTTGTGGCTTTGTGGCTCATAAAGCGACCCTGGGTATGAAACAGACACACATTTCCTTTTGTATTTTGTCTGCAAACAGGGTAAAACAATGACCAACGGTAATGTCTGCTCAGAAGTCAGGGATAAAAAAAGCAAAAAGATGATCTGTGTATCCCAACTTTAGGTGTCTAGAAAATTGGCTCATTCGATTACTTTTTTAAAAAAATTAGTTCGTGGAGAAGATTCTCTCAGAAGTTCTGTAGTTTGCCAGAAGACAGAAGCATATGCAGTCTGGGGATTGCTTTGCTGACCATGTTGGCCCATCCCAGGTCAGCAGTGCGGAAAGAGGGAGGGTGCTGGGAGCGCCCCGAGGGTATGCGTGCCTGCTGTCCTTGGCCATGGCCAGCATGCTGTGGACGCTTGTAAGTGTGTTGAACAAATGTGAAATGGAAGTGTGGCCATCCCCATCTTCCCTGTGCCATGAGTGAGGCGTTAGGCAAAGTGGAACTTAATTAGTCCAACAGAAGAGAAGGCAAGTACAGTGTTTACTCAGTTTTTTACTTAGTACATTTTTCAGTCAACAGTTCCCAGTGAGTATCTTAAATGTTTCGTGCTAGGTATTTGGAAGATATAAAATATATTTTATATATAAAATATAAAATAACTACATAATATAAAATATTGTTTTATAACTAAACATAAAATAAAACACAAGCTCCTTTCAGGAGCTTCCAGGGATTTCTTGGGTCATTCTACAGTGATGATCAGAGGAAACAGACATTTCACTAATTATGTGACTTGAGGGTCTTTAAGAAGTCACTTACTAGCAGAGAAGGCAGAACAGAGAACCTTAACCTTGGTATCTCAAGATGGAAAATTAGTGACCAGATCCGGAGGGAGTAAGAAATGGCATATGTGATCTAATGTTACTGCACGCAGATATGAGAGGCCATCTATCATCAGTAATTCTTACCGTGTTTTTCTTTAACCTCTCCCAACAGAGGACTGGTTTCTAACACTAGAAAAAATTGATCTTACACTTTAAACTTTTTCTTTTTTTCATAGTTGTGTGGTTATCAGAATCTCTGCAATATAGTAGAGTACTTATTTTACGGGGCTGAGATTGAAATAGCACTGATTTTTTTTCCCCCAACAGGTTTGTTGAGCTAGAATTCACAGACCACAAAACTCGTCCTTTTAAAGTGTTTCTTTCATTGGTTTTTCGTGCATTCACTAAGTTCTGTGACCATCACCATTAACTCTAGAATATTTTCATCACTCCCAGAAAGAATATTTTCGCCACCCATCACCGATCCCTTTCCGTTCTCCTTTCCCACCAGCTTCTGTCAGCTACTAATCTCCTTCCTCTACAGATTTGCTGATTCTAGTCATTTCCTGTAAATGGAATCCTAGAATATGTGGCCTTTTAATTTATGTCTGGTTCATCAGCCGTGAACGAGTCATCCAGTAAGGACCCATGTTTCAGTATTTCATTCTTTTTTATGGCTAAGTAATACTCTACTGTACAGATATCACACATTTTATTTATCCTTTAGCAGTTGGTAGCCATCTGGAAAATGCTACTGTGAATATTCACGTACAAGTTTTTGTACGAACACGTGCTTTCCGTTCTCTTGAGTGTATGCCTAGGAGTGCAGTTGTTGGTGCCGATGGTAGTTCTCGGTGTAACTCAGTGTAACTATCTCGGTGTAACCGTTTTCTACACTGGCCGTGCCGTCTTGCGTTCCACCAGCAGTGTATGAGAGTCTAGTTTCTCTTTCCGTGCCAGCACTTGTTAGTGTCTGTGCTTTTGGCGAGAGCCGTCCTCATGGATTTGAAGTTCTATCTCATTTTTTTTTTTTTTTTTTTTAATTTAAATTCAGTTAGCCAGCCTGAGTTGGCCTCATTAGTTTTTGGTGTAGTGTTCAGTGATTCATTAGTTGTGTGTGACACCCAGCGCTCATCACCACACCTGCCCTTCTTAATGCCCATCACCCGGTTACCCCTTTCCCCCACCCACCACCCCTCCAGCAACCCAGTTTGTTTCCCAGAGCCCAGAGTCTCTCCTGGTTTGTCTCCCTCTCTGATTTCTTCCCGTTCCGTTTTCCCTCCCTTCCCCGACGATCCTCTGCGCTGTTTCTTAGGTGCCACGCATGGTTTTCGATTTGCATTTCATACCTGCTGACGGTGCCCAGCAGCTTTCCGTGAGATTCTTGGCGACAGTGACATTTTAAAACCTTCTCTTTCAGGTAGTTTCCTACTAAAGTTTATTCAGAAGATGACAAGCAGACATTGGTGTGCCATTCCCATTTTGTTTCTGTCTAAGGCTTTGGCAAATGTCCCAAGATGTAAAGCCCTGGGTATAGAAGGGCTTCTTGCTCTCAGGTAATCTACTCTGTGTTCACACACGTTCGGATGTTCACATAGGGTCGTCTGCAGTAACTTTCCGTCAGTAAATTTTGTTTTCCCCTCTGCTTTAGCCTATAGTGAGTCGTTTTAGTTAATACTGGCATTGGGATGTGAGCTTGCTCTTTTGAGCTCGTAATTTTGTATTGAGAAGTAAAAAGTTGACTTATATGGTTGGACTTATTTTGTTTTATGAATTACTAATTTAAATATGTGCCGCAATACATGCTATTGGATTTAATTTTAAGACCAGGCCAATAAGGTTTTCTTATATTACATTGATATGCAGAAAACTAGAGATAAAAATATCAAACAGTAATAATGATTGCAAAGATTTTCAAAAAATGTAGAACTCTTACTTTAATAGTATCTTTATTTACAGTTTTTTGGAAGAGATGTATTTCATATTAAAATCGAGCTCTACCAGAGAGACCTTAAGGAAATAATAGCTTTGAAAGTGTACTGACAGTGACTCTCTACATTGGGAGTTGTAGAGACTCTAGATGAGCTTGTCAGTATTTACAAGTTACCAGAACTGTCTTTGGGAACATGGAAATGCATGTTTCTGTTTTCTGACATCAGGGACGTTCTGCAGCGCACGATGATCACCCACCAGGTCCTGCTGAGAGGGGCCGCACAGTGCTATCTTCTTCAGACGGCCATGAATTTAGTAGATGTGGTAAGTTTGTCTTTTACTCGGGATACTTCAGTCTATGAGTTTTTCTCCCTGAATAAGTGTGCAAAAACGTGTGAACGGAGCAGGTCTGTGATGCTCTCACTAGAAAGCCCTGCCCGTAAAGTCAGCCCGGTGCTTGTTGGAGGCCTGGAATGTGGGTGTCAGGAGGGCTCCCCCTGTGCTGACTCGGGAGAGTGATGGACTGTGCCCGGTGTGTACACAAACGGTGTGGTTTACCCTGACACCTGCTTTCCTTCTCGGAGTCTGGACTCTTGGAGTGTGCTCAGCAGGGGTGCCAGTAAAAATCCTCCCAGTAAGAACCCTGAGCCGTGGGTCTGTAACCGGCTTCCCTTGTAGACAACAGTTCACACGTAGGGACAGCTAATTGCTGGCGGGATTAAAGCTGTCTTGGGTGACTCCCCTGGGACAGGACCCTTGGAAGCTTTTGCCTGATTTCCTCTATACTTTTTCTGCACATCTTCCCAAAAATTGATCTTTAAGAAGTCTGTAGTATCTTTTGTTTTTTTACAGAGCCCCTTTGCTACTATTGCCGGGAATAGGGGTCAGCAAACTTCTTCTGTGAAGGGCCAGAAAAGTCCTTTTTTAAGTTCGTGGTCTCTGTTATAATTACTTAAAAGCTGCCATGGACAGTTTATAAATAAAGTGGCTAAAATAAGTTAAAACTTTATTTACAAAAGAGCTGAGTGGTTTTGCTGACACTTGGCCTAGAGCAAGGTATCTTAATTCAAGATGTACAGCCTTAAGGGAATGAAAAGACTTCTGTGGTTTTCAGAAGGCTGGGAGTTGTTTCCATGGCTTTGAAAGTCAGCTTCACTTTTCAACTTAAGTAACTTCTTATCGAATGTATTTGTTTTTGCTTTTAGACTCTGACCATCTTGTCTCTAAGACAGTAATCTTTTTTTTTTTTTTTTTTTTAAAGACTTCATTTATCTATTTGACAGAGAGATCACAAGTAGGCAGAGAGGCAGGCAGAGAGAGAGGAGGAAGCAGGCTCCCAGCTGAGCAGAGAGCCCAACTCAGGGCTCAATCCCAGAACTTCAGGATCACGACCTGAGCCCAAAGGCAGAGGCCCCAACCCACTGAGCCACCCAGGCACCCCTAAGATAGTAATCTTGATCATAAGGATAATAGACTTAGAAAATAATCTTTCACTTTATATAGTAACATATTGATTGCTTGTAGTCAATATCTTTTCTAAAGTCAGATTTTTTTTTAAAAAGCTTTCTTTTGATTTAACTAATAATATTCTACTTTAAGTGGTATGTTAACTTGCTTTTACAGTGATTTCATTTTATTAAAAATTTTTAAAGGAGTCATTTTTTTAAACTGCCCTGACACCGTCCCTCTCTTCCTCCCGTATAGGAGAAGGTGACCCTTTCAGATGTTTCAACTTTTCTCATGTCTCTGAGACAAGAGGAGTCCTTAGGACGAGGAACCTCATTGTGGACAGAGGTGAGATGGAAAATAATAATAATGTCTTTGAAAAGTCATAAAAAGTTGTTTTCTAACTGAACTCACTAGTCACTTATGTAAAATATAATGATGGCTTTGTTACCTACCAACAGAGGTTTTTAAATATTGTATATTTGCTTTGAGTGAACCTAAATAATCATGCTGCTGAGACTCTTAAGGGGAGACTGGACAGTGTTTGGGATAGAGACAGACTTAGAAGAGAAAGGAAGCGCTCGTGGGCAGATTGCAAATCTGGATGAGATGGATCAGGAGTGAGGAAGACGTTAGACTCAAAAGCAACGACATGGACCTCCTCTTGCTGTTTTTTTCTGTCTGTCCATGGCACTTCATCGCCCAGTTGCCCGAGTCTGACATTTTGGTAATTGCAGATTCTTCCTGACTTTCTGCATCAAACCAATCCTACACGCCCTTCCTCTTCTGGAGAGTAGAGACCCTGCGACGGCGCTGCAGGCCCCTGGCCTCGCGGGGCTGCTCTTCTGTGTGGGGTCGTCAGGGGTCTGCGTCCTCCCCTCTGGAGCTCTGGTCACGCTATTCCTGTTGGTTCTTAGCCCTTGCAGAGCTGGTTGGATCCCAGTCTGTGTCCACTGCAGGTTCTGTGGTTTTTGAGGACAGGGAGCTTTTCAAAAAAAGAATTCTATTTCTCCACTGCTTAAGAGATCACAGAGGGCAGGGATGTGATTATTTCTTTTAGAAGGCAAGTCGGGGGGCGCCTGCGTGGCTCAGTGGGTTGGGGCCTCTGCCTTCGGCTTGGGTCATGATCCTAGGATCCTGGGATTGAGCCCCGCATCGGGCTATCTGCTCAGTGGGAAGCCTGCTTCCTCCTCTCTCTCTGCCTGCCTGTGATCTCTGTCTGTTAAAAAAACAAAACAAAACAAAAAAAACCAGAAGGCAAGTCCGTCTGTGGATGCACAGAGGGAAACGAGAAATCAGCTTGAACCGTGTTAAGATAATTCAGGTGGGAAATCATAAGGGCATAGAGTAGTAGGGTAATGGAGGGAATGAAGACAAAGAAAATCGGGGTCTTTAAAAATGAGAATTTGATTTTCTTAATCATAATGCGTCTAATTAGGTGGAATCTGAAAAATAGAGAACTGTATGAAGAAAATAAAAATCACCTGTGATGTCTACAATCAAACTAAATCCAGATTTTTTTGGCTTAATTATTAAGTTTTTCAGTATACATATTCTCAGTCTTGCTTTCTCACTCTATAGGCTTACATTTAAAGTGATAGATTAACATGTATGATTTTCTAAACAAAGTAACGGTTATACCATTCGGAATTTTATTTTTCATCTTCACATACATTTGAGCATTTTTAACATGTTGCTAACTCTCCACTATGTAATATTTAAAAATTCAGTTGATGAAACATTTTAGAATTTATTTAATCAGTTCCTTTTGTTGGACGTTTGTCTCAGATCTTACCATTTCATCTGGAAATACGTGCTGCTAAAAGATAAAGACTTTGAAAGGGCCTAAATAGGCCCTTAGCACACCTACAAATGTTAATGATCATTTCTTGATTTTAAATATTTGGTGTTTAAATTGCTCCAGATGTCCAATAAATGTGTTTGTTTTTTGCATTTTGTTCATATATTTGGCTTTAAGTATTCAGATGAGGTCTGTCATTGCATCGATAGGTCTAGTTTGCAAATTGTGGTTAATCCATCTGGAATTTATTCTGGTGTGTGGCACGAGCTGTGAGGTGTCATTGAGAAAGTGCACGTGGCAATGTTTCAGACGATGCTTGGTCCCCACCAAGTGTAAGCACACTCTGCCATTACGGTCTTTTCCCCCTTGACCAGCCAGATGTTGTCTTATTATTGGTCAGCAGGCAGCCCCCCTAGATTTCCTAATTTGTTCTGATTTTCTCTCTTCTCTAATTCAGTAACTTGTCTTCATGTTTTTCCTTCTTTTTAACTTTCTCTTGGTATGTTTGCTTATCTCTTTATGTCTTCCTTGTTTGAAAACTATTTATTGGACACCTTGTACACCGCAGGCTCTGAGCTGAGTTTTGGGAATACAAGGTCAGCGAGATAAACATGGCCGCCGTCTTCAGGAAGCTGACGTCTGGTGGTTCATAGCTGAACCCAAACTTTAATTCTTTGGTTTAAAAATAGAAGCAAGTATATATATGTCCCCTAATGTAGATGTTGCTATAGAGTCTAACTTGCAGTGTAGTGGTGTTCTCATTATTGTGTAAATCTCTGTATGTTGAATCATGTAAGATCATTGATATTCAGTCCCTTTTAACCTAAGGAAATGGCAATTTTATCTAGCTCCAGCGAAGTAAGTTTTTAAATTAACAGACTTTATTTTTCAGAGCAGTTTTAGGTTCACAGAAAAATTGAATAGGAAGTACAGAGAGTTCCCACACACCTCCTCACCGCCTCTGTTATTAAAATCTTGTACTAATGATTGATGAGCCGATATTGATACATGATAATTAAGTAATGTCCATAGTTTACATTCGAGTTCACTCTTTTTGTTGTATATTCTATGGACTTTGACAAACATATAATAACATGTACTCACCATTATAATATCACACTGGTTAGTTTCATTGCCCTAAAAATCCCCCGTGTTCCACCATTTTATCTGTCTCTTCTCTCATGCCACACCCGCCCCCCAACCCTTGGCAACCCCTGATGTTTTCTCTGTGTCCATGGTTTTGCCTTTTCCAGGATGTGGTATAGTTGGAATCTTACACTATTAAGCGTTTTTGGATTAACTTCTTTCACTAAGAAATACACATTTAAGGTTCTTCCATGGCTTTTCATGGCCTGATAGCTCATGTCTTTTTATCCCTGAATAACATCCCGTTGTCTGATGTACCACTGTTTGTTCATTTACCTCCTGAAGGACATCTTGGTTGTTTTTAAATTCTATCAATTATGAATAAGGCTGCTATAAACATGCACATGTGGGTTCTTGTATGGATATAAACTTTCAACTCATTTGAATAAATACTAAGGGGCACAGTTCCTGGATTAGATGTTAAGAAAATTTTCAGTTTTTTAAGGAGCTACCAAATTGTCTTCCAAAGTGGGAGGACCATTTTGTATTCCCACAGCAGTGAAGGAGTTTTCCTGTTGCCCCGTGTCCTTGTCAGCTTTTGGTGCTGTCCGTGATGTGGACTTTAGCCGTCCTGTGAGGTGTGTAGTGGTAGCTTGTTTTAATTTGCAATTCTGTAGGGACCTGTGACATTGAGCATCTTTTCATATGCTATTTGCTCTTTGTATGTGTTCTTTGGTGAGGTGTTTGTTTTTATCTTTTGCCCATTTTAAAAAATCAGATTGAATGTTTTCTTAATGTTAAGTTTTAAGAGTTCTTTGTATATTTAGGAGACCAACCCTTTTCCAGATATGGGTCTTTTACAAATATTTCCCCCCAGTCTGTGGCATCTTCTCATTGTCTTGGCAGAATGCAAATAAACTTTTGAGATTTGCATTTTAATGGGAAATCAAGGGAACCTGTCTCCCAGAGACTGCGAGGTAAATGCCATTTTAAACCATAATTCTGACATGAAAACTCTTTGGAGAGAAAACATTCTGAATCCTGGGACAGATTTGATAGAAGCAGCAAGTATGAATTTGAGTTTGTCAGTTTTGTTATAATAGGACAGTGCTTGTGGGAAATGCAAGATTTGTAAAACCTCATGCGTTTCATAGCAATAGTTGAGAAATGTAGTGTGGCCAGTTTGACAGAAATAACAAAGAAAAAGTCTATTCTGTCGAAAGATCAGTCTCCTGGCTGACCTCACTGTTAGATTTTATAACGACCCGACTCGGTAAAGACCTACACGGAGCAGCTTCTTTACTGTTACAGAACTGCTCGTTCGTTGGCAGCAATGGGATGTCAGTTTTAGTCTTAACGGATTCGTTTGTTCGTCAGGTTTGTCTCTGGTCAAGACATTATTGTCTCCTTGTATGTAATTTTGGTGAACCCCAATGCAAGGAATACTTTTTAAAAAAATTCTTACTTTTTAGAAAGACTTACTTCATAGTTATTTGCTTCATATTTAAATTCATATGTTGAATTTGTAAAGTAAGAGATATGCTATAAAAAGAAAACTGAGGGGGCGCTGGGGGGCTCAGTGGGTTAAAGCCTCTGCTCAGGTCAAGATCCCAGGGTCCTGGGATCGAGCCCCACATCGGGCTCTCTGCTCAGCAGGGAGCCTGCTTCTCCGTCTCTCTCTGCCTGCCTCTCTGCCTACTTGTGATCTCTGTATGTCAAATAAATAAATTAAAAAAAAAAAGAAAACTGAGAACATAATTCAATTTCAAAACAAAATTCACTATTACTTGTGATCAAAGATGAATTCTGTGACTTTTAGATTTGCAAATCTTTTAAAAAAGAACGAAGAAGGACTAGTATGCCTCTTTTAAGTTAATATGTTTTAAAAAATGCACATGTGATAGAAAGTACACTTGTGAGGAGGGTAGAAACTTTAATTATAACTAATAGAAAAACAAACATACCTTGTTTTAGTATAGGAAGCAGGAATGAATTTCAATTTTATTTTAATTTACGGTTGTAATTCGGTTTACATAATGTGTCATTTTTCACAGAGATGTTCTTTAGAAAACCTTACCAAAATGTGCACTATATATTAGGTACTTTAAAAATTCTTGCCTGTAAATGAAGTTTATATATTCACGTATAGATACACGCACATGTATATATACGGATACACATATTTTTTCTGTCTGCATGCTCTGTAGAATTCAGTCGTGACTAAATGTTCTATTACTTTGTTGTGTTGAGTTTTTTTTTTTTTTAAGATTTTATTTATTTGAGGGGGCGGGGCACGAGCAGGGGGAGGGACAGAGGGACAAGCACACTCCTCGCTGAGCAGGAAGCCTGACCCGGGACTCTACCCCAGGACCCTGAGACCATGACCTGAGCTGAAGTCAGATGCTTATGTGACTGAGCCCCGCAGGCACCCCTGTTGTGTTCAGATATTTAAATTCAGTTTATCGTGGAGGAAAGAAACTTGGCTTAGGGAAATCAGAAACCCTTTGCTCAGTTAGGTTTTTAAAATAAAGTAATGACTCTTTTCTTTCCTAGCTCTGTGATTGGCTGCGTGTTAATGAAAGCTGTTTTGGGCGAGCCTCAGCCTGTAGTCCCACTGGACTTCCCGAGACACCGTCTTTAAATGCTTACGTGAAGAACCTAGTTCAAGAATATATTACGTTACCTGCTGGGGAAAGTAAGTCTGAAGTCCTTTATATGATTCACATCACCAAATTACTTCCAAAGAACTTTTAACTAGTTTTTCCAATCCAGATAGAAGTTTAACCAAATATGTGCCGACTTTCTGATCCCAAACTCGTACTTTCAGCCAAATAATGTAAAGAAACGGAATGTAAAAACACGTTTCCTAACTTGTACTTCATCTGGTCTAGGACTTGAGATTTTAAACTACTTCTGTATGTTTTAAGAAACTAGTAAGTTTGTCAGAATAGGAATTGGACAGAGACAGACTGATTCTATGATTAGTGAATCCTCACGGGCTAAATACTGCCGATGTGTTCATAAAGCCTCTGTAAGTGGAAGTATTTGTAGATAAATCACTGCATCTTTTGTGTGTTTGTTTTCAGAACATCACATGTCGTATGAACTCATGTGAAAAGTAGTTTTAGAGAAAAATTATATTTGAAAGGATGGTTTTTTTTCTTTTTACCAGGTACTCAGTCAAGATCCATTTTCCAGCTTCTTTAGGGAAATGGGTAAGACCGCACTGAGGGAAGAACTATTAGCAGATTCATTAATTAGGGTTCTTTTTACATTTCTAATGCTTCTTCTTCATTAAAGCCCTTAGTTGATAATTTGGGTAAATTGCATCTTTATATTTAAAATGTCTTAAATTTCCCGGCTTTGTCTCAGACCGAGTTGTTTTCATGTACTGATTTCTCTAACCTGATCCTAGAATAGGCTTTAAATGATCAGATAATTATTCTTCTGAAATAAATGAGTTTATCTGTTTTTCCTTCTTAGAACATTTCTCTTTCGTGTTTTATTCCCCCTCTAATAAATTCTCTGTGCTGTTACTTGGGAGGATTCTTTTGTTAGGCCTATAGAGGTAAATAAATTTTTATCCCTACTAGACTAAACATACATTAAAGTCCCTAAAATGTCTTCAGAACTTGTTTTATAATTTAGAGTATATCATCAGCATTAGAGCTGAGTAAATATTCAAAATCATATGAAACAATATTTTTAGAATTTTTCTGTAATATTTCTAGGACTTAAAATACATGGTTTAATAGACTATTCTAAATTTTTAAAAAAATTAAAACTTGATTTTAGGTGCAAAAGAGGTGTTTGTGTGTGTTTTAATATTTTTGTTTGACTTTTAATGCCCTTGGCCGAGTGCCTTTATAAAGTTTAATTAGCAATTACTGGGGCAGTTTTCAGAGCAAGTTAATAAGTTCCAACCAAACAAAATTCAGCTTGAGTTTCTGAACATAAAAGTAGTTTTTTCAGTTTTGTTCTTATATAGGGACTTAGTGGCCAAAACACTATTTTCAATCAGGTTCTACATGTAAAGTAGCTTTTTCTCTGGCTTTTGGCATAGTTGGTGCAGATAGATTTTGCACTGTCGATTCCTCAGACATATATCGAGTGTTTTCTAAGAGCTGGGCACGGAGTCACAGAGATAAAAACTGTATCTCCTGCCCTCAGAGAGAGCGTCGTCTAGCAAGGAGGTTGATGGGTAAGCAGATAATCTTAGCACAGTGCCTCAAAAGACGTAATAAGCACCAGGCTGGGGAACCTCTGTAAGCAGTGCCTGCTTGGCATGGATAGACCAGCAGAAGTAGAGGGAGGTCACCCTATGGGTGACATCTGACCACTGGGCAGAAATGAAGGTGAAAAGCGGGAAGGAGTGTCCCACAAGGCTTGCAAGAACTTGCATCCAGGGGAGCTGAAAGTCGGGAGGTGTCTGTCTATTTATGTATCTGTCCTCTGTCTGTTGCATGGAGCCCAAGAAGGAATGGTAGGTGGCAAGGAGGATATGGGGCACATACACACACATAAACATGCATACACACACCCTATTGGACACCTGGTACCCAAGACAACAGAACAAAGGAATAGCAGCAAAACAACACAACCAGCATCACCTGTGAACAAACATGCCAAAGACCTTTCGGGGCAGGCTTTCTGAATCACGGAAAGTGAAACATAGTTTGGAAATAGCCCTGAAGGCTGGTCAGACCTTGGATGTGCTAAGATTAACCAGGGAGGGAAATACATTTGAAGAAATGTATACTTAAATCAAGCGGTCCCGTGGAAAGGACATTTGTAGTTAAATGATATGCCTACTTAAAATGTAATCAAGAGGGCGCCTGGGTGGCTCAGTGGGTTGAAGCCTCTGCCTTTGGCTCAGGTCATGATCTCAGGGTCCTGGGATCAAGCCCCGCATCAGGCTCTCTGTTCAGCAGGGAGCCTGCTTCCTCCTCTCTCTCTGCCTACTTGTGATCTCTCTCTGAGTTTCTCTCTCTCTGATCTCTCTCTGAGTCTCTCTCTCATTTATTCAAATGAATAAATCTTTAGATTTCTTGGTTACATTTTTTTTTTTTTTTTAGAGACACAGACTAGCTCTGAAGTAGTATATTGCAGTTGTACAACACGTTTTGAAAACAGCGTTGAGGTATGATTGACTTGCATCACCCTGTACATGTTTAAGCTGCACGTGTGATGGGTTTGGACCTACGTCTGTCGAAACCCACCAGCATGGTGATGTAACGCGCCTATCCTGTCAGACTCAAAAGTGTTTTCATGACTTTTTTAATCCTTCCCTCCACTTTACCTTTCCTCCACACCCCAGACAAGCCGTGTGTGCTCTCCAACATCACAGACTAGTTTGCATTTTCTAGAATTACACTCGGTGTTTGAACTTTATGGTAGCAAGATTTGACCATGATTCGGGGCTAAAATGCATTCAGGTGATCAGTCAGAGCCAACGATTCTTTTGTCTCTTTAAAACCATTTTGCCTCCACTTCTCTAGCTTCAGTGTGCGAAATGGGGAATTCCCCCTCAGTGGTTTGCAGAGTATGGTTTCTAGACCAGCAACACCAGCATCACCTGGATACTCTTTAGAAAACAAATCCTCCAGCTCTGTGCCAGGCCTGTTGAATCAGACTCAGGGAGGCGGGTCGTGTTTACCCTCTGTACTGAAAAAGCCTCCAGAGGATTCTGCACCAGGCGCGGGTTTGAGAGCCACACTCTGTAGCGTGGACTTGCTTCATGTGGTGGCCAGGTCCTCAGGGAGCACCCCATGTCAGGTGCACCTGCCAGGGCGTGGCTTACACTGGAGGAGCAAGGCGCCCTGTTGTTCTGGTCTGGACCGGTGGCATCCCTTGACAGCGGAAGTCATTAAAACTCCACTCCACTTCAGATCGATAACCTTCCCTTGCAGTATCCAAGGTCAGCAGTAGCCTAGGATGTCGAGCAGGCTCTGTGTTTCCAGAACGCTGCTGTGCTTTGCTGAAGGAAGTGAAAACCATCGCGTTAGCCGCGTTGAGGACCCACTGTGTGTGCTGGTCATTCCCACGCGTGTTGTACTTGAGGTTGGGGCTCCCTGCTGCCATGCCATGGGAGCGCGACCGGAGCGGCACCCCCTCCCCGCCAGCTCCTGCGATGTCCAGGGTGTCTGCTTGCAGGACAGCCCGTGAATGACAGTGTCTTAGTCTGTGCCTATGAAGGACATCGTAGAAGTGTGTGGTAGGAAGCAGTAATGTGAGGAAAAATGTTCCCAAGAACAAGTTTCAATAACTCGTCTTACAACACTTAACAGGTTTAGCCTACTCCATTTTCTGGGATAGCACCAACACTGGGATTTTAAAAAAAAATATGAGTAGATTTTTTTACTGATGGCAACTAGAGTGGCTTTTATAGCATTTAAAAAATAATCTATAACATCCTTTTGTTGTGTTTTTAAACTGGGTTTATCTTCTGTAGTATTCCATTAAATTTATGTTAAAATATATGAAATTACCCCCGAAATATATTAGCATATTTAAGAAAATGGTTCAAGTATTTAAACTACTGAGCTGGAAAACTAGATCTCTTACCTAAATTTTTCTTGGGAATCGAGGTGAAAGGTGTGATCTTGCTATAATAATACACCATGAATGAAAAAGAAATCCGTTTATGGATTATTTTTGTTTAATTGGCTTTTAGAGATGGTAAAATACTCATTCTATCTGTTAACCATGTTCTGTCTTCCAAAACTTATTCTGGAAACTTTTGAGTAAATTTAATTTTTATAATAAACCCAAGGAGAGTCATAGGTTTTATTAGTTTTATTTCACAGAAGATGACCTAAACTTTCTTTTTTTGTTGTTTTTGAGGTTTTTGTTCTGTTTTATTTCTTTGAGTGTAGCTGATGCATAATGTTATGTTAGTTACAGCACAGACCTAAGCTCTCTGAGAGGATAAGCCCTTGTCGCAGGGTCCCACAGCAAAGTAGCACAGGACTGGGCCTCAGACACGGGTCCGAGGCTCCAGAGCCTTTGGGCCCGTACCCATTCCAACCTCCTGCTGCTTACATTTTAGGCAATTTTCCTTTCTCAACTGAAATAACTAGACTTGCCTCTTAATGCATCTCCTCGAATCTCCTCTTCCTGTACAGTCCCTCTTCTGCATTGTACCCGCAGAAGTCTTTTTAAACTACTAATTTGGATCTACAGATGTTTCCTTTTCTTCGCTGAGCCTTCACTTTAACCTGAAGTGGCTTCCCCTAGCCTGTAGGGTCAGACAGGAATTCTCTGCATGGCCCGCTAAGTCCCCTGGGCTCTTCCCTGGGTGTCTGTGTCACCTCGACTCTGGCACTCCCTCCCACTCCCGTGCCCTGCTGCACGGGCATCCTTCTGTCCCCTGGAACGTGGCGTCCCCGTTCTCCAGAGGACCTTCGGCATGTTCTGCCTTCCTTGGGGAAGCCTTGCCGCCCTTCACCTGCTGTACTCTTTCCCAGCCTTCGTGCTCAGCCCGGTTGTCCTTCCTCAGGGGACTTTCTCTTATTCCCCAGACAGATGAGGGCACGGCCTCCTAGTGCGCACCCCCGTTGTGCCATTTTATACTGCTCACTACCGCGGTCATCGAAACAGTGAGCTATGCCCAGGAGTGTGCTTCTGCACACCTCCATGCTTCTAATTTGATATTGATAAGGTATGCTCCTGTAGCTGTTTCCTTCTCGAAACATCATCTTTGAAGGATTTTGTTAATGCTTTACAAGCCTCAACTCTTGTTATTTCAGCAGGAGAAGACTGCTTTATGCCTGACTGGTTGGAAGCCAAGCTCGTTGCTATGATGGTCTTGCTGGCTGTAGATGTGGAAGGAATGAAGACGCAGTACAGGTAAGGGTTTCAAAACTTGGAAAGAAATCTTTTTTTTTTTTTTTTTTTTTTTTTAAAAAGCCTAATCAGATGTATGGTCCCTGTTCAGACTTTTCTATGATGGGTGTGGAATTGATCATAGTGTATGAAAGGGAGAAACCAGAGCACTGGCGGTATGCTAGAGAAATGTCTAAAATTAATAATAAATTGGTAGGAATAGGGACTTATTAGTCTTTGGAGGAAAGTTCAACTGTTAGAGAAAAACTATATATACTAATCACTGGTTTTATAAAAGAATATTTTTTTAAAAGATTTTATTTATTTGACAGAGATCACAAGTAGGCAGAGAAGCAGGCAGAGGGAGAGGGAGAAGCAGGTTCCCCGCTGAGCAGAGCCTGATGTGGGGCTTGATCCTAGGACCCTGAGACCATGACTTGAGCCGAAGGCAGAGGCTTAACCCACTGAGCCACCCAGGCGCCCCTTATAAAAGAATATTAAAAGAATAGGTTATAAGATTCTAGCATAAGATTAGGTAAAGAAATTCAGGAATTTGACCCCTTTGTAAAATGTATAATTTTTTTAATGTAATAAAGATAAAATTCATTCATATTTCAAGAATGTGCACAGATCAGTTCTCACCAGAGTATAATTGTTGCTAGAAGCAGCGTCATTTGCTAGTGTATTTGCATATGTGGTTGATTTGATTAACATCAAATCTCTTCTGTAGACAGAATTTCAGTATGAAAGTTGGTTATGTTGGTTTTTTATAAACCCTTAATTTCTTTTTATTTTTTGTTAGCATCTCATTTCCTTGACTAGTACACATTTTGGTTTTTTGTTTTGTTTTGTTTTGTTTTTTTTTTTTTGAATTATGATATCAGGGTCTCAGCACTTTAATTTACAAATAAATTGGGTATCGGATTTCCTTCCTACTTGTGCCTGGAGTCGAGTGTGATATGTTCTTCCCTGTGCTTCCTTCGCGAGCACACAGAGAATCTACCGAGAAAGCCTAGACTGCGAGGTCAGCAAGGAGCCAGAGGGCAGATTGGTCCTAGTAGGCACCAGTTGTCCGCAGCGTCCGTGCGACCGAGTCTGTCCAATCACATCCAGTAGCTCCCCAGTTCCACGAGTTAGAGATGGAAAGTAATTTCTTCATGCTTTTGCAATGCTTGATTTGGGCATGTCTTTTAATACCTAGTGAAAAGAGGAGAACACAGAATGTATTAAGGATATTCTTAGACCCTCTCCTGGACTCCCTTCTGAAGTTGGGCACCAATGCCTACATGCCCGTGCTGAGAGCCGACAGATGCCTCCAGTTGCTGTTGAAGCTACTGCGCACTTGCATGTTGACAGGTTCCGGTGCCCGAGATGGTGAGGACACGCAGTTTCTGTCGGTGTCTTGCTTGGTGCATGGTTGGTGGTTAGAACGAGGAAATTCCTGACCTTTTAAATCAAAGGATTCCCCCACACGTTCCGCAAACATTGACCGAGTGCCCCCCGGTGGTGCTGGGGAGACCGTGGCGCAGGCTCACGGAACTGGTGTCTAGCGTGTATGGTCGCTGGTTACTGTTGTTGTGGAATGAGATTTTATTTGCTTTTGTTTGTTTGTTTGTTTGTTTTCATTTACGCTCACTCATTAATTTCCAGACATGAAGCTGCTCCCAGTTTCATGTATGGTTAAGCAGGATCCATTTCTAATGGCCACTCTGCTAGACGTGCAGAGCGTAAGCTCAAACACAACGATGGTATCATTTCCCGACGACTTGTTTTTCAAGTACGTTTGTCTCTGAGCCCCTCTTAAGTGGCATGTACTTCCTGCGGAAAGTGGAGCAGTGGAAGCATTGAGCTCTTTGTTCTCTCCTTAAACCGAGACTCATGTGCGACAGTAGCAGAAAACCACAGACACTAGAGACACTCTTCAGTGAAGAGACTTGACTCCCAATCCCGTCCCCCCCCTTCCACTTGGAATTCTAGAAACCTGCTGTTTGAGAACCCTAGGGAAGCATCAGTATTAGGCTTGCCCTGAGGATAACACTGATGGGATTCGATTTTAATATAGGCTTAGGAAATGTTCAAGCCAGTTTCTAGATTCTGATATTTTTAAAAATGGCAGTGGAACCCAATGCTGTACATGTAACAGTCACTTTTCGTAAGGTTTTCGTCTCCTTAAGGGCATAAATATGGGTTCATTTGACATGCTTTGACTATTTTTACTAGGGTTAGTGCTTTCAAGAGTAGGACTGGGTCATCAGTGCCCTTTGGAAAATTGTGATATTACACACACATACACACACACACACACACACACACACACACGATGGTTATACATACGTTATGATGCCAAATAATCAAATACCCATGAACGTATTATGCAGCCTAAGAGCAAATTATATGTTACTCCTCAGTTCCCTCCTTTTGCTTCCTTATTTTGACTTTTGTCTTTTTCACGTCCGTGCACTTTAAAAAATGGTTTTGTTTTATCTGTTGATATTCCTCAACAATGTAGTGTCTTGTTTTCCTGCTCTTGAGCTCTGTAGAAAACTTACTTCACTGTGGGAAGTCTTCTTTTCTCACTGTCACATGTTTCTAAGATTCATGCACGTCCTTTCTTCGACTTCCTTATTTTCCCTGTTGTATAATCTCCCTTTGCATGAAGACACCACATTTTCCCTGGTGCTGGACTTGGTATTGTAATTCATTACTGTGACGGAGCGTGCTGCCATGAACACTTGTCTGCGTGTCTTCGGGGCCCGGGTGTGCGTCTCTCCAGCACACGTGTTGGTTCCTAGGGTCTGTGCGTATTCAGCTTTATAAGATAATGAAAATTGTTTTTCCAGCTTTCAGTTCCAAAGTATGTATACATGTTATTCTTAGCAGCAGCAAAACCCAAGAGTTCCTCTAGCACCTCACGCAGGCCTTTTTATGTCCCCAAATAAGAGCCAAGGACGGACCTGTTTAATTTTGATAGCTGTTGGTGTTGGTGTGACTGGTAAACCATGTCACGCTTAATTATCTGTAAGAGTTCTTCATCCTGAAAGATGTCTTTCATGAGAGAAGAGGAAAAGAGTGACTAGTTATTTCCCTGTTATAAATGAGGAAGCAGTCTGGGAATTAATTACCAGTTCCAGGGTCAGTGAAGACGTACCAGGTAAAGTCAGAAATACATTGAGGTTCGGCAGTATGCAGCTGTTTGGGGCAACTTTGCCTTGTTGTGTTTGAAATTCTTTCAATTTTTGGTATTTTATTATGGAAATCATTAAATATATAGAAAAATGGAGAGATCATAATAAATCCCCATGTTCCCACAGCAGCTTCAACATCTTGTCTTTCCTGTGTCCTGCTGAGTACGACTATTGTCATTTTCCTTTGTCCTCCTTTTTTTCCTTAACCTATTAACCTTGGAACAGCGTGGGGGCACATGGGGAGAAGAGCTGTGGGAGGAAGAGGCTGGGTGTGCGGAGTGTCTGTCCAGAGGCCTTTTCCCCTTCTCTTCCCCTTAGCCTGCACCAGTTACTGTGCTGATCCTCAAGGTTTGAACTTATTTCCGTCTTAATGGGGGGGGTCACTGTGGAGAGCCTTTGAGCTGGGGCTGGGGAATTCATTCAGCGAAGAAGTGCTGATAGTCTGTGTGCCAGGCACTATGTTGAGCACTAGGGTGTCCGCGTGGAAAGATAGAGGAGATCCCTGTCCTTGTCGAGATCGCCTGTACTGGGGGGGACAGGCATGTGGTGGGCAGAGGGATGGTGAGCAGGAACTATACAGTATATGGTAGTTGGACAGGTGTTGGGGGAAAACAAGGTAGGGAAGGGGCGGGACACGCTGGGTGGGGTGGGGGTGGAGGGTTACAGGTACACTGACTGGTGGAGGAAGACCTCGCTGTGAAGGGAACAGCCCGTCAAGCAAAGACTGCAACGGTTGAGGGATGGAGCCCTGCGCACACCCCCGGGAGAGCGCCCAGTGAATGGGGGGTGCCCGCGGGGGAGCTGGCTGCCAGGGAGGAGTCAGGAGGCATCAAGGGAAGAATACTGGGACTTGAGCTTTGAGAGGGAAGTGGGGTCAGTTACGTAGGACTCCCTCCCTGGGCCAGTTTAAGGTTGCGGCTCTTACTAGGCGTTGGAGCTGGGGGTTGCTGAGCTCTGAGTTGAGTTGAGGACAGTCCCTGGGCCCTGGTGTTGAGAGAGCACCAGCCGGGCGGGAGCTGGGCCGGAGCCGGGCCATGGAGACGCGCTCCTAGGCCTGCACGACTACTAGCCGTGGGTGCGCTGAGTGGTGCTAGGACTTTGTGTTTGGACGGTTCAGCCAGCAGGACTTGCTGATGGGTTTGGATGTGGGCTTTGAGGACAAGAGAGAACCCAGAGGTCACTCAGCTATTGGAGAAGGTGGATAGATAGGAATTGCCTTTAACGGAGGCGAGAAGGACTGGAGTCAGAGAAGGTTTTGGGGTAGAGATGGGCAGTTCAGCTTCGGGGAGATGAAGTGCGGGGCACCCGTTAGGTGTTCTGGTAGAGCCGGTGAGCCGGTTTGGCCCTCTGAGTCTGGAGCTCAGGGAGAAGCATGGGTTGGAAATACAGATTTGGGGGTCCTAGCCTAGCAATGGTGTTTAAAGCCACAATTCTGGATGAGAACACCAAGGGAGCCAGTGTAGATGGAGAAGAGGTCCAGGTGCGTGGGGAGCACCCATGTCTAGGGGCTTGGGGAGGAACTGGCGGAGGACACTCGGGAGGAATTCACTACAGCACGAGAAGAGAAAAACCGGGAGAATGTGCTGTTCTGGAAGCCAGACGGAAGGAGTGGGAATGGCACCAGACACTGCTGGTGAGCTGAGAGTGACCGTTGGTTTTGGCAACATGGAAATGGGGGGTCACCTTGACAGAACGTTTTGGGTGGTGGGGGGCAGCTCAGGGGTGGCAAGGAGGTTTGGAGTCTGGGCAGGACTTTCAAGGGGTGTTGTGTGTGGGGGAGCAGAGACGGGACTGCTGCTGTGGGATGGGAGAAGTTTTATTTCCTTTGGGGGAGAAAATAGCGGTGTTTTGTGCCGATAGAAACGATTTGGTAGAGGGGAGTTTTGAAGATGTGAGGAGGGGACGTCTGCTTCTGGTGGCTGAGAGGAGGCGAAAGTGCTTGGGGTCCGGGGTATCGGCAGAGGGGCTGCCTTCGACGGGGTGCTGAGGGGGCCACGTGTGGGTGGGTGGGCAGAGGCCAGTGCGGCAGCAGCCGTCCCCTTCTAACTGTGGTGTTTTCTGAGCGAAAGAGGGAGCTGAGGGAGTGGGGAGCACATTCGCCTGGGAAGGACGATTAGTGGGCGGACTGGGGAGCTGTCGCAGGCTTGTGGGGGAGCCCGAGGGTGCGCATGGAGCCGGGGTGAGAGCCGGCCTGTGGCCGTTCGCCTCCAGCCCGATCTGTGAATCTAACAGGCTCCGACTCGGGTTGTGATGCTCCTTTTGGTGCATCCATGAGACGCATAAACGAGAAACTTTCGTGAAATGCTGTTCTAACCGTCCTTTTTTCAAACCTCAGAATAACTGTGTGCTGCTTATTTTTATGTTTGTGGAAATGCTCCTCTGGTGGCCTTACCGTGTCCACTTGACCTTTCCTTCCTGAGGTAGCTTTTATTTTTTTAAATTGTGGCAAAATACATGTAACCTGAAATGGACACTTGACCCATTTCTAAGTGTCCAGTTGGTGCCGTTCCTGTTGTACATTCGCATCGCCGCCATCCGTCCCCAGAATTTCTTATCGTGCCAGACTGAGCCCCTGTACCTGCCGGGTGCTGGCTGGGTCCTCATCCCGTTTCCCCAGCCCCTGGCGACCCCTTTGAACTTTCTGTCGCTGTGAATGGACTGTTCTAGGGACCTCAGATCCGTGCGGTCATGTGTGGTTGTCGCCTCACACTGGGCTTACGTCACAAACTGTCATGTCATCACGGTTCATCCACACTGGAGAGTGGGTCAGACTTGGCTTCCTTTTTGCGGCGAATACCCCATGGTACGTGTAAGTTTGCACAGTCACCGTGGGGGACTCGGGCTGCTTCCACTTTTTGGCCGTGTGAGTAAGTCTGCTTTTTTTTTTTTTTTTTTTTAAATATTTATTTATTTATTTATTTGACAGACAGAGATGACAAGTAGGCAGAGAGGCAGAGAGAGGAGGAAGAGGAGGAAGCAGGCTCCCCGCTGAGCAGAGAGCCCGACTCGGGGCTCAATCCCAGGACCCTGGGATCATGACCTGGGCCGAAGGCAGAGGCTTAACCCACTGAGCCACCCAGGCGCCCCAGTAAGGCTGCTTTTGAACATCAAATGTACAAACAGCTCCTCACATCCCTGCCTTTAGTTCTCCTTTTGGTTATGTACCTAGAAGTGGAGTGGCTGGATCCCGTGGTAATTCTGTGTTTAACGTTTTGAAGAACCGCCATACTGTCTCCTTAGTGGCCACGCAGTTCCACGTTCCAGTCAGCGTCCAGTTGGTGCGCGGGTCTAGGTTCTCCGCGTGCTCGCTCGCTTGTCTGTCTGTTGGTCGTGGCCGCCCTGATGGGTGCGAGGCGGGATCTCATTGTGGTTTTGACTGAGGAGACCGCTTTTGACCAAGTCTGGTACCACTTTCGGGATTCTGGGCAACCAGAATCCAGAACTGGTTGCCGTGGTTGATTATATGAGACAAGAGAGTGGGAAGCAAAAACGTATACCCGCTTCTGGTTGAAGTGGTCTGCACAGTTTGTGTGTCATGAGGAGCTGCTCAGTCGGGGGAGGTGGCAGTGACTGCAGGCCTGGGGGAGTCTTCTGTGGGCTGCTGACGGGAAGCACCATGAGAGCGAGGATGATGGGAACAGCCCCTGTGTTTCTTCATGTCCCGTCATTCTGCGTCCTGCGAGCCCTCGGCTTTCCCTTGGAGCCTCAGGTTAACTTTGTTTTCACTTCTTTGTACGATCACCAGGTGCGTACAGGAGAAAGAGGAGACAGACAGTCTGGAAGGCGGAGAATTCTGTTCTTAGTGTGTTCGTGGGTTATGATGCTTACTTTTAGAGTAAAAAGTTTTACCTTTCAGGGCGCCTGGGTGGCTCAGTGGGTTAAGCCTCTGCCTTCGGCTCAGGTCATGATCTCAGGGTCCTGGGATCGAGCCCCGCATTGGGCTCTCTGCACGGCGGGGAGCCTGCTTCTCTGTCTCCTGCTCCCCTGGCTTAGACTCATTCTTTCTCTCTTTCTCACTCTCTCTGTCAAATAAATAACATCTTAAAGAAAATGTTTACCTTTCAACCATTTACTTGTGGCTTCTTGACCTGACAAGTGATTTTTGACCTACTTCAGAGGCCACATAGGAGTGTGTCTACAGTAAGTAACTTGAAAATTTTAAATTCTGTAATTTTGAATGCTATGTGATCTTTTAAAAAAAATGAACATTTCTAAGAGAGATAGATATCACACTTTGCAAGGTGTCCACATTTTTTACCTATTTTAAAATTGAGTTCTTTGTTTTCATACACTTGGATGAAATAGATACAATGAGAATTCATGATACAGTCTGGATACAAGTCCTTTGTTGGATATGGGATGTACAAATATTTTCTCCCGGTCTAGCTTGGCTTGTCAGTTTAAGTGTCTCTTGTAGAGCAAAAGTTTTCATTTTGGTGAAGTCCGGTTTGCTTTTTTCTTTAGTTTTATTGATTATGCATTAGGTATCCTATTTAGGAAACCTTTGCCTTAACCCCAAGTAACGTAGGCTTTTCTCTTATTTTCTCCTAAATATTTTTATTTTTGGATTTATGATACATTTTGAGTTAATTTTTAAGGTGTAAAGTTTAGGTTGAGGTTTTGGTTTTTTGTTTGTTTTGCCTGTGGATATCCAGTTTTTCAGCATTATTTTGTTGTTGAGACTATCCTCTCTCTGTAGTTTTGTACTGTTGCAAAAAAAAACAAAACAAAACAAAAAACATTTAATTAGGTGTGGCAGAAATAATCCAAAATAGTTGGATGGATGAATGGATAAATGATGGGATGTAGCTATATTTGGCCATGAAAAGGAATGAATTACTGATACATGCCACAACGTGGACGGACTTTGGAAACAGCTTAAGTGAAAGAAACCAGTCACAAAAGACCATATATTATATGATTCCATTTATATGACACGTCCAGAAGAGGCAGATCTGAGACCGAGAAAGGATTAGTGATTGTGTAGGGCAGGGAGGGGGCGTAGGCTTGTGAGGGTGATGCTCAGAGGGGATGGGGTTTCTCTCTGTGGTGACCAAAGTGTTCTAAAAAGTCGGCTCTGGTGACAGCTGCACATATCTGTGACTGTCCTAGATACCATTGAATTAAATGCTTTTAATGGGTGAAGTGTGTCACGTGAATTATATCAGTAACATTGTTTAAAAATAACTGGCCGTATTTGTGTGGCTCTACTTCTGGGCTCTCTTCTATTCTGTTGATTTATATGTTGATACCTTGGCCAGCACCACCCTGTTTTGGTTACTGTAGATTTACAATAACTCTTTAAATGGGTAGGATGCTTCTTTCAAATTCTTATTTCTGGATATTCTAGTTCTTTTGCCTTTCCATATAAACTTTATAATCAGCTTGTATTTACAAGAAACAAAAATCCTGCTGGAATTTTGACTGAAATCACATTAAATCTATAGATTAATCTATGGAGAATTGCCTTTATTATACCGAGACTTTTGATCATGAACATAGTGTGTCTCTCAGTTTACATACGGTGTCTTTGATTTTTTTCATCAGAGCTTTTTAGTTTTCAGCATATAGATCCTGTACAGGTTTTATTAGATTTGTGCCCAAGTATGTGATCAATTTTTTAAAAATTTTGGTTTTCAGTTGTGTATGGCCAGTATACAGAAATGTGATTGATTTTCATGTGTTGACCTTGTATCCTCTGACCTCGCTGAAGCTCTTGTTATGAGAGGTTTTTTGTTTTGTTTGTTTATTTGTTCATTGGTTTTAAATAGAATCCTTGGGATCTTTCTTTAGAGATGGAATATTTATATTTCTAGAATTGTCCATGATAATCCCTTCTCCTTTTAATGTGTGCAGCATCGGGGGTCAGTGATAATTTGTATCCTCTCTATCTCTGCCTCTCTTAAGACCAGCTAGTGGTTCATGAATTTTACTGACCTTTTCAAAATACCAGCTTTTGGTTTTCATTGATTTTTTTTTTTTTTTTTCAGTTTCATTGATTTCTGTCTTTGTTTGCTTCTGTCTGCTTTGCTTTTGGTTTATTTTGCCTTTCTAATGAAGTTAAGGGGGAAGTTTAGGTTGTTGATTTTAGATCTTATTTTTGAAAATGACCTGTAGTGCTATAAATTTTTTAAGTTTTGCTTTAATTTAATCCCAAAACTTTTGGTATGTTGTATTTTAGTTCAAAGTATTTTCTAACTTTTCTTGAGGAACTCTCTTTTACTCTCGAAATACTTAGAAGTGTGTTTAGAGATTTCCTTCTTATCTTTCTGTTGTTATTTTTCATTTGACTCTAGTTAGCATACTTTGTAGAGTTTCAGGTTTTGAAACTTCATTAAGGGTTATTTATGATCAAGTGTATACTGTTCCATGCGCATTCGGAAACACCTTGTACTCTGTAGTTGGGTTGAGCGTCCTATAAATACCAGATCCAAGATTTTCATGGTATTTTTCAGTTTTATGTCCTTGCTGTTTTTTGTTTACTCTGTTACTAAGAGAGGAGTGTTGAAGTCTCTAGCTCTGAGTTTGGGTTTATCTCTTTCTCTTTCTATTTTTATTATTTGGCTTCCTGTCCTGCAGTTCTGTTGTTAGGTGCCTGTGTGTTTAGGATAGTGCGTTTTCTTGTTGAGTTGACTTTCCTTTTTAATGCAGTATCCCTTTTTATCCCGGTTATTCTACTCTGAAGTCTGCTTTGTCTGGTAGTAACGTAACCACTCTCACTTTGTTTTAATTAGAGTTTGCATAGTAGTATTTCCTAGCTTTTTACTTTTATTCTATTTAGATTGTTGTATTTGAAGCAAATTTCTGATAGCATAACTGGGTCATGATTTTTTACTATTTGCATTTAATATAATTACATATATGTTTTGATTCCAGTCTTTTTTTTTATTCAATTCCCTTTGTTTTTCATTTCTGTCTTTCCCTCTCTTGGCTTGTTTTGGGCAGTTTGAACATTATTTTGTATTCCATTTTCTTTAAATAAAGATTTATTTACTTATTTATTTTTCAGAGAGAGAGAGAGACAGAGATCACAAGTAGGCAGAGAGGCGGGCAGGGGTTGGGGGGGAACAGGATCCCTGCTGAGCAGAGAGCCCGATGCAGGGCTCGATCCCGGGACCCTTAGATCATGACCCGAGTCAAAGGCAGAGGCCCAACCCACTGAGCCACCCAGGAGCCCCAACTGTATTCCATTTTAATTTACCTATTGTGTTTTTTACTAAATATCTAATACTCTGTGTGTGTGTGTGTGTGTGTGTGTGTGTGTGTGTGTGTGTGTGTTTGCGATTGCTTTAGGGACCACAGTATGCACACCTAACTTTTCAATCTGTTTAGAATTAATGTTTTACCACTTGAAATGGATGTAGAAACTTTACCACCGTATGGACTCCTTTGCCCAAACCTTTACCCCCCGTATTATAGTTGTCTTATATCTACGTTTGTTAAAAACTACCAGTGTTACAATTTTTGCTTTCAACCATCAAAGAGATTTTAAAAATCACAAGAGAAGAACCTATTGTATTTCCCTAGATGTTTGCAGTTTCTTTTGCTTTTCTTTCATCCCTGACGTCCCCTGTTTTCCTGGGGCACCTATGCCTTTCGTTTGAAGAGCAGCTTTTACCATTTCTTTTGGAACAGGTTTGCTGACAGTGAATTTTCTTAGTTTTCCTTCATCTGAGAATGTCTTTATTTCACCTGAGGATTATTTTCACTGGATATAAAATTCTGGTTTGACGGGTCTTTTCTTTCAGCAATTTAAACGTATTCCATTCGCTTCTGGCTGCCGTGGTTTCTCATTAGAATTGTGTAGTCATTCAGTGTGTTCTCCACCTACATGATGTGCTGTTTTCCTCTGCTTCCAAGATTGTTTCTTTGTGTTTAGTTTTCAGCGGTTTGGTTACACTATGTCATGCTGCATATAATTTATTTTGTTGATATGTTTTTAAGTTCACTGACTCCTTTCCTGCTTCTCCTTTCTGTTGCAGTTTCCATCTGGTGAGTTATTAAAATTTCAGTCCTTATAGTTACCAGTTACAAAATTCCCATTTGGTTTTTGTGTGTATCTTACATTTCTTTGCTGAGCCTTTGTTTTCCTGTATGTTCCGAGAGGGTGTGTTGATTGATTGCTGACGCGTTTTTACCATTAGCTGTTTGGAATCAGGTTTTTCTGGGGTTGGCATCATCTCACTGTTGGCGTTGGCCGGCTGTCTTTCCCCTTGTGAGCTAGGAATTTTCTGATGCTCCACGTGCCCAGTTATTTTGGATTGAATCCTAGATATTTTGAATTCTATGTCATGAGACTCTAGGTCATGTTTAAATCCCGTGGAGAAGTTGATTCTCTTGTGTAACAGACGCTCAGCTTAGGGTTAGGCCTTCATCCCCGACGTCCCAGCTCCTGTGCATGTTGCTTCCACCGTCAGCGTGCGGAGCTGTCTTGACCCACACCACCCGTCATCCCTCCGGGGGCCAGCGTGCAGCCTGGGCCGCTGTCTCCCTTCGATCGGTTCGGAAAGTCTTTGGGCTGCTTCCTGCTGGCAGGTCCAGGCATACCAGCTTGCAGGGAGCCCGGTGCTTGACAAACCACGTTCTGGGGCCCTTTTCCCAAGCGTCTGACCCTCTGGAACCTCTTAAGAGCTCATTGTCTGCTTTTCTGGGGTTCCCCCTTTTCCACTGTCTAATCAGAAAGTTGGGGCCCATTGTGCTGCCCACTTCTGTGCTGCCCTGCGCGGGGTGTCAGTCTGCAGAGGGCCTGGACGGATGCGCTGCTGTTGGGTGTTACGCTCTCTGAACCTGTCGGCTGCTTTGTACCTTTTACGGTCTCTGCGTAGACGCTCGGATCTTCTGTCTAGTTTTATAGGGAGAGGCTGGCTGCCCCTGTTCCATTTTAGCCAGAACTAAAACTCCTAAATGATTTTTAAGGTGGATTATAGATTGCCCTATGGTACTAATGACTGTTCATTATTGGGATTCATTTTTGGTAAGTGATTCGTGGCATATGCTTAACAGAGTTGTACTTTTACTAAAAAATCTGGCATATTTTGTACCAGGTAACTTACATTTCTGTCATTTCAGTTACACGCTTTTTCCCCCATACAGACGAGGTGTTCACACTTCTCCAGAGCTTTGCCATGTCTGCTACTGAGAGCGTTTCTGATTTTATCCTCCGACGGCTTACCATGAATGAACTCAGTAGTGTAAGTACTGACGGAGTCACTTTCCCTTCTTCTCGTCCGTATTTGAGGGATTACCTACTGGCAGGCACTGTATGAAATTGAGAAAATCAATGTGATATTTTCTGGAGAAGCTGCCTTGGGAAGCAGAAAAAACTCTAGGATTCGGAGTCTCCTCGTTCCATTCCTCCGGGTCACACTGAGGCCTTCCTTGGGAGAGTCAGGCAGCTTTTCTGAGTCTCAGCTTTCTCATCCACAAAGTGGAGGTAATACATGCACTCGGCCGGGGCCGAGAGGTCTGAGGGGTCTGACCTCGCTGGGGTGCTTCGGGCATTCAGGTGTTTGGTCCTGGCGTCCAGAGAGTGGGATTTGGCAGGGTTGGGGCGGGACCAGGTGTTAGCTCGGGTCTGTTTCTAAAGCTCCGTAAGCAATTCCGGAACACAGAGTAGATAGTAGTCGGTCTGTGGTGAGTGTCCCTTTCTGTCGTCTGCACTCTCCACGTGCTTTGTTCCAAGACAGCTGAGAACACCCAAAACTAATAGAGCACTGCATGTTAACTGCCCTGGAAGTTTAAAAAAAAAAAAAAAAGAAAGAATTTTCCTTTTTCTCAAGAATATTTTGAAAATGCGGATTCTTATAGAAAAGCTTATTCTTAATTTTTTTTTTTTTTGGGTTGAAATCTCTAGGGGCAAATGTTGAAACTTTAGAATCAGGAGATTGTTAATAAAGTACGAAAATATACTTATTTTAATTTTTATTAGACTACTCAGTTAAGTACATGTGTTTGATAGGCTCGTGAGCAGGTGTGAAAATACAAAAAGGCAAATTCTGTACTGAAGGCACTAAGCTGTGGTGGTAGGAAGGCAGGAACCTGTGGAGAAACAGTCCTCTGGCATGGGGCGTGTCAACTGTAACAGCTGTTCGGGACTTTGCTCTACCTACATTTCCAAGAAGTCGTTTAATAAGTAACTCTTCTGGTTTGTTTTGCTTCAACATCACTTTATTATCATCAGTATTATCTTACCTCCTTTTTAGGGAAATTTTCAGGCACACACAGAAGAAGTATAATGAACCTCCATATACCCATTATAGAACATAACTGTTGTTTGGAATTTGATGCTAAAAATAGCTTTAAAAAGGGGAAGGGTTCATCTGATTGTGTTTAATAACTGCTCTCAGGGAAGAAAGCCCTGGTTTGTGGTATCTGTCCATTTCCATGGCTGACTTCAAGCTACAGACATGAGGCCCCAGCATTGGGGAACGACGACGGGCCCTGATGCTTGCTGCAGGCTACTCTGGGGGCACCTGTCCTCGGCCCCCCAGGGAGCGGCAGCCGCCACACTCTGAACCTGTCTCCCGGCCTCCTTGGGTGCTGCGGAGTGTGGCCTCTGTCCTCTTCCATCTCTCCAGGACCTGACTGTTGCCAGTTTCCTTGCCTCCCGGCCCTCTCCCCCACTTTCTCTCTCATGTTCTCAGCCTTTCCGTGTCTCCTGGATTCTTTTCGTGAGCCCCCAAACGGCTTTGACAGTCCCTTATCTCGAGGAACCCACTCTCTTATTCCCTGGGCCCTCCAGCTCCTCATTTCCTTCTCCCCGTAAGCTGAATCTATAAACACACCCCACAGCTCCGTTCTCACCTGGTTTCTGCCTCTGTTCAAGCCTGGAAGTGGCTCTCTCTGAAGCAGTCAGTGACTCCTTTGTTATAAACCCGATGGATACTTTTCAAACCGTGGTTTTTTTTTTTTTTTTTTTTTTTTTTTTTTTTGGTGAGAGAGAGAGCTAGAGCGAGAACATGAGCAGGGAGAGGAGCAGAGGCAGAGGGAGAAGCTGGCTCCCCACTGAGAAGGGAGCCCGATGCAGGACTCGATCCCAGGACCTTGGAATCATGACCTGAGCCAAAGGCAGATGCTTAACCAACTGAGCCAGCCACACGCCCCTCAAACCATGGTTTTTGTGACTCCTCAACCCTACTGGACACACCAGCCGCTTTGCCCTCAAAACACCAGCCATCCCGAGTGTCCCTGACACCCTCTTCTCCTGGGGTGGCCCCATCGCTCTGCCATCACCCCCACCTTCCCTTCAAATGTGCATTCTCCACTGGAGAGCCCCAGACAATGGAGCTGTAGAAAGCATGGCCTGGGCCCTTCTTCTTTCCTGTTCTTCCCGTGCGAGGCGGTCTCGGCTGTACCCCCAGCTTCAGCTGTGCTGGGGACCCAGTGTCTCTGTCTCCACCACAGCCGTCTCTCCCGAGCTCACCGTCCCATCGGCCGGGTGCTCTTGGACAACTCCAGTTGCATTTCTCACACTGAAGCCGTTCAGAACTGACCCCCTTACCATCCCCTTCTCAGGACTATGCCGCCATCCAGCCTCACGTTTAGGAGTCCTCTCTCGCACTCGATCCTCGCCTGCACTGCTGGCAGTCCGTCTTCACCAGGCCCCGCGGTCGTTGCTCCCCATCTGCGCCGTGTCCTGGCACCTGGCTATGTGCTGAACATGTTGTGGTCGCTCAGTAAACACCGATTAAATGCAGGAGTCATGTGCCTCCTGGTGTCCTGAAAGCCTGTCGAGGATACAATAGTTGGTTTACTGATAATCCCTGGGGCCACCACTCAAGGCTAGTCTGCTGACCGTACTTTGTCTCAGGTCTTTGAAAAACCCCATAGTGGGTGGCTATGACCCTCCCCATTTTGTGGATGAGGGATCTGAGGCCTGCAGAGGCTGGGTCACAGAGCTGGCGGGTGGTAGTGCTGGACTGAACCCCACGTCAAGTCCAACTCACAAACGCCTGTGTTTAATTCCGTGTCTCCCACTTACCAGCTCTGAGATGCTGGCTGAGCTGTTGAACCTCTCCCAAACTTAGTCGTCGTCTTAGGAAAATAGGGCCATAACCTTCCTAGAAATAATGGAGGATCGTAACCTGCCTAAAGCAAAGGCAGTAGTCCTTGCTCTCATTGTTACTGAGGATCTGTTGGCCCTGGGATGTAAGAGTTGGTAGGACATAGTTTCTGACATCCCGGGTCTCGTGGTCAGAGCGTGAGCTGGATGAGTGATTTGACATGTGCTGCCGTTACACTGAATGCAGAGTTGCTGTGTAAGCTCCGAGAAGGGGTCCTTAGCTCTGCATGGGGAGGTCATGGAGGGCTTCTTGGAGGAAATGACTTTTTCTCTCAATTCTTATTTTAGTACTTTTAAATAAGGTTATTTATTTCCTATCTAAACTCTCATAGTTCAGTAAAAATGACAGACCCTGCATGTTAAGTGTTATTGTTTGCCTTTAGGTTTCGGATCTGGATCGTTGCCGTTTATACCTGATGGTATTAACTGAGCTTATAAATACCCATTTGAAGGTTGGGTGGAAAAGAGGCAACCCCATTTGGAGAGTTATTTCTCCTCTGAAAAATGCATCCATCCGGCATCTTCAAGAGATAGACAGTGGACAGGTAATCCTTTATTCAAGATGTGTAGTTGCGTTGAATAAGGCATACCTAGAATACAGATTGGATTTATTAACATTCTGATATGAAAAGCATCAGCTGAAATTTAAGATAGTATTCTTTGTTCATAATATTTGAAGATTTGGACTCCTATGGGTATATGACAAAGGTATGGTGACTTAAGTCTTAAAACTGTTCAGATACAGTTAGTGGATTTGCACTGAACTGAGTCTTTGCCCAAATACCAGTAAGGGACACTTTAACGTGTCTAAATACATGTATGACAACTGACATACGTGTGATATGTGACATATAACACATGCAATATATAACACATGGTGTGTATTAATACATCCAGCAACCCATATCCTTGACCATCTACCTTATTGTCTACCCTGGTCTTCTGCTGCCTCTTCTCTTCTCCCTCTCCTCCCAGCAGTGCCATTGTGCTGCAGCGTGTCCCCAGCCAGACTGTCGTAAGTGCAGAGCCAGGGCGCAGCCTCATCCCTGAGGCTCGTGAGGGGCTCCGAGCTGCTGGGCTCTGTCACTTCTCCAGACACAGCGTACAGGTGGCAAAGGAGTTATATACGTGATGCCTGAGCCTCATTTGTTTTTTCTTAACAAAACTTCAAACAGTTAAGGCTCATCCATAGAAATGCATCCAAATGTGCACGTGAGCAAGAAAACGGCTGAGAGGTACGGCTTCCCGTACACGCGGAGGTCCAGTAGGCAGCCGCTGTGTCACAGACCGCTTCCAGGAGCGCACCGCCCCACTGACGCGATCAGACGGTCTTCTTAGTTGGAACGGCTGAATTTTTATTGCCCCTTTAAGCTTGCTCACTGCCACGTGAGGTGGTGACGCTGATGGTCTTGGAGTATTAGGTTTCCTTTTGTTGCCTCTGATGTTCGGTAGCAGGCAGGGAGAGGGGAAGGCGGGCGGGAGGCATCCTTCGCCAGGGCACTCGGGTCCCCATGGTTAAGACTGGCTCGCATGAAGTAAGAGTCTGGTGCGTTTCCCCCCCAGGAGCCGACCCTTGCCGGGCAAATCCAGAGGGTCGTTAGCATGGCTGCCTTGGCCACGGTGTGTGAGGCCGTTGACCAGAAGCCGGAACTGCAGCTCGACTCCCTGGAGCCGGGACCCACGGAAAGGTTCCTCGCCTCCCTCCCGCTCAATCACACACTGCAGAAGCCGCACCCAGAGGAGCACAGCAGGTGTGTCCGCCCCGGCGGGCCGCGCACGTGGGAACGGCACCTGTTTGCCAACGTTTAAAATTTCATTTTTGTCGTCGTCGTTGAGATGATGAGTGACGGCCCGGTCGTGTTCACAGGGTGTTGGGAAGTTGAAGATGATAACGTACTCCAGCATCTCTGTTGCTGGACAGCCGCGGACGTTACCGCGTGCCGTTCTCAGTTAACCACTTATGGGGAAGGGAAGTGCCTACATTCAAGTAGTTAGGAAGTTGAGATCGTGTGGTCTCCTTGCTTTTCGTGGGACAGGATCTTAAAGAGCGACTGTGACTTTTTTCCTTGTAAGGATCGTTACTCTGTGCACAGGGAACTGAGCCCGACTTCAAGGAGCAAGGGATGGTGACCGTCTGTTTTGTTTCAGTTTTTCTGAAGACTCGGCAGCTTCCCAAGGATGGGGGAAAGTAGTCGCACAATATATTCATGATCAGTGGGTCTGCCTCTCTTTCTTGTTGAGAAAATACCACACCCTTATACCGTCGTCGGAGGGTGACGTTCCGGATCCCGTCCTACCTGCTGTTCAGATGCCGGCGAGGACCCTGCAGTCCGCGCTGGGAGCCCTCACAGTCCTGCCTTCAGACCAAGTCTTGCCTGTGTTCCACTGCATGAAAGTTCTGGTTCCCAAGGTACGTTTCAGTGAGATGGGAACTGAGGAGTAACTGTAGGACCCGAGATCAGTTTCTGAAATGAAGTCGTTCTTTCATATTTCCTTCCAGCTTTTGACCTCCTCTGAATCACTCTGTGTAGAGTCTGTTGACACGGCTTGGAAGATTATATGTGCTTTAAGCAACACTCAGCTGATATTCTGGTCTAATTTAAAAGCCTTTGTTCAGTTTGTTTTTGATACCAAAGTTCTTACCATCGCTGCAAAAATCAAGGGCCAGGCGTATTTCAAGATAAAAGAGGTAAGTTTTTTCACGATGGGGTAGAATGTAAATTTGCCATCTTATCATCTGTAAGTGTGTGATTCAGTAGCGTTGAGAATGTTCATATTGTTGTAACAGGTCTCCAGAACTAAATTAACTTGAACTAAAACTCCATCCCCATTAAACAACTCCCCTTGCCCCCCTCCCACAGCCCCTGGTAATCACGATTCTCTTTCTGTTTCTATGAATTTGCCTGCTTGAGGTTAAAAGGAGGTCACTTTTTGTTTTCTTTTTAATTTGTGTGACCTGTAGCACACGGGGAAGAAGAGAGTTACATTTGTAATTGTGTATTAGATTTGTTATTGTGTATTCATTCTTGCAGTCCACAAATACTTTGAACCTTCTTCAGGGTTGTGACTGACAACAAGCTCTGTCATGGGTGAGCAGCCGGGGGGCCTTGCGGACTCTTTGGATGCATATGATGCTTAAGCATTTTAAAATTAATTGCCAACTTTTAAGAATTGGGAAATTTGCAAGCAAATCTGTATTTCCCCTTCCCTCGGAATGTTGGAGAATTGGATGCCCTGGCCACCTGCTGGCCGTTCTTCGGAACTTCCCGTCCAGAGAGGGCATGCCCCTCCTACTTCCTCGCTCAAGGGTAGTAGGTCCTTGACTCCAGGATACCAAAGGCAGATGGCAGGTGCCATTTGCCCCCCACATTTGTGCTGTTGCTTTTCTTGTATAGAGAAATATTTCTCCGAACATAACCTTATCAAAAGGTCCTCCTGGTTCCTGGTGGCGTTTGCATTTACAACCACTGATAGTAGGGAGCCTGACGTGGTGGGTGACGTCATGGCTAGGAATTCTGTATACCTCGTTACCCAAAGGGAGAATGGAAGGTAGAGTCCTTTTACTGCGCTGCTGACCCTGTGCACAGGGCACACGAGAGACCCGGGGTCTTGGCTGCCTCGGGGAAGGCAGGGGCGGTGGAGAGCACGGGCAAAATGCAGAGAGGACTGAAAATGTCAAGGGGGAATGTTTTTCCTCCCTTTCATTCTATTACTTTGGGCAGTCGTTTCTCCTGCAAAGTCCTGGAGGGATATCACTATCAGTAAAATTTTATTTAGTTTTACTATTGAGAAATGAAAAAAATAGCATTCTGTGATTATTGATCATCTCACAAAATTTTAACAATCAAGATGTTTAATTTTTTATACTATGTGGTTATGTTGAAATTGTCATTTGAAGCCATTCAAGTAAGTTTTCAGCAACACTTCTTTTTCCTTAACTAAATGGGCCAAAGAATAAAATGACCATTGTATTTCATTCCAGATTATGTACAAGATGATTGAAATGTCTGCTATAAAAACCGGAGTCTTCAATACACTGATAAGTTATTGCTGCAAATCTTGGATAGTTTCTGCTTCAGATGTGTCCCAAGTGTCTTTGTCAAGTGCTAAAAATTATAGCGAACTTATCCTCGAGGCTTGTATATTTGGAACTGTTTTTAGGCGTGATCAAAGGTAAAAGATGCCATTATTTCAACCTGTCATAATTCATATTAAGAATCTACTCAGTAGAATTAGGTCTTTATTTTTAGGCTTTCAGTTAGAAGTATATAAAATGTTAATTAATTTTAAGTTTGGGGCTTTAATTTTTTCCCATCTAAAACCTGTTCTTTGTCAAATATTTTTTATGGGAAGACTTATTCAGGATGTGCAGACCTACATAGAAAATCTTGGACACGATTGTGCAGCAAACACGGTTATTGAAAAGTAAGTATGGTAGATTTTCCACATCTTGATATAAATGGAATATTCAAAATTTAACTTCAGATGAGAGATGTCCTATATTTGTTTAAATTTAATAAATGTGTACTAGTGCTCTCTATAAGATATTGAAAGAACCTTCAAAAAGCATGTTAGAAATCCTATTCCCCTGCTAATATTTGATATAAAACTCCTTGCTAAAATTTGATAACCTTAAATAATTCCTTAAAGATGAAAAAAGTGAGAAGCAATTCTAACAGGACATTGGAAGATTTTTTTTTTTTTTTTTTTTTTTTTTACATTGTTACTACCTTCTTCATGGGAATAAGTGAAAATTTTCTGGGAGAAAAAGTTTTGGTGCCAAGTCCAGTATAAATAAGAGAATGACAGGGGCACCTGGGTGGCTCAGTCGGTTATGCGTCTGCCTTCCTCTCAGGTCATGGTCCCAGGGTCCTGGGATCGAGTCCCACATCAGTCTCCCTGCTCAGCAGAGTCTGCTTCTCCCTCTCCCTCTGCTACTCCCCTTCATGCTGTCCTCCCCTCTTACTCTCTCTCCCCACCGTCAAGTAAATAAAATCTTTTAAAAAAAGATAAAATGTATTTGGGGAACATAAAACCCCATTCTTCTCTTTCATTTAGGTGGGGGCTGAGGGTCAGCACACATGTCATTCCTTCGGGGGTGTCACAGTTCACCACTCGACAAGTCAGTATACCACACACAGAAGCAAAATTACCCATACCATGCTTTTAAAGGCTCTTTTAGGATCTTACATTAACGTTTTCATTTCTAGGATAAGACTATTCTTATGTTACCTCTAAATTAATTTTTTTGGAGCTTGTCAAGTAGCTATTTTTCATTTTATTTTTCCATGTAATTTTTAAAAATTTGTGTGTTTAGATGTTTATAAAAATATATAAATGATAATTTTATATAGCTATCACAGTGTTAATCTGAGAGTCATAGTTGTGTTTTAAATCATTTGTCACTGTTCATTAACTTTATACATTTTTCATTGTTAACTGCTTTGATTTTTTGTTTTCTTGGCAGGTTTAGTATAGCAATAAAAGTGAACATTTTTAGTTGATGGTTCCAAAATACTTTGATTTCTACTAGACACACGTTTTGTTGTTAGACTGTTATTCACATTTTAGTAGCTGGCGTGAACTTTGGAAATACTAAGTTTCACTGAATTGATCTTCCCACATTTGGACACAGAGCGTACTGGGAGGCTCAGAGCCCGTGGTGCTCCCAGGTCTGCCCTGCACCTGGAGAAGGTGCGGGTGTCTCGCACGGTAGAGACCTCAGGTGTCAGGTGTCTGTGCTCTTCTGTAGGGAATTGTTCCTGAGCTACGATCATTGTTGCCTACAGAGAAGCACTCATTGGCCTGGGTCGGGTAGTGTGTGCAGTGTTCTGCCAGAAGTCCAGGGGAATTTGCTCCGACTCTGTACAGTCTCTCCTTTTAAGATATTCTTTTGTTATTCTCTGTCATCCTGAATTGAAAAAGTACTATCATTAAGGAGGGAGCTGCTTTTAAGTTTTGAAGGGTTTTGATATTTTGAAACAAATGCTTGACATATTTTTCTGTTTTGAAAATGTATTAACATAGTTTGTCATTTTACATTTTTTTAGTACTAAAAGAGAAGACCACTATGTGAGAATTTGTGCTGTCAAATTCCTGTGTTTATTACATGGCTCAAATATGTCTCATAAGTTGTTTATGGAAGATCTTGCAATCAAGCTATTAGATAAAGTAAATATGCCTTATTTTACTTTGTTTCTGTGTAACTAACAAGTCAAAATCCAACATTTGCTCTGTATGTTGACACATTATGTAATCTAAACATTTTTTTTTAAAGATTTATTTGACAGAGAGAGAGCACAAGTGGAGAGGAGAGGGAGAAGCAGGCCTCCCACTGAACAGGGAGCCTGATGTGGGGCTCAATCCCAGGACTATGGGATCCTGACCTGAGCCGAAGGTAGATGCTTTACCAAGTGGCCACCCAGAACCCTAAACAGTTTTTATCAGGAAGAAACATGAGGTTTATGTTCCCTAGTTTTAGTTAAGTTTTGGTTAGTGATTATCCAACTCATTTGATTTTAGAGAAGAATGTTTTCCCTCTGCTGTCTAAGCTTTGCTCAGTGTATATCCTAGGGCCAGTCAAAAGCAGTTGTGTTTAGAGTGATATATCCATACATTATTCTGTGTAAGAAATGGAATAAAAAGACATAGGAAGTGGCATAAAGAATTGATTTTTTTTTTTTTTTTTTTTTTTTTTTGGTCTACCAAATCATTTACAAATCTGGGGAGAAGCTAGGAAGTGGTAAAGTCAAATACATTGCTCTCTTCTGAATTTGAAGCTGGGACAGGCAGAGTTCTGACTACTTTCTCATCTCTGGGCTCCACTGGGAAGTAACTGATGACCATAGCCCCCACTTAAGCCACTTGTATTGAAATAACAGTGTTCATCATGCATTTGTTTTCTGAAGGTAGCAGATCAGCTTCAGTTATAAACAATCTGGGAAGTTTTTTGTTGTTGTTGTTGTTTTTTAATGTAAAAATCCCCCTGCCTTTTGCACCATTGGAGTCGGGAAAAACGTGTCAGGAAATAGTGCTTATGGATTCCCTAAGGATGAATGCTAGAACACAAAGATGTATTATAGTGAATATTGATGCATGATACAAAATATAAGAGTGTTTGGAAACAAAGTAAAGCAGAATAAGGAGGGAGAGCTATTTAGAGGGTCAGGGAGGGCCTCTCTAACCGGTGCCATTGAGTGCACTGCCAGTGAGGTTGGAGAATGTCCGGAAAGGCTGGTGTCCCCAGGCAAATGAGGGAGGTGCTGTCTGGAGGTGTGGAGGGACATGAGGCTGCCCGTTGGCCCTGAGATTTGGCAAGAAGGCTGTGTGTAGTCACCTCTACAAAGACCCTTTCCTGGGATGGTGAGAATGAGGACCTCAGTGGAAGGGCTGAGAGGAGTGTGGCTGGGGAGTCAGGGGAGACCATGAGTACAGGCTTTACTTGGATGAGAGGGAGTGGCTGGGATGGGTCTGCAGGGGCGTGTTTGTATGTTGAAGGAAGTGATCCAACAGAAGGGAGAAGGGATGGTTTTGGAGAGGCTGGCAGTGGTCACACAGGCAAAACCCTCAAGTAACCACTTCACATCCACTGGGATGCTTGTTACAGCAAACAGGCTGAAGATAACCGGCGTTGGTGAACATTGAAGTCATTATGCTAGGTGAGAAGACAGCCATCCTTGAGAGCCACATGGTGTGTGGTTTGCAGGAAGTGTCCGGGGTAGGCAAATCTGTAGAGATCGAATAGATTCGTGCTGCTGGGTCAGGGGCAAGGCGAGATCGGGATGTGATTGCACAGGGTTTCTTTTCAGAGTGTGGGAATGTTCTGGAATAGATAGGGGTGACGCTTGCACAGCTCTGTGAATATACCAAACCCGTTGAGTGGGACACTTTGAAATGGTGATTTTTATGCTACGTGAATTGTATTTTTTAAAAAAATCTTTGAATAGTCTAGATTGGCTCCAATGTCCAATAGAAGTTCTGGCTTTCATTAGGAGATGGAAAAGCAAAGACAGAAAAGTTATGTATTAGAAACTGGCTCAGGCCAAGCAGTTGTTTTTAGAAGGTGAAGAAAATCGAGTAAAGCAACTAATAAAAGGGTAATTTGAAAATAAGAAAAATGAAAAAAAAAAAAAGAGAAAAATGAAAGAATAATCCTAGAGAAAATGGAAGAGGGTCTCATCCAGAGTGGATGGGCCGGCTCACTGTAGCCAGGAGTGACCTCATCTTCTGAGCTAGAAAAGAGCAAGGTGGGTGGTGGCGAGTCAGTGTGAGGGAGGGATCACCGGGGACCCTCGTGTTCTGAGCCAGGAAGCAAGGTTGTTTCTAGAGGGAAGAGGCAGGAACGTGGTTGGCATTGAAGACCGAGGGGAAGGTTGAAGTTGTAGCAGTGATCTCAGTTAGAATTAGTATCGGGTAGTGCTTGAAGTCATTCTTTCCCACTGTAGTACAGAAGCTGTGGGGGTGGGGATTACGCACTGCTGTGTCACAGCTTCAGTGCTGTGTGTCTGACTTGTCACCTTGGAGGTTCTGTTTTGAGTCCATGGGTGGACAGCGTGAACCAGGAGGAGGTGGAGATGGTGGCCAGCTGGAGCGACCTTCAAGGACCTCCAGGCTCATGGGGTCTTCCCCATTCTCTGTTCTTTAGGTTTTAGTGAGGCCCGGGGTGGAGGGCTAGGTTTTTGTTTGTTTTTTACTGGAAACTTGCAAAGAGTTTAAAAGTAACTTTAAAAGGGATCCATTCCTGGCCCGGCCTCAGCAGCTACCAGCGACGGACAACCTTGTGGGGTCCACCTCTGACATTCCCCCCAACCCACATTATTTTGAAGCCAATCCCAACGTCACTTTCATCTATAAATATTTCAGTAGGTATCTCAAAAAGATAAGAATTATTTTGTCCACCATAACTACAAAACGATTTTCACACCTGAATTTGTAGTTCCTTCATATTATCAAATATCCCATGAGTGTTTAAGTTTACCTGATTATTTTACATTTTTTTCAGTTTCTTTGTTTGAAATGTGACCCAGATAAGGTCCATTCTCTGCCATTGGCTGGTTGAGATGTCCCTAAGTTCTCTTAATCTACAGACTCCCCTCATTCGTTTTAAACCGGAAATGTATTTTTTGGAGAAACCAGATTGTTTTCATCTTAGGGACTTCCTCAGTCTGGATTTTGCTGTTTGAATTTCCATGGTGCCCTTTAAGATGTTTCTCTGATCCCCAATTTTAGACAAGATGGCATTGAGATCTAGAGCCTTGATCAGAGGTAGGTTTGCTTTTCCTTTTTGGAGACAGAGGTAGGGCAAAAGTGTCCCATCCGTCAGGAAGTGTAGAAGATTTGGCTGTCTCTGAGGGATTGCCTCATTCTGTTAATTCTTCGGGAGCAGCAGAATGGCGATACTCTAATTCTTACATTCTTTTTTCATTTATTAGCTGAAACTCGTCTGTACCCAAATATGATGTATTTAGATATCCCAGGATATGTTTCCTGTAGGAAAGACAGGATCAGTGTTTGCTTCTTTTCCTGTTATTTTTCAGTTTTCAAAATAATGAATTGGCTTCCTAGTGTCCTCCAGTTTCTTCTGAAGGTGATCAGTGGTTCTTCTGTTTTTCATTTTTTTTTTAAGGTTAAACGTATGTGTTTCAGTCCATTGTAGTTATTATTAGTGTTTGAATTATCCTGGTTTCAGGCAGGTGGAAGAGAAGATCTGAGAACATGACTTGCTGTTGGGCATCATTGTGGAATTGCCCAGGAATGGGCAGTTGGAATATATTTAGGAAAGACCTGGAAGTCACTGTGCTCAGTGATGAATGTGGACAAGACTCTGGAGGGAGGCCGAGAATGGAAATTTAGGAAACACCAATACTTGAAGTATATTGGTAGCAAAAAGAACCAGAGGAAGATCAGGAGAAAGAGGTTTGATAAGCAAGGCTAGACCCAGAATCCGATGGTGCTAGGCTGGTGTTGCTCTGGGCCATCACTTAGCTCACTGGAGAGTCCTATCTGTGAAAATTCAGCAGCAGAGCCTCTATGAATTTGTCCACAATGATAAAGCTTGATCTCAGAACCTGCTCTTGCCCCCTCCCCCGCAAGCTCTGTCTCGGTGGCTGTTGGCAGTGGTGTCCACTGTGTCCGAGAGCAGGTTGGGCGTGGGGGGCAGGAGCTGGGGGGCATTTCTGGGTTTTCAGCAGCACGTCGGGGTCCGGCCAGTGCACAGTAGAGCGAAGGGGCAGCAGAAGTGCAAGGGAAGAGTGGGACTTCTTAAAAATTGATCTGATGGATATCTGAAAGGGACATAGGACCTTCCTCCCGTAGGGGAAGATGGAGGTTGAAGACAGAAGGTTGAATCAGGGAGGTTGAAGGAAGATTGTTGAAGTAGGGAGGATCGTGTGGCCAGAGTAAGAGACTGGACAGAGTTAAAGCCGTGAGAGGAATAGTCAAGATTTCAGACTCTCCTTGTGGAAAGAGGAAGGGGACGAGACCCAGGATAGCAAAGTGATTGGCAGAGTAGCTCGTTCTTTCTTGAGTGTAGTTGACACACACGCTCCGTTGGCTTGAGGTGTCCAACACAGTGGTTTGACAGCTCACTACGGCGTAGCTGCCATCTGTCCCCTTACCTCGCTGTCCTAGTTCACTGACTGTGTTCCCCAGGGCTCTGCTTTTTAACCTGGGGCTTGCTCCTTCCCTAACCAGAGGCCTGCACCTCCCTCCCCTTCATCCCTTTCTCCCGTCCTCCCGCCCCTCCCCTCTGTATCGATGGTTCTGATTCTGCTTTGTTTGCCTGTTCATTTTTTTTTTTAGATTCCATTTATGAGTGGAATCTTATTCTTAACTTCCGTTCTCTGGATCGGCAGCTGCAGTGTCACCCAGGAATGTGTTGGAAATGCAGGTTCCTGGGCCCCCTCCCCAATTCTCCTGGATCAGAAACTCTGGGAGGGGGGCCAGCAGTCTGTTTTAACGAGCCCTCAAGGTGATTCTGAGCACTACGGAGTCGGAGACCCCTGGTCTAGCGGCGGTGAGGGCCAGTTAAAGCTAGAATGTGTGCTTTTAATGAAGTCCGTGGGGGCCCCGTGGTTTTTCTTCAGCGGTCTTGACAGCTTGAAAGGAGGATCCGATTCTTTAAGACCACTGGGTTGATTCAGAAGAAGGGAATTTGCAACTGGGTTGGAGGCTGCAGTGAAAAGGATGGAAAGTGCTCTAGACAAGACCGTGGAGAACATTCTTGGGGCGCAGGTTGGGTCTGTGAGGTGGATAGACAGGTAGAGAGAAGAAAGATCTTTCTGAACAAGAGAGCACAGTGGGTAGAACAAGTAAGAGGACAGTGGATTTTGAGCTGCAGAGGGGTGAGGACAGTGACTCCGCTGAGGCCCCGAGGGTGGGGGACCGGGGTGCAGACAATTCCCATGCCTGCTGCCCTCGTGAGGATCCCGTTGGTGGCTGCATCGCGCCCGAGCAGGAGGGGACACCTGAAACACTTGTGTCAAAAGAAAATGTCCCCGAAGAAATAAACGGAAGAGAGGAGCTTGTGAGACTTGAATCATGGTGAGGCGTCATTAAAACCGACGTTAATTTAGCTGTTGTAAAATCTTACACACACGGAAGTGCCTAGAATGGGAGCACAGAAGAAAGATCACAGAATTTCCCAGGTAATGAGGACTGTCCACATTAGGTGACAGCGGTTTTGGAGATGGTGGACAACCTACTCTTCTGCCTTTAGGAACTTTGAATATGATACGCCCTTTGGTGCTATCATAACTTAGCAGCTAAGCGCTAGCAGTTAGAGAACACAAGTCAGCCTGGCAGTTGGCCGAGTTTAGACGGGACAGACCATCACCGGCGAGAGAGGGAGCTCTGCTGCTGGGGAGGGCTCTGTGCTGCCGTTGTCTATGTCTGGTGAAGGTGCTGGTTGCAGTGTTTCCCACGCTCCTGCCTGAGTGGGCTTCACCTCGGACTGACATCACTGCCACCTTTTCTGGGACACATGGGCAGTGAGTGAGACATGCCCACGTTGGTGCCTTGCAAAAGCTGTCCCATTTCTCATCTCTTCTCGCCCTGGTGACCCCGTGTCTCCACCTGAAGTGGCCACCAAGATAGAGACCAACGTTTTCAAATCTTTTTTGTACCGAATACAGTTTATGTTTCCTGCTCTAATTTTAAAAGCAGATAGAGTAGATAAAAGCAACTGAATTCATTGTTTTGAAAGGACAGTCCATGCTTATAAGAACGTGTCTTTCTTATCCTGGGTTCTGCCTTTGGGAGGGTAATAAGCTCCTGTACTCAGCTTAAAGCTTTTAAATCTGCGGTTGTCATTGGTTTTGCTTTCACGGATCACAGATCCCATAGGTAATTCAGTGCCGCTTCTCTCCCCGCCCCAGGATGAGTCGGTGTCTAAGTCCAGGACTCGGTACTACGTGAACTCCCAGCAGCACCGGCTGAAGAACCGGGTGTGGCAGACGCTGCTGGTGCTTTTCCCCAGCTTTGATCAGGTACGACCCTCACTCTGCTGCTCCCTCCGAGCACCGTGCTTTCTACGGAAGAAACGAGCAGAAACTGGCACGTGCTGTCTTAAAACTGAGAAAGTAATCTGCTTAAAATGTATACCTTCGCTCTTAAAATTGAAGTTATTTAGGAGTGTTTTTTTAGTAGAAAGAATCCTAAGGCAATTAGGTGTTGCAGAAATAAATTGGAAACTGGTTTACAGGGCACCACTTAATATTTTTTTTCTTCTTTTCTTCTTTAACGTAAGTAACATTTTAGCTGTGGAATGTCTGGTGTGCCAGTAACATTTTAGCTGTGGAATGTCTGGTGTGCCATTCGGTTAAAATACCCACACATGAGCTGCTCATTTTGCACAGCTGAGTTATTTCAGAGTGCTTTTGTTTGGATGAGGTTGTCATTTCCCGTAGCTGATTGTGCCCTCTTAACTTTGTGAGTACTGTGGGCGTATGAACCAGCTAAGCCAAGGCCGAGATCTTGATCTCTTAGAACTGGGTCTTTGCCCAGAGTTCCCTTTTCTCTTCCCTGAGGAGGCAAGGAACAGGGGAATGGACTGATTTCTCTAACCAGGTTTGCTTAATATTCCTGGTAAGAAAATAGATCGTTATGTGAATTTCACACAATTTTAAAAAGCATTTTGACGACAAAAATTTCCCTCGTGGACTTCAGTTTCTTGCTGTCCTCCCCTCCTAAACTCTTTTAAATGTTTCAGAGAATTTTAAAAACATATCAAACTCTTTTTTAATACAATTTACGAGGCCTTATATCTGTAAGAGAGAAACAATTCAATAACTGCAAGTGCAGAAGTATAACCAGATCAGTTGTTTCGGCAAACGTAAGAAGAAATGGCTGAACGCGCTCTTCCTGGGGGGGAGTGTTTGTGCGCGTGCGCGCTTGCTGATTTCCGTCAGGGGCCTCGTCACGCTATCTGGTTTTTTAAATCCTGCACATGTCACACTCAGATTCTGAAATGCATTGAAAGCAACGCTTTAGGGACGTTTGGCTCGATTACTGACAGCACGTTTTGTCCTGGACTGGGGAGGCCCCGGGGAGAGGGTCGTGTCGGCGGGTGGGGGCCTGCGGCAGCGGCAGCTTGTCCGGCCAAGCCACCGGTGCTGAGAACCTTGTCATATCTGGTGCCTGCATTTCCCCTCCATACGGCCTTTCAAGGCAGGCACGAGTGGTGCTGTTTTGCCCACGGGCCCTGCAGTCAGGGAGCTGGGGCCCTGCCTGTGACCTAACACGGCCCGCGGGGCTGGAGTTGCAAACCGGGCCTCCCTGAGTCTGCGCCACCTCTTACCGTGCTGCCCAGGCCTGTAGGTGAGCTGCTCTGCTCCTTTTCTGCCAGTTAGAAATTGTTAAAAGATAGATTGTTCTTTAAAATAAAGAATATAAAAAAAATATATAAAAAAATAAAATAAAATAAAATAAAGAATATACATGATACTGTTTTTAGATCTTATGCAAGTAGATATATGTATGTATTTTTACATGCTACTTGGATATGTTCAGTTCCCCAGAACAGGAGCCTGGGGCGAGGGGAGGTGATGTGCAAGTCCCGGGTCTTGGAGGCTGTACGGACGGGCGACCACCCACTTCTCCCGGGCCTCGCTGGTCTCCTGCGGACTTACGCATCAGTCATTCTTTTTCCAGGTTTAAGCCCGTGACATTCTGGCAGATGCTTGTTAAAATCTGGATTCTGCCACCTACTATGTTTTGAGGAAAATACTTAACTTTTCTGAATCTTTCCCCTGTAAAAATACAGAGAGTAATAACCCTCCTCATAGAATTAATGTTCAAGGAAAGTGTAAAGTCCTCAGTACCTCATCATTGTATTTCCGTAAACAGATTTTAGGGTTGTTTAGAGAGTTACAGATCTGATAATTACTTACATTAAACTTTAATCTGTCTTGGGGCACCTGGCTGGCTCAGTCAGTGGAGCAGGTGACTCTTGATCTCATGGTTGTGAGTTTAAGCCCCACGTTGGGCATAGAGCTTCCTAAAAAAAAAAAAAAAAAAAAAAAAAAGCAAACAACAACAAAAAACTAAAACAAAAAGTTAAAAAAAAAAAACTTTTAAAAGTTACAACTAGGAACTATTTTCAAAAGTTGCTGCAAGACTAGATCTTTATTGTTCCCACCAGAAAAAAGAAGTCATTTTGTGATGTGCTAGAGGGGATGCTTTTGTGGGAATCCTGCTGTGATGGGTGAATGTATCAGATCAACAGGGTGGTCACCTTAGACTTACACAGTGTTATATGACGATTTGTAGCTTGATAAAAGTTATTAACCCTAACTTACCAGTTTATGAACTTTATTTTTCTCAGAATTTCTTGAATAGAATTATTGACAAGATTTTCCAGGCTGGTTTCATCAATAATCAAGCATCCATAAAATATTTCATAGAATGGATTATTATATTGATTCTTCATAAATTTCCTCAATTTCTGCTGAAGTTCTGGGATTGCTTTTCTTATGTAAGTAAAAGAGATTTTTTGTAATTTTTGGAATTAAAATATTTTGGTTATGCTGGGAGGTTTCATTTTAATAGTTGGTTTTTGATTGCCAGTTGTCCTGTTCCCATGTATTGACTTCCTAAGTTCTGCAGGATCTGAGTTAATTTAAAAGGCAGAAATTCCTGGCATTCATCTTGTGTTATCAGCCTCTATTCCAAGAAAATAAAGATGGAAAGGCTTATGTTAGGAAGTAAGAGGGGTGCCTGGGTGGCTCGGTTGGTTACGTGTTTGACTCTTGATTCCAGCTCAGGTCATGAACACAATCTCAAGCTCCATGTCGGGCCCCACAGCCAGTGTGGCGCCTGCTTGGGATTCTCTCTCTCTCTCCCTGTGTGTGCTCGCTCGCTCTTCCTCTCAAATAAAAAGAATAAACGAGTGCCTTCTCTATCCTTATTTACCAAGCAATGTCTTTGCTTGATTTTAGAAATAAGAATGATGACAAATTAAATACAATCTTTACATCTCAGAGAGCTTTTTAGTAGGGAAGTTTCAGACAAGCCCAGGAGAGAGACTTGAAGGGAGCTCGGATCACCAACTAAGAACCCGTCTCACTTCATCTGTACCCTCATCCGCACCCCTAATTGCCCTCTGCCCAACTTTTCCTATATCCTGAAAATTGTTTTTAAGGAACGGATAAGCGATAGGGTTTGCAGTTGCGGCTTCCTGGCAAATGGTGAAGTGTTTGTAAACACATGTTCTGTGTACTTGCCTTGAATGTCTTCTGTTGGTTCCCAAACACACCCTTCCCTTTCTTCACATCAACGACCTCGCCTTCTGCTCGTATGACAATGGAGACCCTTCCTTCCTCCAAGTATCTCCGCTTGAATGTCTTCCTTCCTGTTTCATCGGAAGAAGTTGATGTCTTTGTCCCATCTGTCCTTGTGTCCTTACTTGTATTTTCTTTCTTTTTTAAAGATTTTTATTTATTTGACAGATAGAGATCACAAGTAGGCAGAGAGGCAGGCAGAGAGAGAGAGAGGGGAGGAAGCAGGCTCCCTGCTGAGCAGAGAGCCCGATGTGGGGCTCGATCCCAGGACCCTGAAGGCAGAGGCTTTAACCCACTGAGCCACCCAGGCGCCCCGTTACTTGTATTTTCTTTTGAGGACTTTACTCTCCGTTCTTTACTCTTCTGTTGACTTTTCCTCTGTCCAGCCGTGTCTCAGCGCCGCCACAGCGTTTGTGGTGGTTTGCTGACTGCATTCCGGAGACCCTGCGTCCTTGACCAGTGGGAGGTTCAGGGCAGCCCTGAGTCAGGCAAGTCTGTTGGTGCCAGTTTTCCAACAGCATGTGCTCCCCATGTGGCTCTCTGTCACATTTTGGTAGTTCTCACAATATTTCAAACACTTTCATTATTTGTTATGGTGGTCTGTGACCAGGGATTACAATTTGTCAAAAGCTCAGATGATGGTTAGCTTTTCTCATTGCATTCGAGGCATAATTCTGTTGAACACTTAATGGTCTCCTCCAGTCTAGTAAACGTCACTTTCATGTCCATCATAAAGTCGAGAGTCCTTTGACTCATTTTTAATACTCACTGTTGGGATGGTCCAGAACCAAGCCCACCGTATTTCTGAGGTGTGTCGATATTAAACTTCGTGAGGAGTGGTCTTTGCCTTCCTCTCTTGCTTTACTTAACCCACTGTGGTCGCTGGTGAGGATGTCATCGCAGCAACACACAGCCTTTTTCTTGGTCTTCCCCTTCCTGATGTTTCACGCTGGCAGCTGATGTGGTGCATGCTGCCATGCCCTTCGTGGCCCCCTCCCCGTCAGGTCGATGACGTCCCTGTCCCTCTCACGGGTTCCCTTTCCTTTTCCCAACCCTCATGCTGGGTTTGATCCTAAGACTCATTCTACACTTGTAGTGAGCACAGCACAGCATATAAACTTATTGTGGTACCACAAACTAGCATCCCTAAAACTAGCTCAACGTTGTGTGTCGGCTGTACTCAAGTAAGAAAAATTCTAATGAAATAGAGCTCTATCCAAGAATGCCTCTGTCTGTATTGTAGTAGACTCACATCTCTATCGGTATGAAAACAAGAAGAATCACCCATTAGCCCCAGTGCTTCTCTTTCTGCAGTCCCCTTGTTTTGGGGACCCCATCAGGGCTGCCTGCTCCCCTGGCCACCAACCCGGCTTTCGCACGCGACCACTGCAAATCCCCACACGCAGCCGAACTGATGAGGGCAGCTTCCCCTGACGCTGGTCTCCTTTCCATCGTCCTTTCTCCCAGTTTCCATGCTTGACACCTAGCTGTCCCGTAAAGCTGCAGCTCCAGCAGCCTCGTGGTAATCCTGAACACCAGATCAGCCTGTTTTTTGTTTTGTTTTGTTTTATAATTTACTTATGAAGACACTGAGGTTCAGAGACAGGTTCAGAGTGATTCGTCACAGCGGTAAGAAATGACATTTGTGTCATTCCCACAGCTGTGTTCCTTTTCACTATTCCAAGATTCCTTATCAGATACCCCCTTCCTCTTCTCATGTCCATGGAATTAAGAAAAATACTCCTGTTGTTTTTCCTTGAATTGCTCCTGTCTGTTCCTTCACTAATGTCGTCTGTTTTTTCCGCTCTCCAGTGGGGGGTGCCACCCCAGAATGTCTCAGCAACGTCAGGTTGACTCTGGTGTCCTTCTGAGACGTCCTGACTCTCCTGTATCCCCCAGTAATGCCCCTACTCTGTGAAGCTTTTCTACTTAGCTCAGTCTCTCTCTCCTAAAGAGCTTTCAGACCTTGTGTATTGTCTTCAGATCCTTTCTGTGGACACTTCTCAAGGGTATTCCTTATAAACAAATGAAACAGCTTCTGAATGAATCAGAAAGGAATCAGCAGGCGGTGCAGGAGCGGGGAACGGGGAGGCGCGCAGAATGCCCAGATTCGGGGCAGAATCAGGCTTGGAAAATAAAGGAGGTTCAGCGGCTCCCAGAGCTGCAGCTACAGCCCCACTGTGGAGCTGTCCTGGTGGGGATGCTGCTTTACCCCACGGGGGAGGGGGGCGCCATCACCATCCGCGTCCACCTGCCGCCTCGGGGGGCTTTTCCCCTCACAGTTTGCGGTTCAGGGTAGATGCCTCCGGATCCAAGCGTCGGTGCCTTCCCTTCAGCTGCGCAGAGGCTGGGAACAGGAATGTACCTGGTATCTGCAGCTTCCCACAGACCTCTAAAGGGGGGGGGATTCTCTGAACTTGGAAGGGGTTCAGGATGGATACCCCAAAAATGGCAAACACTACACCCTTTTCTTCCTTTATCAGAAGTAGATGACCTCGACTTCTACTTTTTTAAGAAAACAAAAGTCCTCACGTAGGAACACCTCTACCTTCTCCATAGTGGTCACACGTGTCTGCCCGTGTCCGTATCCGTCCAAGACTTCCTCCCTCCTTGTACCATAGAGACCTGGGTCCTGTGTCGAAGAGCGCTCTCCTGCCTTCCTCCGACTCCTCTGCCTCAGCCTTCTCGGACCCTGTGCTTTCAGTGTCCCCTGTGCCCCGTCTCTCCTCAGCCTGTGGCTTCCACGTGCCCACGTCTCCTCCGCTGCTGCTGGACATGTGCCCCGCGACTTCCCGCCCCGCCCCTGTGCCTCGCACGTCATGGTCATGGTCAGACCTCCTGCCAGAGGCTTTCCGTGTCCTCCCACCCACCCTGCCATCCGCACTGTCCTTCGCGGAGGACACGCTCCGGGCTCCGTTGTCAGCCTGTTTCTCTCGGCCCGCCCACACTCTCGACGACCTGCTTGATCTCGGTTCAGCGACGCGCTCTCGGGGTCCTCTTGTCCCTCTGTCCCCTCTTCTCCGTGTCCTTTCCAGCCTTTTCGCAGCTAGTGAATGTCCGTGCTTCTCCCAGCGAGGCCTCCTCTGTCCTTGTCATAATCGCCAGGACTCCCGTCCTCCCTGAAGCAGTCGCTCCCCGACTTCTGCTTCCGTTCCAGACGTCCTCCCTGCGGGCGAAGTCGGGAGCCGGCAAACCGCAGTGAGGCCGGGCCTCGTGGTTGGGTGCAGCGGAGCCTGGCCGGCTCGCTTGCCTGGGGTCTGGCCCGGTGTGTGCCGAGCGGCCGAGTTCAGCGGCTGCGACAGAGCCCGTGCAGCCTGTAGAGCCACGTTTATATCTACTGTTGGGTCCTTTCCAGAAGCCGGCTGGCCTGCGGCACACCTCCTCCTGGAATGGCTGTGGAGCACCTAGAACTCCAGGGGCCTTCTCGTCTCCCCAGACGCGGTGCCCCATGTCTCCCTCACAGTCGCACAACCCGGACACCCTGTGGCTTTTTGGCCTCATGTGACCCCCGTGTCCGAGGGTTTCTCCCATGCTCTCTCCGGACTCTGCCTCCCCCTGCGGCCTTCTCCCTCGGGCCCCCTGCGTCCACTCCTGCTTCCATCTCCGTCCATCCCCGGCACAGAAGCCAGAGCAGGGTTTTCAGAGTGAACATCTAGTCAGATTATCCGCTTGCTTCCAACATCATTCTGGAATAAAGACCCAGGGTTTTCAGAATGGCCTGCCGGTCTCGGGTGATGGTACGCCATCCTCCCTTGCCAGCCCCTCTGTGTGCCACCTTCCCTGTCTGCACGTCTGCTTTCTGTTGCTCAAACAGTCCAGAACCCGTGAGTGTAGAAAGTGGTGTTCTAATGTTTTTCATGATTCTGGGTTGCGTGGGCCCTGTTGGGCGGTTCCGCACCGTGTGGAGACTGCTGGGGCTACGGTTTCTGCGTTGGTCACCCCAGTGGCACTGGGGGAGGAGCTGTGGTGGCGGGGCTCTCTCCGTGCATGCCCGGCGGGTCGGCTGACCTCTGTCTGTGGTGCCTCAGGATACTCAGCATGAGCATCTCAGGACGACACGCCATGGTGTGCACGTGCTTCCCCCGCCTCTGGCTGTGTCCTGCGTGCTGATGTCTCATGGGCCAAAGCAGATGGTGTGACCCAGCTTCCCAAGGTGGGAAGGGCCTGCGTTAGGGCACAAGAATGGGGAAGCCGGGGTCCCTGGAGGCACAGAGGCCACAGCGGCAGTCTGACCTTTCCTGAGCCTTCACATTCCTCACATGTCCTCTGGCTCGGGCCATTTGCACATGCTGTACCTGTACCTAAAATGGCCTTTGTCTTCTTCATCTACAGAATTGTCTCTCTCCCTTTAGATCTCAGTCCACACATCCTTTGTGTCAATTCTTAAAGGAAGGGTGGTTTGGATCCCCTTATTAGAGGTTTTTGTAGCATGTGAATAGTGCTTGGTGTAATCGGAAATTTAACTTATTTTGGATTTGGTCCTTGCAACCCACTAGAGGAAGCTCCTTGGAGGCAGGAACCTTATTTAATTTTGTTTTCCACAATTTCTGACATAGTACTTGGCATGTAGAAGACATTCAGTAGCTGAATAAATCAGCTATAAATAAATCACTATCATTCTGGATGATAGTGTCTGTAGTCTTTCCTTTCTGGTCTTTCTGGGGCTCATCAGTTTATTGTCACTAGAATGATGTGTTCTTCCAAATCCCTGTAATTGGGAAGGTCTCTGAATCCCAGCTGAACACCTACACAGCTTTACGTCCTTGGCTCTAAAGTTGTCTGCAAGGTCCTATCTAACTTCGGAGCCTGTCTCTTCCCTCCCGTCCCCTCTCTTTGTGCATCTTACTCCCTTTTTGCCTGTTCTCTTTCCTTCCTGCTCTCATGGGCCGCCCGTGCCTCCTCGGAGGTGAGCACACCCTTGGCTGTACCACTTACTCCACAGTTAAATTAATCCTGCCTGTGGTGTCTGCTGACAGGGGTGTTGGTGTTTGGCCACTGGAAGTTACTTCCCTCCTGTGTCTGCGATCCCGGGTCCCCACCCAGGCCGGGGCTGCGTCACAGCCCGCCTCACGTGGGCCTCTGTCCTGGGCCTCAAAGAGGCATAGGAAGCCTTGAGTGACTGTTTGATTTATCTGATTTTTTTTTTCAGGGTGAAGAAAACCTTAAAACAAGCATTTGTACATTTTTATCCGTTTTGTCACATTTGGACATCATCACTCAAAACATTCCAGAAAAGGTGAGTTTAAATGAGAAGAGTTTAAACCTACAAAATAGAATTGTATATGTTTGTACTAATTTTTTTTAAACGTTGAGTATTTCTTGCGATTTTTACCACTTCTCCTCTTCCCTCCCACTACTCACTCACTGTGCACACGCACTTAGACACAATCCACAGGTCAGCGTTAACCCACGTGAACACCCCCGCCCCCACACCAAGGTACATGTGCCTCAGCATATCCTACATCTGTGGACAGACCGGTGGGCAACTTCTAGTGGTAGATTCTTAACTCTATACAAGTAGTTACATAAGATGATCTAAGTGAGACCTCCTGTGACGCGTTTAACTGCTCCTTGACTGACGTAGTTATTGAACACGGGCTCGCGCAAAGATGCTGACAGCCTGAGTATTAAGAGCTGAGGGGTAATTGGAGGCTGATGTGCTGTGGGCCGCAGTTCTGCCCTCTTTCTTGGGCTTTGAGTGGTCTCCATAGTGGTTTACCCCACAGACAAGTAGAGAGCGTAGCTAATCCTGGTTAATCGCTTTGTCGAAGCTGTTAAGAATTCAGGAAAACCTGTCCATGAGGTTTAGAGCAAGCTTCTTCCTTACTGAGTGTACAGGGGAGAGAGTGCTGAGCTGTGAACTCTGGGAGAGACCCGGATATACGGGATAAGAAGTGCTGTTTGGTGTTGAAAGTAAAAGAAAAATACGGGGGAAGAGAGGTTTCCTAGAGTATGTCCAAGTGTTCTTGTCTTTAAATGGTGGTAATAGTCAAATTTAGTTGTTAACCTATTTCATGAATTCTAAACCAAGATCTTTATCCCCCACCATAATTTAGCTCCTAAAGTCCTGAGATCTTGAAGTCACGGGGCGCCTTACAGCGTCTGTCTGCCAGATGGCGGTGTGAGAGTTCCTGTTCCCTGAAGGCGTGAGTTCACAGCTTCTGCCGAAATCAGGCAAACTCTAGCCTCAGGTAACGTCACGTGTTGCCTTCCTGTCTTAAATACGTGCAGGAAAGAGATCTGCTTGCCATCTGCCGAGAGAGGCAGGGAGACAAGGAACTGTCCTCTGTCAGGGTGGCTGAAATAGCTCACAACCATTCAGACAAGTTCTGAAAATGAACTTATCTTAGAAGATGCTTCTACTAGATCCGGAATAAGTAACAGGTTATCATTTATTCATTTATCAGATGGGGAGAGAGCACGGGTGTTCTGGGGGTATAAGGGAGGGACAGAATCCCAAGGAGGCTCCACACTCAGTGCAGAACCCGACATGGGGCTGATCCCACACGACCCTGAGATCATGACCTTAGCCAAAATCAAGAGTTGGACGCTTAACTGACTGAGCCACCCAGGTGCCCCAATAACAGGTTATTTTCCCCATTCAGCCCTGTTTATACTCACTGTATATTACACATTTTAGATTTATTTTCAAAGCATCCAAAAGAAGGAATGCTGATTAGTGGAACAGAATGATCTCAGTTTCAATATCTTCTGAAAAAAAGAAATCTAAATGGAGAGATCTAAGACCAGACCAGACTAGTATACTTCGTTCGTCTGTCCAAGTCCTTCACAGTGTCTGCTGCAAAGTCTGTTGTTACCTGACAAATATGTTTTTGTTTAAAGACTTGATGAAACAGTGACTCAAGACTTTCCATTTCCCTCAAAGTATGGACAATTTGCACTTGTACGGGTCTGTGCTAGGTGGTTCAAGAGGATTCAAAACCACCGCCAAACAGCACCGAGGGCAGAACGCTAAATGTCTATGGAGATTGAAAGCAGAGGGAAGACACCGTTCTCTAGTGTCCTCATGGTGGTGTATTGTCCTGTCATCTTGTTCTGTGTGTCTAGACCTCGTTAGCAGATAGGAGATGGCATCACGGGTTCAGCCCCGAACGGTGTGTCTCCCAGTCCTGGCCACAGCTTATGAGCGCAGGCAGCACCAGCATATCTGACTGTAGGATTCATAAAACAATCATATTTCCTGTTGAGAATTACACTGGATTTTTTTATTTTTATTTTTTATACTTACAAGTAATCTGTACCTAGCTCCCAGATACTGCTTTCTAATACCGTTCTCTCATAAAAGGAACCAGGGCTTCTTGGAAAAAAACAGCTGATTCTAGAAATAGGGCAGAAACTACGCAAGGTAAATAGAAAAGAAGGGCCGGGGCGGGGCAGGGTTCGGGGGTACGTGGGGCAGATCTGCCAAGGGGCACAGGAGCCCCCGAGAGTCCCCCTAGTGGCTAAAGCTGAGACAAGCAACACAATACAGTAACACTGGGTTACAACCCAATGAAATAAATATTCATGAATTTAGACCGATCTAAGTGAATGATTAAATAAACCAATGGGAAAGTCAACAAACCTGTGCACAATTCCAAATAATTTATGTGGTCACTCTGGCCTCAAGGAGGGGGCACATAACCACACAGTCCTAAAATGTGAGCTGCCCTAGTGATGTCCTTCCTCGGAGCAGAGTAAGGAAGGGGAGCCCCAGACAGCGCTTAGTCATGCCATAGTCCGCGCCCTTGGTAGGACGTGATGGAAATGGCCTCGTGGTTTCCCTCCCCGACACTGTAACCCCAGTCTAGGCATGAGAAAAACATCACCCAGATCCCAGCCGACCTGACCACTGCTCCTCAGAACTGACAAGGTCATTGAAAACAAGCCGAGTCTGAGAAACTGTCACAGCCAGGAGGAGGGTGAGGGGACGCGAGAACTAGAGGTAACATGTCCTGGATGGATTAGGAACAGGACAAGGACATTTGTAAAGACTAAGGAAGTCCAAGTAAAGCGTGGAGTGAGGATTAAGGTTATCCGAGAGCATCAAGAAATTTGAAAGGGGAGGTAGGCGTTTGGATTTGATTCCTCCGGTTTTCCTCTGCTGTAAGCTGGACGTGGTACTACCTTCCTCACAGGATCATTGTAAGGACTGAATAACACAGAGGTTACACTCTCGCTGCTCAGAAGCGTCTTTCTTCCTTCTCTGTGCCTGTCCCATTCAGGGACCAAGCCCTCTGTGTCACTCACTCGAGCTGGTGTTAGTGCTTCCTCTACGGAGCACTGCCCTGGACCACGGAGATCAGGGAAGCAGGATGCAGCTCGGTCTGGGGGCGTGCAGTGGGGGAAGTGCAGCGGGCTGCGGGGCACCGGTGAGATCTCAAACCTTGGCCCACAGGGAGGACTTTGGGTTCAGCACGGAGGCCTCAGGCAGGGGAGCAGGACATGGTGGGAGCGGGGAGACGCTGGAGACGGACAGGAGCTTCAGGGTGGGCAGGGCCCAGCGCACAAGGGCCTTTATAAAGCAGGTTTAGCCCAGTCTGTGAGTCGGGGGTCCTAGCTCTAGGGGACCTGGGATTCCACCTAAGCGCCGTCTCCTGCTTGCTGTGTAACTTGGACAAGTAGCTTGACAATGGGGAGGACACACAGCAAATGCTCCGTGTGAGGAATTTGGACTTTATCCAGAGGGCACGGGGGAGGTGCTGCAGAGGGTGACGTGGTCTGATTTGTGTACTGTGAGTGTGCTGTGTAGGATCAGTCATGGGGGCGACACTGGAAGCCGCTGGGGAGCTCTCGCGGTGATCTCCGTGCTGTCCCATGAGCCGCACTGGGGTGTGGCGTGAAGGCAGCGGAGGGACGGATGTGACAGCTGTGTGCTAGCAAGGAACGCTAGGGCTCGGTGGATGGCAGTGGTGGCGAGAAGGCGGGAAGCAGGGAAGTGACCTGGGCCGCCAGGGTCAGTGGCGCCTCTCACTGGGCGGGAGGCAGCGGGAGGAACAGACCAAGGGCATGGTGACAAGTGGATGGGTCGTGGGTTTGTCACTCGTGGGGAGCCCCAGGGCTCTGGGAGGCAGCAGGTGCACGTAGGGCTCTGGGGCTCAGGAAGAGGGCCAGATAGGAAGCACGACTTGAACGTGGTCATCGGTTTAGGGACCACGGCTCCGAAACCTCAAGGGGCAGGTGTGGAGGGTCAGTGCTGCTGCTGTTAGCGTAGCTCGGGTGCGTGGAGGAACTGCCGATGAACTGGGGTGCTCTGGTCCCCTCCTGAAGGTACAGGGTTCACCACACCTTCTTGCTGCCGAGCCTGGAGCACAGAAGCCTATTTTGGAAACACCGTGTCGCCAGGGGCTCAGGGTGTCTGCACTCGCTCCGGACCTAGAAGCAGAAGCAGGCCTCTGCTGACAAGCCGGGTCGTTTGTTTCCTCTGGGACGGGGTGGGCTAGGGCCCAGGGTCCTGGTTCCGGGAGCGCAGCTCATCGCTCTGCTTGTGCAAGCCACGGGAGGCCTGCATGGAGGAGGCTCCATATGCCGTCAGGGAGGAAAGTGGTGGGTGCGGGCTCCCCGGTGTAGCTCTCAGCCGTGAGCCGAGAGCCCATCTCTTCACGCTTCCAGTGACTCTGTGATAAAGACCATTTCTGTCGCACTACCACCGGATTCCGTGCCCACAGCTCACCTCTGATGGCTTCACAGCACTGCCAGTTGTATAAAAAGTGGCTGCGGGGAGAGGAGTGTGGGAAGGAGGCGGGGGGGGTGTTGGTTATGAAAGGACAACAGGAGGGTCCTCAAGTGTGGGAACTGTCCAGTTTCGTGATGGCGATTCTGGCTCTGTGAGCCCACATCTGTGATAGAATGGTCTAGAACTCAGTACAGATACACCTTGTGCTCAACTGGGGTCAAGGAATGCTGGGGAAACCCCAGTTGCACCCGTAGGTTGTGTCCGTGACCATGCCCCGGTTGGGATGCCCTGCTGTGATTTGCCCCATGCTAGCAGGAGGGGACCTCGGTGTGACTTCCTACAGCTGCGCACGTCTGCAGCGAACGTGGCTGCACCTCGGCTGAAAGGAGAAGTAGCTGCGCTGTGGCTCGCCCACTCTGGGGCCCTGACTGGACGGAAGCCGTGGAAGCCCGTGCAGGGAGCGCGGCCGGACAGAAGAGGGAGCCAGACACAGAGCCCAGAGCAGCGCAGGCATCTACGGCCCAGGAGAAAGGGAGATTGAGAAGGAAGGCAGGAGGGCGAGGGGGACCACCTGAAGAACAGGGGGTCCTGAAGGTCGTGGGAAGAACTGTTTTCAAGGAGAGAAAGGCCAGGAGACTGCAGAGGTCAGGAAAGGGGCTTTATCCATAGTTTCCAGCAGTGGGGAGCCTGCGACTGGGACGAGCTCCATGAGGAGCACAGGAGGGAAACAGGTGGGATAGGAGACGGACTGAGGTTGGGGCTTGGGGTCAGAAGTTGGAATACCTGGGGGCGCCTCGGTGACTCAGTTGTTTTACTTCGGCTCAGGTCACAATCTCGGGGTCGTGAGATCAAGCCCTGTGTCAGGCTCCTCACTCAGCGGGGAGCCTGCTTGGGATTCTTCCTCTGCCCCTTCCCGTCCCTCTCCAAAACAAATGATAACTTTTTTTTTACTTTTTTCTTTTAAAGATTTTATTTATTTATTTGACAGCGAGAGAGGGAACACAAGCAGGGGGAGTGGGTGAGGGAGAAGCAGGCTCCCCGCTGAGCAGGGAACCCAATGCAGAGCTCGATCCCAGGACTTTGAGATCATGCCCTTAGCTGAAGGCAGGTGACCGAGCCACCCAGGCATCCCTAAAATAAGTAGATAACTCTTTTAAAAAGTTGGAATACCTGCTTCAAAGGTTTTAGAAAGAACAGTTACGGGTTCTGTGACAAGGGCTGCGCTCTGGCGGACCAACGTGGCCGTCTCTCTGATGGCAGGGAAACGACCTGAATCATGCTGGGGATCGGAACGGGCGCAGACCCTCTCCTGGCTTCTCATGTGGGAGAGAACGGTTAGGGGTTGGAGACCATCCTGGGAGGGCTCCGAGGCCTCCGTGGAAAGGTTTAGAAGGGCAGGGAGAGCCTCGTGAGCTGCTTAGAAGAGAGGGAAGCGCTTGTCCTTAGGGAGATGGGGTGTGGGGTGCAGGTGGTTGAGCACAGGCCGCGCTGGAGGGGTGTCTGAGCAGTTGTTCCCTCCTCCTCCCTCCAGTATAGGCCTGCACCTTCCGTGTGTCCAGGTGGATGGTTCTGGTCCTAAGAATTCTGCAGTGAGCAAAACCGTCACCACCATCATTCTGGTGTGGGGAAAGATGACAAGTAGACATTACACTGTTAGGTGGTGATGCAGGTTTTTCCTTTAAGATTTTTATTTATTAGCACAAGCAGCGGGAGAAGTGGGCAGAGGGAAAAGCAGGCTCCCCGCTGAGCAGGGAGCCCAATGTGACTTGATCCCAGGACCCCAGAATCATGACCTGAGCCGAAGGCAGATGCTTCACCGAGTGAGCCGCTCAGGCATCCGAGGTGGTGACACAGGGTTTGTAGAAAACGCAGAACAAAGGGTTAGAAACGGGGTATCTGGGGCAGGATGGCTATATCAGGAGGTAGGTTCAGGGCAAACCTTCCCCAAGAGGTGACCCTGAACACATACCTGAAAGCAGTGAGTGAGCGATCACACGTGGGTCCAGGGCACTTTCCAGGCCAAGGGACAGCAGGTGCGGGCCACAGGTGAGTGGTCTCGTCATGCCTGGAAGTCAGCGACTGGCACAGAGTAAGGGCAGGTCAGGGGAGCGAGTACCCTCCCCTCCCTCCTGGGGGTTATAAGAAAAATCAGGAGTTCGGTTTCAAATGGGTCATGTTTGGGATGGCCGTCCTTTTACTGACACTGTCTGGTTTGCCTCATCTTCACCCAGTCCTCGTGGAGCTGTGCGTATTACAGACAACCTACACAGCACTTGTGGTCCGTGTCTAACACTGTCGGTAGGATGTATGTTTAGCTGCTCTCACATGTGCCTCGTAAAATTGTAAAGGACTATAAAATATTAGTAATAATTAATATCCTCTTTGTCTCCTCTTTTTAAATCCTCTTCTCATGGTGTTTCAGGTGTCCTGGATAACCTGTCTTGGTTTTCAACTTTTAAAATACAAGTAAATACTTACTCGTGTGTCACTCAGAAGTTGCCACTTTCCTTTGCCACCCTGACATTTCTGTCTTCCTTCTGGCCAAATAAATCTGTTTCCTGATTTTCTCAGATCCGCATCTGGTATGCCCCCCAAGCCTTCCTTGCTTCCTTCTTGAAAATTGTTCTTCCTCCGTAGCCTTTTTGCTGGGCCCCATCTGCCTAGTTCCTGCCTCTGGCCAAGCTCCACATGCTCCGGTATTGGTTCAAGTTGCTCCTTACGGGGTCATGGTCGTGCGTTTGTGACAGTTACACGTGTGTCTCCCCCTGGTGTCCTTATGCTGACAGTGCAGCGACCTTGGATGAATGTTGACCATATTTTGAATAAAGGACTAAATAGGATCCTACATGTCTGTATTTTGTCCTCAAAGAGGCTTGGGGAGATTGAAATGCGCCGGTTGTGCAGGGTGTTGGTCGAGTCTTCCGTGAGCTCGGTGGTTTTTAGTCAGTGGAAACCGTAGCACTGTCCGCAAGGTGCCCCACAGACGTTTGCAGACGGACCATTTGGCACGAGCATCACGGGAGCTCCTGACGTTTTATTAAAAGTTTCCATCCATCTGGTTTGCACATTAATCTGTGTCACTTCCTTTGCCTTTCACTGTCTGCGGACCTGTGTGGTTCTGGAAGTCAGGGACCGTTGCTGCCTGAAATCTGAAGGCTGTGAAGATGGGACAGTCTGTGAATTCACAGGGAAGGACTACAGGGAAGTTTAAACTTTTGTCATTTTCCTCCCCATTTTTAAATTTTCCTGCCACTCCTCAGCGCTCGGCGGGGCCAAGAGCATCATGAGGGAAACAGTTGTTCACAAAGACCTGGAGGGAACAGGCTCGTTGGAGGGCCCCGCTTTAGAAGCAGTTGGACGTGCACCAGAAGTGGGGGCTCGGAGAACACTCGTGACATGTACAGCTCGGGGGTCTGTTCACACATTGTGGTCGCGTGGTGGCTAGCGTGGAGGGGCTCAGTCCTTTAGCCCAGGTGCTGCTGTGAAGGGAACGTGGACCGCAGCCACCTCAGAAATGGAAGTTAAGGAGCTGGGAGCATCTTTCTTCCTCGAGGAAATCGCTCATGCCAGCGCACCTGTGTCTGAGAAGGAAGGAGGAACCCTGCTCCTGCAGAGTCCGTGAGAGCAGCTGGGCTCCTGTCCACTCGGTGGGACGGTCCATGGGCCCATATGAAGATTTTTCCCTCTTTCCTTCCAGAAACCAGTCCTGAAGCAAGCCCTTGTCATCGTGCTGCAGTGGAGTTTCAGTCACAACTTCAGCATCCGACTGTACGCCTTGGCCGCCCTGAAGAAGGTCTGGAGCATGTGTAAGGCGCTGTGCGTGGAAGAACTTGAGGCGTTGACGTCTGTCATTGAATCCAGTCTCAACCAAGTGGAAAACATGCCCGGAACAGGGTAAGCAAAGCTCACACACTTCCCTTTCTTTCCAGCAGCACACAGAGGGGACGGATAGGGGCCTCGGCCTCGTTAGCTTCCCGTTATTCCGTCGTGCTCAGACGGCAGAGCTCGGACGAGGCCCTGTGGGAGCAGGGCGCTCTTCGCTGTGTGGTTTCCTGATGGCTCTAACTGTGGTCAGCTCCCTCACGACCTTCTTTGCTTTCTTATCCTTGGTCCTTCGTTTTGTAAATAATCTTGTACATACCTTCAGATAGCTGTCTTCGGTATGGCTGTTACCGTCCTCTCTTGTCAAAGAGGTGCCGAGAAGCAGAAGGGTCTGACTGTGAAGACATGCTCTCAGCCCCACGCTGGGCTAATTAAGGACAGACGCTTTTTTCTTTTCCTTTTCTTAGAGATTGTCTTTATTTCCCAGAGCGGGCCCCGCACAGATGCTCACTGTAGAGCAGGTACGCTGCTGTGCTGTGGACAGAGCAGGGGAGGCTGCTGGGCTCCCTGCGCTCTCCGGGCCCTGCTCCTGCCACACTAGGGCAGGCAGCGTCTCCTAGTGTCTGCAGGTATCTGAGCTGATTTCCCTGGCTCTCAGGGAGTTGCTCTTGTTTTACGTTTTTATTATTATCATTGATGACCACTATCCAGGAATGCCCAGATTTTTATAATTTTCAGAGACCCAGGCACTGCCCATCAATATAAGAGGTTTCTTTCAGACCCTCAAAGCACTCACTAATTTTTATAAACAGATAAAATGTGAGAAGCAGTGTATGAAGTGTACGAAATAGTGTTTGGGAAACCAGTAACCTAGAGGGTCTCTGCTTGACCATCAAGGTAACAGGTGGCGTAAATGAGACTGTGTGAATCCTTACAAAGCTTTGTGTGGGGCTGGGACGGAGGATTCCGCAGCCACAACTACTACCTTCTAGCCCTTCTGCCTGCTTCTACTTTGAACACATCAGTTGAAAAGAGGCATTCAGGTGACTAGGTAAAAGAGGTTTTGGTGGTTCAGGAGGAAGAGCCTCAATTCAGCAAATATAGATACTAAAATATAACTACATGGGCTACAACAGAGAAAAATCAGAGAGGAGAGTTAGGTGGGGACATAGGACAGATTACAGGGGAGGGACACAAATGCAAAGGAAGGGGCTGGACGCCTCTGATACGTTGTGCACGGTTGGGTGTTTAGAAAGCCAACTCAAGTTCTGGTCCCAGCTAATAATCATTAAAATTAGTCGCTCACCACAGCAGTTTCTAGAATCCCCACCCTTCCAGGTATGTTCCGGCTGCTAGAGTTCCTGATCTTGTCAGGCAACCCTGAAGGACCTGTTGCTCCTCGGTGGGCAGGTGTGTACACACTGCAGCCCCTCAGTGGAAGGACGTGTGGGGGAATTGAATCAATTTGACACACGAAGAGGCATTGTCGGTTTATGATTTGCTCTGTGCAGAAACCATGATTTGTTTGGTATTGTGGTGTTTTGGTTGGTGGTTGAGCCTATTCAAAGTTCTTGGTCGCTGTGTTTTGACTTCTGAAAACAGTTGGTTCGGCTCCTTTTTTATTAAGCAGTAAAACACCCTTTTACGCAATACCATTACTTTTAAAATCCTAGTACCGGGTAGGAGACATACCCAGTAAAAAAAAAAAAAGGACCCCGGGCACTAGACCATCCCTGCTCTTCAAACACACGGCAGAATCGTTCTGGGCAGGCCGAGTGCTGGGGCCTCAGCAGCAGGCCCTGGCGGATGCCCTGGCCTCGTGTGGCTCCCGATCGCTTGAACAGGACAGCACGTAAAGAGTCACACAGTAAAGTAACTTAGATCATGGCAGGTACTCTAGTGGGAAAGTAAAGATTGTGATGAGAAAGTGCACACTCTTTTCTAAGTAACAGAACCTGTGAGTACCCTGTAAAGGACGGTGGGAAAGAGGCAGACGAGGTGTGGGGACGGTGATCTCTGGGCAGCGCCGAGGCAGGCGTGTGCGACTGAATGGGGCTGGTCTGGCCCGAGAGCGGTGAGTGTGGGCAGTGGGACGCCAGGGGGCTCGGGCTCCTGAGGAGCGAATGGTTTAAACTCAGGAATGACCTCATCCGGTTTGCTTTTGCCATTTTTTTAAAGTAGGAGGAACCGATCAGAGGCCATAGAAAATGGGAGGAAATCGTGTGTTAGATGAGTGGGGTGCAGAGAAACAGATGGGTTTAAGTAAGTGAAATGAGAGCCTAAAAGCACCCACTGGATTTAGCGAGAGCCCAGTCAGCAGCCTCGCTGGTGGGGCCGACACAGATTAACGTGGCTTAGGAGTGGTGGGACGATATGCCGCTGTTCAAGCCGGGGATAGGCTCATTGCTGTCTGTTCATGTCTTTTCTGTACCTGAATCTATGAAATACTTCATGTCTTTAGTTTAAAAAAAAAAAAAAAAGGCTGATGAAGAAGGTAGAACACAGGCAAGTCGTAGATAATTCTCTCCAAACCTTCTCCGAGATGGTCAGCAAGAAGGTTGTGGATGTGTTGTCTGAGGAGGCTTTGCTTTCATTTGGTCACATCTGTTGTTTTCCCTCAGGGTTCCCGGCTAGGAAGTCGGACGGCGCAGAAGGGTGTCAGACCCCAGGCCAGACCGTCTCCTGCCCCTGTCCCCGTCCCTCCTGCACCCAGAGGGGTTTCTCTCCTGAGGGGTTTTCTTCCGCAGCCGCCCGCTGCTCCCTTGCTCTCCCTCTCACGCTGACCCCGAAGGCACTGTCGGGCGCTGTCGCACGCTGCTTCCTTTGTCAGATCGGACAGACAGCCCTTTGAGCAGGCTCGGGAGCAGCGCGGGGATAGTTCAAGGAGCGGGGTCCAGAGCACACGCTGGGTACCGGGTATGTCCCTTGAACAGAGACCCCTGCAGCAAGGGGACAGGAGGGTAGGTGGTAGGAGGCGCCAGAGGTGAAGGCTCCCTCCCTCACCACAGTGCTGCGGAGGCTCCACAGTCAGGCACAGAGGGGTGGGGGCGCTGAGCGGTAAGGGAGGCTCGGCGGCCATCGTGGGAGAACCGTCTTGCAGGAAAATGCCCCCAAATTGCTACTTTGCTTTGGGCTGTTGATCATGATTTTAAACTGACACCTGCCGGTGTGTTTTGTAGTTTTCATCCCTACGGCCTTTGCCTTTTAGTGGCAGGTGTGTTGGGACTTCACAGCCTGCTCTGGTTTGGGAATGCTGGTTCAGTTGGGCCGTGTGTCGTGGATCTTCGGAGAAGAATAAGTGTGTACTGCTGGACAGAGACCTGAAGACTCCATGCCAGATTTCTTATATGTGCCCTTTCAGAATGCTTTCTCCCCGAGCCTGGAAGCCGTCCGTCCCGCAGGCCGTGCCTGTGGTTTCCGCATCGGTGCCAGCTGATGGCCTGTCTGCTTCCCGTCGCCTCTGACGGAGCACAGGCCTCTGCACACTCTGCTGGAGGGTTTGCTCCTCGTTGTCAAGCTGTGAAACAGTCCTTTCTTTGTCTTGGCCTCGCATTCAAAATGTCAAATTCAGTGTCCATTTTTAACGTATGTTGATCTTGGAGGGAAGGGTGTATAAGTCTTCAGATAAAATTCACAAAATTTTCCATTCCTTCTAAACTGTGCAGCACCTTTATGTGATTATCTAATTGATTCCGCATCATCTCACTTGTCCGTACCTCATACCATACGTTTCACCCTCAGGAACGCCAAGAAGAATTGGCAGCGCATCCAAGAGCATTTCTTTTTTGCCAATTTCCACCCAGTTCAGGATTACTGTCTGGAGGTGAGTGGAGAGTGTCCTCTGTAAATTCTTGACTCTGTCTTTAATCCCGGCACCTCCTTTCTGCCACAGTTCTTGGAAAGTTACAGTTAAGCGATTTTTTTTTCCTCTTACAGCATCACCTTCACGTTGTAAAGTTCTAAGTTTAATTTTGTTCCTTCGCGCCAATGACTTGCGTTTCCCTCATAGGGAGTGGAAATGGGCGAGTCATTGTCACTTTCTGTTTCTCAGGCCGTCTGGCTCGTAAACCCTGGAAGGGGGAGTATTTAAACAGAAATCTGTTCTGACATTTATAGGAAGTGAGTGAGAACATTTGTGCAGGGGAGACTTTGTCGTAATGAAGCCCGTCGCTAACGAAAGCGAAACGATCTGTTCTTTTGTTACTTGCAGTGTTTCGGTTCTGGGCAACGAGAGAATCGTGTAGGTCATGGCACACCACCTCCTCGTAGCCCAGGGTGTTCGTGTAATTTTAAGAACCATAAACATGTTTAGTACAATTAGCTTGCAAATTAATATACAAATTATTAGGATTGTGTGAATCGTATCACTTTCTTCCTTTTTAGATTCTAAATGTAAGGTTCTGCCTTTGCATTTAAAACACATGACCAGGGACTTTTCCACAGGAATGTTAGCCTGCCATGCAGGCGCGATCCAGGGGGTCAGTTACTCAGAAACTGGCCTTTTAAAAGAATATCAGTCTGTGTATTGTGAGGTATTTGCTACAGAAGGTCCTGCGCTGTGGGGTTTCTGTGCACTTGTGTTGCTTTACTGCAAAAATGCAGGATTTTATTTTTCGGGTATTTTAACATGCTCTGTTCCGTGTTCTTCTGCGCCCGGAATGCGTTGTTGGGCGCCTTTCTGAAGGACTCGGAATAGGTCTCTAGGGTTAGGTCAGCCCCTCCTGTTCCATCCTTCAGCAGGACTAAGTCCCTTCTTCCCTTTTGGCTTCATCTCTGTCCCCGACGCCGCACGTCCCCCTTCTGGGTGTTTTCTCCTCTGTCAGCGACAGGAGCTGTGGCTGCACGTGGTGGTAACGTGATGGCCCGAGAGAACCCTGCCTTGCTCTGCATTTGCACTGGGCCGTTCCCGCCCCGTCCGCATCGCGTGCCGGTTGTCGCCTAGAGCCGGTGTGCAGAAAGCCATTCTTTACTGCCGAGGCCATTGGGAGGACATGTGCCCCATCACGCGTTTTCTGTGTCGTTTTTAAATCGCCTGTTACTTGTGCTTCTGTTCTGTGCACGCCTGCGCTGACTTCGTCTCTGGTTCCGTTTCGGTTCGTAGGTAAGAAAAAGCCAGGATTGCCTACGTAGTAACTGGGCGGTTACCGTGCCCAGCGGTGTCACACTCTGGTTTACACAGCCTTGAGGGGCTCTTTAACCTGATGGTATCCTCGTGACAAATGAGGTTGAAGCCAAGGGAGGCTAAGTGGTCTGGCTGACGTCACAGCTAATACACGGTCGAGACAACATTCAGATTCAAATTTGTCTAATGGTAGCCAGAGGAAAGATTTGGCATCAGAAGAGCTGAACCTCTGGATGCCTGGGTGGCTCAGTGGGTTAAGCCGCTGCCTTCGGCTCAGGTCATGATCCCAGGGTCCTGGGATTGAGTCCCACATCGGGCTCCTTGCTCAGCAGAGAGCCTGCTTCTCTCTCCGCCTCTGCCTGCTTGTGTGCTTTCTCTCTCTCTCTTTCTGACAAACAAACAAACAAACAAACAAACAAATAAATAAATAAATAAATAAATAAAAAAAAAAAGAACTGAACCTTGATTGTCTGTGGAGGAGTTCGGTTTTCAGCAACGGGCACTGATAAGTGTTGCCCGACATTAACATTGAGCAGTCCTAAAACACTTCTTGTTTTTGTCAAGAGTGCAGTGGTTTATTACATACGGTGAGAAACACCCGAGTAGATCTGCCTGCCCTCAGCATTTCCTAAGTTAACCCCCCGATGGCTTAGAAAAGATGAGAAATGTGGACAGACAGTTCCTCCCAGATATAAATGAATGTATGTAAGATGGCCACTGTGATAGTTTGGGAGAATAGATCAGTAAGAGTAAATAAGTTGTACTTTAAACATGTTACCATGTATTTCTTTGTTATTTTTAAGGGGAAAAAATTTAGATTTTACAATTCTCTTTTCAGACCATATTTTACATCCTTCCACGCCTTTCAGGCCTGGTTGAAGACGAATGGATTGCCATTGGTAAATTTACCAGATTCACGGACATCCCCTCAGATGCAGGATTTCAGTGGTACCTTTCGCCGGCTCACCTCTGTGAACTGAAACCGGGTGACTGGGCTCAGCAGGACGTAGGTAAAGAAGTGTTTTCTTTTTCTCCCCTTGTTAACTTGGTTAGCCTTACTTGTTTCAGTTCTTGAAAACAGAGAGGTGATCGTACCACTTCTCACTGATGTGCTGAAGTCTGTTCCTCCTCCACTTAGAGGAAAGACTGTGAAAAAAGGTGCTATAACTTTGGTATTTTTTTTTTTTAAGATTTTATTTATTTATTTGACAGACACAGATCACAAGTGGACAGAGAGGCGGGCAGAGAGAGAGAGGGAAGCAGGCTCCCTGCTGAGCAGAGAGCCCGATGCGGGACTCGATCCCAGGACCCTGAGATCATGACCTGAGCCGAAGGCAGCGGCTTAACCCACTGAGCCACCCAGGCGCCCAACTTTGGTATTTTTAATTGCTTGGCTTCACTATAAAAAGCCAAGGAGAGCCTAATCTGCTTTATTATATAAAGCTAGTAACTTCGCTTTTCCTTGAAATATTACTGTTAATTAAAAAGGGTCCGATTATGAAATCTCATGTCTTGGCCCATTTAGGAGTAAAGCAGAGCTTTCGATTCTCGTCCCCCGCGGGTCAGGCTGGACCTCACTCATCTGTTCGGCCTTCTTTCTCCTGTTTCTGCACCCTCTGTGACACTGCTTCCCTTCGCCTTTCTGAAGGACCCACATTTCCGTCAGCTGCTCACCTCCTCCCCATCCCCCGCACAATCCAGTGACCCCTGGACCGGCTCTCCCACCCGTCCTGGAAACCACAGCAAGTGTTAATGGCTGTGGAGCAGCGGGCTTCCATTCTCCTCGCTGTGGCCACTCCTTTGGCCCTCGTTCTGGCTCTCCCTGACCCAGAACCACCGAAGAATCTTTCAGAAAATCAGAAACGGTCTTTGTCTCCTTCATAGAGCCTAAGTGGGCGCTCTTCTCTAAGCACATCTGCCCTGTAAGGCGCATTGATCTGCTGGCTTCTTGCTGTCCTGATTTTCCTCTTCCATCTGACCTGTCTCCTCTTTAGGGGTTCGTCTTTGTCCTGTATACTTGTAGTGCTCTAAAATTTTAATGTTTTCAAGAATTCTTTGGACAACTTGTATAAAGAACAGATACTTGGGACTCCCTCCCCACACACACTTAGATTTTAATTCAGTGTGTGTAGAGGAAAGTTCCGGAAAAGTGCATTTTTTATCAAATACTCCGGATGGTTCACTAATACATTTTAAGACATAATCACTTTAAATTTATTTATTCCTTCAGTCAAGACTTATTGCCTCCTCTGTGCTGGACAGAAGGCCAATTCCCTGCCCTTAGGCAGCTTATACTCATTTCTGCACAGAAGGTACCATAAACACAAAGCGGGATAGAGGTAGTGACAGAGGATCAAAGAGCCCTTTCTCAGGAGCCGACACTGAGTAGAACCTCGGTGAAGCGAGAGCAGTTGAGCAAATATCCAGAGGGAGAGCTTTCCCAAAACAGAGTACCTCAAACAGGGAGATCCGGGGACAGAAGGTGGTGACAAAGCTACTTCATCAGTGTGGTGGGGACGGCCCCAGTGGGGCGGGCTGAGCAGAGACGGAGGAGAGAGGACAACAACACACATGGGCAGCTGGTTTGCGTTGGATCGCAGAGCGGAGCTGAGAAACCAGGTGTCTCTCGGGTGGGGAAAAGGCTGAGGGGGTCTCTGTTTTGTTTTATTTGGTGGAAAAAGGAGGGGGTGTTGCAGTGCCATCTTTATGCGAAGACTTCAGTGTTAGTATCCCCTGGATGCTTTCACTGGCCTGGTCTCCTCATTCTGTGTGCTGTCCCTGAGCATTTGTGTTAATTTCCCCAACTTGAAACCACCACCTACATAATGTAACTTCTCATCTTTGTCTCTGTCTGGCCTCTTTCCTGAGCCTGCTGGACATTGCACAGATACCCAGAAACTCTTGAAACTCAACATATTTGAACTGGATTTCCCTTGCTGCCCACACTTGCCTCCTCTATAACCCCTTCCGTCAGTGGTGCCACTTGGTCACCAGAGAAGTCATTCTCCTGTGCCGTATTCATGTCACCAAATTGGGGTGATTCTGCCTCCCAGATCTGGCTGCTTCTGCTCTTGCCTGGGCTTAATTTAGACTTTGTCTTTGCTGGGACTGGCGCAAAGGCCCCAACTTATCCTCACCTCACTTTGAAGAGGGGTTTTTCCTAAAACACAAAACCAGTACTGTTATCCCCCTTTTTAAAACCCTTTAATGGCTCCTACCTGCAGAGTAAGTTCTTTATCATTCCATACAAGTCTTTTATGCTCTTTTTATGTTCTGGGCCATCATGTTCCATCCACGGCACACTGTGAGCTACAGCAGAGTTCTGTCACTGCCCGGGTCATGGTCCTCCCATGCCCTGTGCACGTGCACACCTGTCCCTACAGTCTACACTGCCCTCCCACACTCGTTGTTTGCACATTCCTCCCTGAGCCTTCCTGGATCTTTCTCTCTGCCCAAGCCTCCCTCCCACAGACATGACATCCCTCGCTACAGCCCCGTGTTCTGGTATTTGCATGTCTTGTCCGTCCAGGTAAGCTCTGTGCTCCCTGATGGCTCAGTCAGCAGTCTGGAGTAGAGCCGTTGAGGAAGAGCCTGGAAGGGTAGTCTCGGTCCTGTGCTACAGGACGCTGCATCAGACAGGTTAATAACATTCTGCATACTCGTAGCATTGGTTAAGGGATAATTGCCTCAGAGAGCGTCATCATTTTTCTAACAGTTGATCATTTTATTTTATTTTATTTTTAACATATAATGTATTGTTTCAGGGGTACAAGTCTGTGATTCATCAGTCTTAGACATATTACTCATTTGAGGGAAATTCCCCTAAGTACTTGTAAAATAATTTAGGATAAAGACTGTGTATGTTTGTTTTCAGGAATACACTGTTGTGTATAAGATACACCATTACTTTATGGACCTTTAAGAAAAAAATGCTAAAATCATACCAAACTAGGTCTGAGATGCTTCCCATTTGGGATATGCTAAAATGTAGACAAAAGCACATATTCTATTTTCATGAAATGTTGTAGTATATTAGTTGTTAGAGTTGAATTTGGAAATTTAAAATTACTATTGAAGGAGCGCCTGCATGGCTCATTCAGTTGAGCGTCTGCCTTCAGCTCGGGTCATGATTTCAGGGCCCTGGGATCAAGCCCTGCATCAGGCTCCTTGCTCAGTGGGGAGTCTGCTTCTCCCTCTCCCTCTGCCTGCTGCTTCCCCCTGCTCGTGCTCTCGCTGTCAAGTGAATAAATAAAATCTTAAAAAAAAATTTTTAATTACTTTTGAAAATAGCAGTCGTGTCTGAATTCAAGTAAAGTTCTTTTGTTAATCTCATTCTGAACTATCATTTTCAACTCTTAACTCTGTGTGTATGTGTATAAATAAATAGGTTTTCATATATGGGATTATTTCCTTTTCCTTCTCAGGTTCTCACTCGGGCGAAGCAGATAGCCAGTCTGAGTGGACGGATGTTCAGAAGAAGATTATCCCCTGGAAAAATAATGCTCCAGATTTAGATCTGGAGCTAGTATTTCAGGATCGAGTTGCCAAGCTTGGAAAGTCAATTAGCAGACTGATTGTAGTGGCCTCGCTCATTGATAAACCAACTAATTTAGGAGGTAAAATTACAGTTTTCCAGGGGGCTTGCTTAAAATCTTTCGATCCTGAAAACTTGTATTGAGTCCATTGCCATTTTGCTCGTTTAACCCTGCTGGGGAGCGTCGGGGGGATCCATGGCCAAAGTGAGCCCGGGGGAGGACTGCCACCAGTAACCATCGCCCTTTGCGCGCAGGACTGTGCAGGACCTGCGAGGTGTTTGGGGCCTCAGCCCTCGTGCTGGGCAGCCTGCAGTGCGTCGGAGACAAGCAGTTCCAAGGCCTCAGCGTCTCCGCAGAGCAGTGGCTGCCTCTAGTGGAGGTGGGTAGAAAGTAATTTGTTAGTAAAACGCTGATTTGCTGAAATCTTCTGTGGTTCTCTGTCTTCAAGTATTAGTCCTTTTGCACTACTTTATATTGTAGCTTAAACTAACACTCAAAGTAAAATACACCCTCTCTGTTCCCCCATTCCTTTTATTATCTCTCACTTTGTTGTATTTTTGGAATTCTTTTTTTTTTTTAAAGATTTTATTTATTTATTTGAGAGAGATTGAGAGAACCAATGGGAGCAAGAGAGGGAGAAGCAGACTCCTCACTGAGCAGGAAGCCCAGAATGGGGCTCCATCTCAGGACCCTGGGATCATGACCTGAGCCGAAGGTGGACGCTTAACCGACTGAGCCACCCAGGTGCCCCCAGAATTCTTTTCTGTAAAATACATCCTGTTGCAACTCAGGAATACTTTTTATAAATATATTTGATGTTGGGGAGGTTTTTTTTTCTTAAATTTTTTATTTCTTAAAGATTTTACTTATTTACTTGACAGAGAGAGCAAGGGAAGGAACACAAGCAGGGGGAGTGGGAGAGGGAGAAGCAGGCTCCCTGCTGAGCAGGGAGCCTGATGTCGGGCTTGATCCCAGGACCCTGAGATCATGACCTGAGCTGAAGGCAGATGCTTAATGACTGAGCCACCCAGCTATAATTATAGTTCCTTTTCCTTGTAAAAAGACTTAGTTTCATAGAAGTGTTTTTGAAACTGATTTTACTCCGAGTAAGGCTGTAAATGAATAATTTATTATTCTGCTCTTGTTAAACTCACTTTAAGGTAAAACCACCTCAGCTCATCGATTTTCTGCAACAGAAAAAAACAGAAGGTTACACCGTCATTGGTGTGGAACAAACTGCTAAGAGTGTAGACCTGACTCAGTACAGCTTTCCGGAGAGATCTCTGCTCTTGTTGGGGTGAGAAGATTCGTTTGAGTCTCAGCCTAGAAAAAGCTTTAGGAAATGTGACAGTTCACCGACACTTCTGATGTTACACCCACATCAAGGGTTTTGACTTGTAATGTATATGGAAAAACCCCTAGTTTTTGTTTTATTTCACCTCTTTGGGATGATCGGGTGAACCCAGATTGACCCATAAATCTGTGTTACTTATTTCCCTGGTGCCACAGACTTCACTTTTTATTTTGTTAATCTGACTGAGGGACATTCAGATTATCGGAGGGGAAAAAATGTGTTTATTACAAGAAAACTAACCTACCTTCTTCCATTTTTCTTCACCAGAAATGAACGTGAGGGAATTCCGGCAAATCTAATCCAACAGTTGGATGTTTGTGTGGAAATTCCTCAGCAGGGCATTATCCGCTCGCTGAATGTCCACGTGAGTGGGGCTCTGCTCATCTGGGAGTACACCAGACAGCAGCTGCTCAGGCATGGGGGTGCCGAGTCATGAACTTTGTGCCTTATCTGAGATCAGTTATTGGTGCTCTTGAAACCTTGTTTTAAAGACTGTACTAATGAAATCAACTCAAAAGTTTACCAGGATAATTTGTATTTCTTTTTCTTGCCAAATTAATGCCAAAACTTTTTCATGTGCCTTAAATATATGACTATGTTTACCCCTTAAATAAATATTTTTAGCTAAATTGCATTGCTTCTTTAATAAAATATTTTAAGCAGTTGTGGAAATAAAAGTGTATTTTAAGAAGAGAATTTCTTTCAGAAATGTGGACCGTGACGGGAGTAAGGCAGAATTTCAGCAGCTGTCACCTGCGAACACCACACGCTTCCCTCTCCAGGAGCGGTGGTGGGTGGAAACAGAGGTCCTGCTCGCGGGGAGAGGAGCCCTCAGCCTCTGTTTGCTGCTTCCTATCGACTTATTCCCAGGGAGGAGACCTGCCTGGCCAGCTGTTGAGAAAGCTTCCCTTTCCATGATGCTCAGATAATAGGTTTGAATTTCCTTTTAAAGCCAGGGAATAGGCCTTTATCATTCATATGAAGTTTTTGGAAAACTTCCCTACACTCCCTTTGCTCAGAGAGTTCAGATAAGGTTAGTAATGGTCTGTATTCTGACAGACGTCAACATCAACCCAAAGACAGTGAATTATTCTTAGGCGTCATCACCAAGAGGAAGAATGGAGCCCAGTCAGTCCGATTTACTATTTCTGTTGTCCTGAGGATGTTTTTGTTTGATATTGAGAAGACTTCAGTATTGAATGGGGACCATTTATCCCCGTCTAGCAATGAACTTCAATCATGTGTGGGTCCTTTTTAATAATACTTGAATTTCAGAATCTGTTGCCAGTATGTTTTTTTTTTTTCTTCTGTAGCTTTGATAATTTTTGTTTTGCAGAAGAGTTGCAAAGATAGTGCATAGTCTGCCTATGCCCTTCCCCCAGGACCCTCCAGTAGGATCTTACAGAATCGTGGACCCGTAGCAGAACTAGGAAATGAACATTGCTAACGGTGCTGTTCGCTAAGCTGCAGACCACCACTCTGACCTCCACTGGGATTTCTCGTTCTGTTCCAGGACGCTGCATCACATTAGGCGGTCAGGTCTCCTCAGTCTCTTGCGATCTCTGACAGAGTCTCAGTCTTTCATTGTCTTTGCTGACTTTGACACTTTCGGGAAGTACTGGGTAGATATTTTGTGAACGTCTTATGATCTGTGTTTGTCTGGTGTTTTCTCGTGATCGGAACGAGAGCTGGGTTTTTGGAAGGACCCCGCAGTGCTGACGCACGCCCTTTTCGTCACATCTCAGTGTGAGCTACTCCTGATTGTCTGTCGAAGGCACAGTTCACCTCGTTCTTCTCAGTGAAGTTCTGCTTTTCGCTCTCCGTGCTGTTTTTGAGAAGCTGGGTCACTACGCCTTGCCCACACTCCAGGTAGAATATAAGCTTCACCTCTTGGAGGGAGGATGACCAGACATGAGGGGCAGCTGTTGAAACTGCAACGGTAATTAGTAAGTATTGTGGGAGAGCGACTTGGAGGCTCTGCGGGGAACTTTCTGTTGAGCGTGTTGCCCACTCAGTCTAGCCCTCTGCAGGGTGTTGCCTACGGTGTGCTTATGGTGACAGTCTGTTTCCCTCACTTCTCCATTTGTGACTCGGGATTCTTCTGTAAGGAACACCAGTCCCGGATTGACTCATTTGTTCAGATCAGTGTGGATGGTTGGCTCATGTCCTTCTGACCTGCTCCCATTCTTCCATTTCTCTTTTAGAACTTCCTTTCTCTCTGGCAGCTCTCGGTGCTCCAGGCGCTTTCATTTTCCCCACTCCAGTTCTGGAATCCAACAGTTCTGCAGGGAGCACAGATGGCCCTTTAGGTGGCTGGAGCTAGGGAATTCAGTGTCTACACCGCGTGTGTGCACACACATGGTGTCTAGACGTGAAGGTGAACGTGAGTTTCTTAGAAGCCTCAGGCACCAGTCGGCTCCGCAAGGTTAATCCTGACACTTCTTATTTTTAACTGCTTTTTCTGACTTAAACATGCTTCTCATTAGTGTACTTTGAGAGCTGCTAAACCAGAACTATGTGAAATTTAGCAATTTCTGTAAGTTCTTTTTGTCTTCAGCCTGACAGGATCCTATCAGAACACCATTTTTCAAAGTTATCTAGATCAGCTAGATTATCTAGATCAGCTCCTTTCTTATTCACCCCTTCTAGTGAGGAATGTCCTATATTTATAATACAGGTAGATTCACTTATCACAGTAAACATTCTAAATGGGAATCCCTCCGAAATCCTCGTTGACCTGACTTTAATGTGCATACAGCCCCAGTCACTCACGTGTCCAGTTCTTGGGGTTTTGGGGAGTGCTTACTCATGAATCACCACCACAGTGCCACAGCAGACCATCTCAACGCCTAAAAGTCCCTTGGTGTGACCCCTTCATGGTTGACGCCTTTCCCCATTCCCAACCACTGACCTGTTTTCTGTACTAATTTTGCCTTTCCCAGAATCCTATAAATGGAAGCGCAGAATACATCACCTTTTGGGTCTGGCTTCTTACACACAGAAAAGCAAACAGAAGGTTCCTCTGTGCTGCCGCAGGACTCACGAGGTTATTCCCTTCTCAGTGCTCAGTAGTATGCCATCGCAGAGATGGACCTGCTTTTCCCTCCTCTGTTGTAGGAATCTGGGTTGTTTCCAGTCTTTGGCAATTGTAAGTGAAGCTGCTATCAACATGGGTTTTGTCTGCCGCTCATTTGCTGGAATGCCCGGGAATGCGACTGCTGGGTCATAAGAGAAGCATAAGCTTAACTTTGTAAGAAGTCAGTGTGGATGGTTGGTTCGTGTCCCAAAACAAGTCCTCTTGTTCTGCATTCTCACCAGCAGTGAGTAGGTGTTTCTGCTGCTGTGTAGCCCCATCAGCGCTTGGTACTGCCAGCTTTTTAAATTAAGCTGGCCTATTTTGGTTTTGAAGATTTTATTTGAGAGAGGGAACGTGTGCGCGTGAGCATGAGCAGGCGAGGGGGCAGAGGGAGGGGGAGAAGCAGGCTCCCCACTGAGCAGGGAGCCCGGTGCAGGGCCTGATCCCAGGACCCTGGATCATGACCTGACCTGAGCTGAAGGCAGAGGCTTAACCCACTGAGCCACCCAGGTGCCCCAATTTATCCATTTTCTTAAAGCTGGGGTGATTTACTTTTTTTTTTTTTAAAGATTTTATTTATTTGACAGAGAGAGAGAGATCACAAGTAGGCAGAGAGAGAGAGAGAGAGAGAGAAGCAGGCTCCCTGCTGAGCAGAGAGCCCGATGCGGGGCTCTATCCCAGGACCCTGAGATCATGACCTGAGCCGAAGGCAGAGGCTTTAACCCACTGAGCCACCCAGGCGCCCCAGTGATTTACTTTTTTAGAGTTGTAAGAATTCTTTATTCTGGATACAAGTTCTTTATGATAAGTAATTTGTGAATATTTTCTCCCAGTCTGTAATTTATCTTTTCATTTTCTTAATATCTTTCACAGAGAAAATATTTTTAGTTTCTATGAAGTTCAGCTTTTACAAAACTTTTCCTTTGATGGATTACACTTTTGATGTCATGATCTAAAAGTTAATATTTTCCAACCTAAAATATAGAACTCCTCTATTTTTTTTCTAAAAGTCTTACGGTTTTATATTTTATTTTGTTCTATGATCCATTTTGAGTTTGTCTTTAATAAGGTGCGTGGTGTGTTAGGCTTCATTCTGTTACGTATGCACGTGCACTTCCCAGCACCGTGCACCATTGTCGAAAAGAGGATTCTTTCTCCACTAAGTTGCCTTTGCAACTTTGTTCAAACTCGGTGGACTATTCAAGTGGGTGTATTTCTGGACTCTGTTTTCTGTTCCCCTGAACTAGGTATCAGTCCTTTTGCCAATACTACAGTTTTGATTACTGTTCCTTTAGAATAAGCCTTGAAATCATGTACTACAAATCGTATGTCTGTTCTTTAAAAAAAATGTTTTGGCAATTATAGATCCTTTGCCTTTCCATGCAAATTTTAGAATCAGCCTGACAATAGTGTCTAGACAAAAAAGCTTGTTGGGATTTGGGGGTTGTGTTGAACAAACTGGGAGAACTTAACGGTTTATTAAGAATATTAAGGGGTATCTGCGTGGCTCAGGTGATAATCTTGGGGTCCAGGGATCACAGCCTGCATTAGGCTCCCCACTGAGCGAGGAGCCTGCTTCTCCCTCTGCCTCTTCCCCTGCTTGTGCTCTCATATAAATAAATAAAATCTTTTTTAAAAAGTGATATCTTGGGGCACCTGGGTGGCTCAGTGGGTTAAGCCGCTGCCTTCAGCTCAGGTCATGATCTCAGGGTCCTGGGATCGAGCCCCGCATCGGGGAGCCTGCTTCCTCCTTTCTCTCTGCCTACTTGTGATCTCTGTCAAATAAATAAATAAAATCTTTAAAAAAAAAAAAAAGTGATTTCTTGAATCCCTGAATACAGTATATCTAATTAGATCCTCTCTGACTTTTAAGTATTTTATGGCTTTGTAGTTGTTAGATATAGGTCCTATACATGGACTTACACCAAATATTCATTTTATTTTTTTAGTGCTACTATAAATTTAGTGTATTTCTTATTTTAAGTTCTAATTATTCCTTGCTAGAATACAGGAATAGGATTTTCTTTTGTATACTGACCTTGTTTCTTGCCATCTAAGATTCGGTTAGTTCTAGGAGCTTGTCAGTTTTTTGGGATCACTGGCTCACCATGTGTCTGTCTCACAGTTTAGTAGTTTCCAACAATATTTCAAACATCTACATTACTTTGTAGGTTCATGGTGATCTGTGATGTTACTATTGTGATCATTTTGGGGCACCATGAACTACGCCCACATAGACGGCAAACCTGCCTGATAAATGCTGTGTGTCTTCTAGACTGTTCCACTAACCAGTACTGTTCCTTCTCTCTCTCCCACTCCTCCGACCTCCCTATTCCCCGAGACAAAACAATAATAAAATTAGGCCAAGTAATAACCCTACAATGGCCTCCAAGTGAAAGGAAGAGTCCTACATCTCACTTTTTTTTTTTTTAAGATTTTATTTTATTTGACAGATAGAGATCACAAGTAGGCAGAGAGGCAGGCAGAGAGAGAGAGAGAGGAGGAAGCAGGCTCCCTGCCGAGCAGAGAGCCTGATGCGGGGCTCGATCCCAGGACCCTGGGATCATGACCTGAGCCGAAGGCAGAGGCTTTAATCCACTGA